>NW_017731386.1:2747769-2873097 GCF_001890085.2 Hipposideros armiger
AAGTCACGTTTGACTTCTGCAATTACAAGAGGTGCTCAGAGTGATTACCATCAGTGTCCAGACACTTCTGATTACAGCAAACTACTGCTTGAGCAATGTTGACCAAAGTGTCCACTTGCATACATTTTTTTTGCACCCCTGAGATTATATATATATGTGTGTGTGTATGTGTATATACCTTTATATTCCTTGGATTCAGTGACTAAGTGAGAAACTGGGCATTTGCACTGAGCACATTAGCTAAGACCAGAGGGAAATGTTTTCCAAGTGCTGGGGAAGTGCTATGAGGCAGCTAGTGTGCCCACAGTATGGTCCCTGGGTCAGAAAGTGTCAGGACCAACCAGGAACTTTTAAAGTGCAAATTCTCAGGGCCCATCCCAGACACTAACTTTTATACTCTGGGAGTGAGTCCTAGTATTGTGTAGCTTAACAGGCTCCTCAGGTGTAGGCTATAAATCATGAGAAGATTTAAATAAGAGGAAGACCACTGTGTATGTAAAGTTCTGAAAGAGGAGGATAAATCTGACCTGAAGTTTGAAAGACGGATGTCAGGATCTGGGAGCCTGGAGAGGAACAGAAAGCATTCCAGGCAGAGGGGTAGATGTGAGAAACAATGGCGTTTCATTCCTATCCCTGTTGGAGAAGTAATCTATTATTATTTTATGCATATATCCACATGCTTCTGTCCTCCAATAGACTGTAAAATTTCTAAGGGGCAGGCCTAATTTTAATTATCCTCTCATGTCAGTGCTTCACACATATGGAGTGCTCAGAAAACACAGAAGGAAAATAAGAAAGTGGATCAAAAAGAGGAGAAAAAAGAAAAGGAAAAAAATATATATATATGGGCTCTGTGATAGGGTAAAAAGCACATTGGAGTTAGAGCCCAAAGATAATATAGTTGAACAATATGTTAGAATTTTACCATATTACCTACAGTATTTCTTTATTGTATGTGTTGGTTTCCTCGTCTACACAATGGCAATGACAAATTCCACCTCAAAGATGTTGGCGCAAAATAATCTATTTTCTGTTATTTGATAGTGTTAGGCATTGTGTCTAGTCTGTGATGTTGCTCAATAAATACCTATTAATGTTGAAATAATGACTCTTCCATGAACGGTCAAGAGCATGGTGCTCTTTGAACCCTCTACCTTTATTCCTTTATTTATTCCTGTAGTTTTTGAAATTGTTTCTCTTCCTTTATAGTCTTTCTCACGCTTGTCATTTATACTTGCATGTCTGGATTCCTATTTAATCAATTTTCCTCCTCCTTTTCTTACTGAAATTGTTAATATTTGCAGAAGCTACAATAAGTGCCAATGAAAGGGTTACATATTTTTGCATGGATGATATTAATTTAAGAATCACAACAGTATAGGGATCTTAATGATTCCTATTTTGTGGACAGAATCCAGACTTTTAGAAAGATTCAAAAAAATTCCCAGAAACACATGGCTATTAAGTGTTAGATGAAGTTTGAGCCCAGGCAGTCTGAGCTTCATGACAAAGGCATGACCACTACATTAGGCTGCATATTTAATTCCCCCAATCTTCCCACTAGGCTCCACTCTCTAATAAGAAAAAAAACAAAAGTTTATAAAAACTGACATCAAGCTATTTAAACCATCTACAGCTGTATCCCATTTGATTTTAGAAATGTCATTTGATTTATGTTGCTTTGCACCTGAACGCTTTATGTATTAATAGGAACCTGTTACCTGTTCTCATCAATGGCTTACAGTGTATCTAGGTGTCCAGTGTTGTCCCTAGGTAGAAGACAGGGAAATGTTACATGAAGGTGGTTGAGGGCCGAGTTAGTAGTGTCTAGGTCATCTTTCCTGAGCAAAATATTTGCTTTTGTTTATTTCTTCATTTGTTTGTTTGATCAAGAGAGCTATCGGAATATCATCACATTTATATACTCTATTTTAAAAGGCAAAGAAAATTAATAACATATTTTAAGTAAGACAACCATTCACAATGAATGCATTTTAAAAATGAAACATTTTGTGCTTAAATGGTAAGTTTCAGTGTTCTGGAAAATTCAGTTATTTGTAACTCTTCCTTCCCAAACAATGCTCAATTAAGTAAGTTGTGCACATCCATTTTTCGTGGGGCTATTGCCTCAATTATCTGTACAATCGCTTCATTTTGCAACTTCACTTTGCCTGTGTAGGGCATTGCCCTGGTTGGTAATTGTGTGCCCTATTGTTTGCAGCACATGGATAATTATTATGCTGTGAACATCAATTTGTTGTATTGTGCCGAATGGCGCTACTTCCCGAGGGACGTGATGATAGCTGTGATTCTCCTCAGTAGGGGGCGGGATGTTGCTCAGGGCTAGAGCTCTGCCCAGTAATTCCCTCTTTACAAGTAAAACTATACATAGTACATCCTAGAAGTCCTTCATTATAGCATTTGTTTTCTGCTTGTTAACATCATTTCACGCTGGATGGGCACTAGTGTAATTTTCCATTTTGTTTCATCAAATTAAGGGAAGAAAGGAGACTGTCTTGCAAGTCTTTTATTTTATAGACAGTTGGTCATTTCATTAACACTTTTCATATTCTTGTTTGTCATGATGACTGACGATAGCAAAAAGATTTTCTCCCTATTAACTTATGAGAGAACAGTGCTTTTATTTATTTATTTGGGGGCTGAGAAGTATCGATCGACCAAAAGAGGACATTTATTAAAATGTAACCAGCGTCTTGGCACTTGAAAGTGGCGCACACTTTAACCGATTAAATAGTCATGAAGAAAGAAATCAATACATCTTGGATTCCTCTACCCTGGTCTCTGCCAGCAAAGTGGCCGCACAAATTAAGAAAAGAAATAAACAAATGTGTTTACGCTGAATGTTTAAAGTACTTTGCACTTTAATCAGGAAGTAAAAGGACATTGCTAATATTGGTTGGGTAGGTGGTTTGGATGTGGTTACTTTTGTACAAACCTGGTGATAAATAAAAAATTTACTACTGAGGTTCCCAACCACCATAAGAGTAAAAGCTCATCCATGAGAATAAGGCGATTGTGGCTGGCTATCCTATGATATGGAAGGGCAAGGTCATTGGAAGTTCATAGGAGTAATTGCTTTATTCAGTTTTATTTTTTGTTTGTTTAGTTTTTTGGGGGTATTTTTTTGGTAATATCAGTTTGCGTAGTCAAAATATTCCAAATCTTTCAATACTAGGGCTGTGTAGTCTGCTGACCTGGAAGTGATTATCTCCCACTAAATTCTAGAGTCTTAGCACAAAATTCCTCAAGTATTGTTTGTGCTTGAATATTTTCAGAGATGCAGGGATCATCAATTAACAAAGCAGCTCATGTTAATCTTTGACACTGTAGATTTTTCTGAAACTTCTGTGATTTTCTTGAGTCATCTATTTTCGGTCTGTTAAGTGCCCACTAGTGCTTTATCCTTTTTCTTGGCAACTTTCACCTTCTCAGTTTTCATTTATCATTCTATGCTATTGTGATGGTCAATATCCCTGTCAGGTTTGGGTCACTTGAGCATTTGAAGAGTACTGCCAATTATCAACAGAATGGTAGAGCAACAAGAAAAGACCTTCACAAAATTCCAGTACAGGGACTCACTCAAAATTAGCTTTTGCTCAAAGTTTTTTTGACATTATTATATACTTTTATCATCCTTGATATACAAATGCTTTTCTCTAAGACAAGACCATGCTTTCTAAGTTTTTTTTTTAAATAAAAAAAAGCTTTACTTTACATTCCAAATTCAACACAAATGTATAGAACACTTGTCACAGCATTATGTACTGAACTTATTGATTTGTATTATTTTTCATCCAAGGAGGAAATTATTAAGATATTTTGTTGGATTGAAGAAATATTAGAAATATTAGAAATATATATGTATATATATCTATCTATCTGTGTGTGTGTGTGTGTNATATATATATATATATATATATATATTTATATATGTAAAACATCACTTTCTCAGGAAAACAGGGTACCAATGGAGCCTGCACTATACATGATAGTCTATCTACTCCACGTGCCTACAAAACTGACTGCATCTATTCCTCTGGGAGGGAGTGGCCTGTATTAGGCTGGGATAGATTATATTAGCACAGATGAAATGTACGTGATATATTTTTGTTTGATCATATTCACTTAGCTTTTTAAAAAACAGCCACCTTAACTGCCGTTTTAAATGTGTTTATTCATTAGAGAGTTTATAAAGGTTAAATTTCTTGTTCTTGGCATACAGGGATATTTAAATCCAGTGTTATATCTTAGTCATAATTACTATTTTTCCCTCTGATTATGAATGCAAAAGGAAGTTCAGGGCTAGAGGTATCAACAAAGTACCCTCTCTCTGTGACCACATCCTCTATGGGTACTTTATTTTCCACAATGCCTTTTCTGACAGCGCTGCCCCATGCGATAATCTCTGACCTCCCTGATTCCATAACAAAAATAACCTCCACCGTACTTTTCCCACTTAATTATATTACTATTAGATTAATCCTCTTTTTGCTGTATGTTTTTAAGTCTTGGTTCTCCAGATGGATCATAAGCTCTTTTAGGGTCAAGGATAATAAATGTTGATTATATTTTATCCCTTGATAAACTTAGCTCATTTTTGGGCATTTAGTATACCTTCTATGTTTTTGCACGTAAATTCATTTTAATATCATCATATTTACATGTTGATTCTTCATTCAAATGCTTATCCAAGCAAGGCCTTTGATTTTAATAATTTATGCAATGGCAATCTCCCACTTAGGTTATCCTCTAAACTAGGAATTATCAGCCATTTTTGTATTTCATTCCATTTATTATTATCCTTCTGGGTGACAGTAATGTTGTTAAGTACTGGCTTTAGAGATGTGGCTGACCCAACTTGTGATATGAAAAACACCATGCCCATTCTGAAGCGGATGAGTCAGCTCTTTTCCAAAACACCACTCCTTTATATGAAATAGTAATACTTGCAATATAGAGACAAGAATAAGGGCTGTAAGTCTTACTGGTGAAGAAACAAGATGTAAAGCACTTGCTGACACACCCCATGCTGCTACATTATTTCAAAATGATCTTATACACAAGAGAACTGTCAATTTAGGAATTTAAGTCTTTGTATAAAGAAGCTTTGTTTTGGTGGGAAGGAGAATGAGTGTAAGGCTATCACTAAATGGCCCAAACAATCTTGAAAATAAATTTCCATTGTTAGTTTCTAAAGAAAAGTTGAACTGACAAAGGAGGCAAAGTCAAATTTCCATACGCTTTGGACATATTTCTTAAGTCAAACAGTGAACAAATGAGGGACTCAAAGAGGAAAAAGAAAAACACCAACTTCTGAAATCAGTAAAGATCTCAAAACTCAGAGAGATAGGAAGAGGCAAAACAAAGCAAGGAATAAAGTCATTAAGCTCCAAGAACACGCTGAGACACAGGGCTGTGGCGATAAAGGGAAAATATGTACAGGGTGCGGATCTTATCTCACTTAAACCAGGAACAACGGAAGCAGGCGCCTTCCCATTTCCACTAGCTAGCACTAGGGCTGGACTGCTGCGGGCGGGGGTGGGGGAGGGGGCGAGGGCAAAGATTGCTGAAGGCGTTTTGTTGTTCGGTTCTCCATTAAAGCGTATTCAGGCCAAAGTGTGCGAGGTTTATGTGTAAGAGTGTGTGTGTGTGTGTGTGTGTGTGTGTGTGTGTGTGTGTGAACTTATCCTCTCATATTTAGTAGCATTTACTATTATGTTTTCTAGAAAGTCATGGAAGTCAGGTGCACATCACAGTGTCTTACACAACAATGTGCAGAAGGAAAACAATAGCAGTCTGGCGTAAATATAATCATATATATATATATATATATATATAATGAGATTCCTCATCAGTGAGGTTGATTCTCATCACTTTATCCATTCCCACTGTGAATGAAAAAAGGGGTTCTATGAAAAGTAAGCTCACAGGGAGATCTGATCTTAAATTCCTAACTGGGCAGGCCATAGTAAGTAGTTATGCCCCAAGCATATACCCTTTTTAGTAAAAGGTTTATCTTTGCCTTAAGCATGCCCTGCCCATTGATTCTCTATATCTAGGTTAACACACTTTTGAAATAACCACATACTCTTGTTAACTATCCTGTAATTCAATCCTCACCTTGCTTTTTCCCACCTCTGTATAATCTTCCTTACATTCCCTCTTTAATTTCAAATGCATAAAAGAAGCTGCAAAACTGTTATTCTGTGGAGCATTTCAAATCTTGCTCCCTGGCATATGTCCTCACTTTGGCTCAAATAAATACTTAGAGAAATTCTCTACAGGTTTCAGCGTTCTTCCCTTGACACCTCCCAAGGCAGTTCTATCAGAATAATAATCTCATCTTAAAGTACACAAGCCTCTTTGGTTTATTTAGTGCATTCCAAATGTTGAATGACCCCTGTTATTTTACACAAAAACCCAATGTCAATGAATTTCAAGTGTTTTAGAAATTCTAGAATGATATTACCATTTATTCAATGGCAGGAAAGATTCTCTTGAGGAGACACAACTTATTCCAAGTACACTAAGTGCAAAGGTTGAGAAGAGTCCTGTGAACTGGACTCAGATTAGTTCTTGTGCCAATGCTCTTTCCTAGTGAAGATGAAAGCTTTTATCACGTCTGGGGCTGGGAAGCCACCTCAGCTGTGGATTCACTCCTACCCGTGTGTGCTTGTTTCAGACACTGTCACCACCCAAAGAGTGATAACTAAAGAGTAACTAAATGGCTACTTGCAAAGTTTTTCTTTAGTTAGATTTGAGTGTAGCTACTTCCTCAACATATACTCCAGTGAAGTGATAGTCCTATGTTGTATTATGTCTTTGGTTCTGGTTGCTGAAGTGGTACCAAAGAGGAGTTGGACATTGTTTCTGCACAAAATGAGAGCACATCGCCTTGAGGGAAATAAGTCATATATAAATTAAGTATATGTGTCTGTGCAAAAGAGGCTTAAGGAAGAAAAACAAGTCCTGCTTAGAAGGGCTTACTGGTCTCCCAGAAACACCGTAGTCATGAACTCCTGTTTCACTTGCTTATATTTTTTGTTTGTTTGCTTTTTAATTTTACTTTATTTTTTTCATTTTCAATAATTCAATTTTTTTTTCAATGTGTAACGCTAACACTCCAGAATATCACTTCTAGTACAAGATTCATGCTCATTCCAGCAGTATGTGCATACGGCATTAAATGTCATTGAATCACATAATGAGAGATTTATTCCCATTTCAATTCTCTTTCAGTATTGCTGATTATGTGAAGACGAAAGTCTCATTTGGGGGTTAGAAGGTCACTGTACCTGAGCTAATCTCCCTTTTTAACACAACTGGAGTAGACTTTAGATTCATAGCCTTAGGCAGGAGTAGGTAGGAGCTACAGTTTCCAAACATTGTTTTACTTTTGTTGTCTTTATCTTTATTCTTGTTGTTTTAACAGCTTAAATTTAGGAGGAAAATATTATATATATATATATATATATATCCAAAAAAATGTATACACATTTTAAGAGATGTTAATACTTTGGTCAACTTTAATCAAGCAGTAGTTCACCATAGTCAGAAGTGTCTGGACGCTGATGATAACCACTTTGAGCACCTCTTGTAATTGCAGAAGTCAAATGTGACTTGTATTCATCTTTTGTTATTGGTAAATATTAACAGTTTTTTCCTTTCTTAAAATGTGCGTATATATATATTTTTTGCATCCTCTGTATATATTGGGTTGTCAGAAAAGCCATGACGCATTTTTGCAATGGAAAACATAAAAAAAAAAAAATACGCCATGACTTTTCCAACAACCCAGTATATAATAGTCATGTAGATGACAGCCGGAATTTAGAAAACCTCACACCAACAACCCAAATCCCCAGGAATTCAAGGCATACCTGTGCTGGAGACCGTTGACAAGGTAGACCCCCAGGTGGCTTCCTTACCTCTAGCATTCTTTTTCACCCTTTAAACTGTCCCCATAATAGTGCCTAGCAAATGGAGAGATGCTCGTTTGATACACATTGATTGACTTCAGTAGATAATAATCTAGATAGTCAAAGTGACAAGAATTTAGATAGAGAGTAGATGGACAGTAGAGAGCAGGGTGTTTCCAATCAGTAAAATAGGAGCATCAAGGCCAAGATACCAACCTGTCTACATTTGAGTTGAGAGTGTGGTACAACAGCCACGAATAACCTGCTATGTCCTTTTTTATAGGAACATCAGAACATAAATCTAAATAGATGACTAATAGCTTTGAATGATCTGCTTGGTGCATGTGGCTTTCCTTTGGGACCTGCCCCTAACCCTGTCACACATTTTCTGCCCAGTCATGAATCACAGATGTTACCATTGACTGTAGTTGACTGAAGGACCTCATTTGACCACCACTTAGATTTTGATATAATTTTATCCCATCTGCTGCACAGGCTTTCCTGCATTTTTGTTTTGTTTTATTTTGTTTTTCTTTGGTGATGGGGGTGTAAGCCTCCAGATTCACAGAAATATCATGCCTCGGTATTAAATCCAAATTGGAATAGGTTCTGAAGTTTTAGTCATCAATTTTCTTTAAAGTATACCTAGAACAGCCTGGATAGTTTCTATGCTCTGTCTTAATGCTCAGAGCATCAAGTAAAGACAATGCAATGAGGTCCCTTTGGTAATAGTATCCTATTTCACATCCCCATGATCTGTCCAATTTTCACCATAATGTGAAAGTCTTAAGAAAACCAGCGATAAAAGGGGAAACCATAACACCTATAAAAGCCTCATGCTTGGAGGATGTGTTTAACAGTTGTAACATGTATAACATTAAAATTTTATCAACAAATCAGGGAAAGGACATTTTGTACACAGAAATCAATTTACTTAGCATCTATCTGCAAGATATTCTTGTAATTTATTTTGCCTCACAGAATACACTGCTTTTAAACCAAATTCGATTGCATTTTAGTGGGTATAAAGAGAAAGGAATGTGAACATTTTTGCTCAAAGCATAAGTAAAAGAGTTAGAAGTCTTCTAAGTATCACAGACACAAATGAGTACTTTGGTGAAGTAAAATAAAATTTTGTGGCACCAGCTTTTTGGAGTATGTGGGCCTCTGTTTAAAATTTTTCTCCATCTATATGAGCTTTCCATTCCTTTAACTGATGAACCGATCTATTTATCAAAGAAAGGTGAGGGAGCCATGGGCTGAGCAAGGTTTAGGAAAATCAAATGCAGTGGCTAAGATTATGAACTATTAGTTCCAAGTGAGCACAATTACAGCGGCCTCCACTATGCTGTATCCTTCGAAACATAATGCAGAATAAGCGAAACAAACACAAGGTTTCATGTCACATAAACCTGAGTTTGAGTGTCAGTTTTAATGCTCACTGGCTGCCACTGACTAGGTTACTTCTAAGTAAGCTTCAGTTTTATTATCCATAAAATGTAGATTATTTGCTGTATATAAGCAAATAATTGTTGTGAGGTGTAAGTTATATAGCAATTGAAAGCTCCTGGCGTAGTGTCTAGACCACGTTAGGCACTTAATAATTGTGAGCTGCCTTTCTGACCTTGCCCCCATATGGTGGAGTGTCAGACCAGATGAAATCCAACAGCTGCACTGCTGATGAGATCCATGCCACTGTTGTGTTCTCATAGCAGTGAGCAAGTGTCTGGCTCTCTCAGCATTAGAGTAGTTTTACGCAAAGAACAGTAACCCCCATCAAGGAGGTGCAAGACCTATATGGAATGCACTGAACACAGCACATCCATGTGATGTGGTTCAACCAGCCATCCTGGTGCTCCCTCTGCTTTGTCATTACTTGCTCTGTACTCCAAACACAGCCCTTCAGAGTGGTATAGGCTTGCAGTTTTGCCCTTTCATTTCACAGAGGAGATCATCAAAGCTATGATAGAAAAGCAAGTAGTGAACTTGACTAAAGTGTCGCAATAGGGAAGTGACAGATCAATAATAAGCCCACAGTTTACTGACAACCTGTTATTTATATGATGTCTGCATAGCCTTCGGGGTGAAGAAAGAGTCTCAGTCCTCAAGCAACTCTGGATTTTGAAAGAGAACCAAGGTTCAAAGAGGTAGGGACCTTAGGTAAGTGCAGTTAGGAACGCAAATGGATGGAGTGGTCAGTCCAGGAAATCTCTGGTAGAAGAGGATCCAGAAGCTGAGATTGATCACGGGGATAGACAGCAGGCTTCAAGTGTTGAGTCGACACTTTGTGTGGAAAAAGCAAAGTGCTTTCACTTCTTCCCTTTACTATTCCTCATTGAGAAGCTGCAGAGATGGGGTGGTAAAGTGTGGGCAATGGAGCCAGTGTGCCTGGGTGTGAATGCTAACTTTGCTATTCATTCTGTGACTTTGGGCAAGTCATTTAACATCCCATATCTCAGTTTCCTAACTGTAAAACTGCAATAATAAAAGTAGCCATGTCCTATGTCTGTTGTAGTAAATGAGCTAATGTATATAAAGTGCTCAAAACAGAATCATTTATAAAGTAAGAGAGAAAGAAATGTTAATTTGATAAATATTGACTTTAGGTGCTCTAACTCGCTGTGATAGGTAGATGTGACATTACTGTTCTGGTCTTATTAATTAAAGAGCCTGGCTGCAAACCAGTTATTATGTTCTTGGTCACTTGGCAATATATAACTATATGGGTTAGGAATGAAAAAGGAGCAGCTTAGTATAAGGAAGCATTAGAAACACAAAAAGGAAGAAGATAAAGCATCTCTATTTATATTGAAGTTATAGTATCTACAGATAGATCAAGTTGCTACCTCATTGGATTTAAAAATTAAGCCACTTACTGTACAGATTGGAATTGCTAGCCTCCTGGAGGTGAAACAGCCAGGACTGTGAGCTCAGCTGCACACAAGCAGGCTGACCAAGGCAGCCCCAGGCTCCACACAGCTACATACAATGCCTCAAGCCTCACTGCTACCTGAGAAGCACAAACAGCTCTCAGTAGGATGGACAATGGCTGTGGATAGTGTAGGTGTGATATGGGTGTCTTCTGAACCCTCATGAAGGGTTATTGCTCTTTGGGTAAAATTGCATTCATGGGAAGAGATCCTGTCACTGGTTGGCATGTACGGGCAACTTAGAGGGAAAACCAAGGGTGCAGAGCCAGCTAGAGACCCTTCGTCATTGTGTACTTTGCCTGGTCCTGGACTCGGGAATTAGAATTTGGAAGCACAACTGGGAAGGCTGAAAAATGTGTTTTATGACTCTTTTTTCTTTTTTTCCTATTATATAGGCCAGGAATCAGAAAGCACTGAGAGTACACACTTTCACCTCAATACCATTTGGTTTTCTTTAGAAATGGTTGAATTCAGAGACACGAGCAGGTTTCATTTTTGTTTGGTTGCCTCTTGTCGAATTTTATAAAACATAATACATTTTCTGGGTGTTTCCATTGATTGCTATGTCATTTTATAAGCATTTCCAAAATTTTATTTCAGGTACTATAAATTGGTTATCAAGAATGTTTCCATTACAAATTTGTATGGTTTACACTAAATTAAACAAAAGTGAATAGAACTCTTTCCTGAAGGATTTCTGTGTTATAATAAAAAATAAATTTGGTCTTTGTCCCTGATTCCTGGTACAGAGCTTCAAAAGCCTTCGGAATTTCCCGAGTGATAGGAGTGTCTCATTATGCTAATGGCTCTTGGGGCCCCTAGATAGCTTCTGTATGGGGGCTGGTTGCCAGAAAAAAACAATCAGATGATTGGAGGGTTAGACTTTTCAGCCCTATCCCCAGACTTCTGGGGGCGGGGGCGGGGGAGAAGGACTGGGGATTGAGTTAAATCAACAATAGGCAATGATTGAATCAGTCATGCCTACATATGTTGTATCTTTGATAATAAAGCTGTAATTTAAAAAAATATCACGTTCCTGAGTTCTGTGAGTCACTCTAGAGAATTATTGAACCTAATGGGGTGTTGTGGGAGCCACCATATTTGTAGTCTGTTGGGCAAAAGTACAAGTAATTTGGGGATACCCAAGACTTGTGGCTGGTGTCTAAAATAAAAAAAATAAAAAAAAAGTCTTGTGGGACTGAGCCCTTCACCTGTGGGGTCTGTGCGAACTCCACGTATTTACTGTCAAAATTGAGTTGAATTGTAGGGCACCCAGTTGGTGTAAGAGAAACTATTGTTGTTGGAAAAGATCTAAGGTATATGTTAAAGTGCATTCAAAATCTTCAAGAGAAGAACATTCAATTTTCCAAAGTTATTGTTTTACTCTGAGATTCTTTCCTTGGGGGGAACATCATGGGGTCTTATAGTGCTTGGTACACACTTTAGAAAAGTATTTTATAGACACTGCTTCAACATATTTAACACAATACTCTGCACCAACTTTTGTGTTAGGCACTGTAAGTACAGTGAGAAGAATAAAACATTCAAATTAAGAGGGTCTTTTTCTTGGGCCGGCCGAGTGGCGCGATGGTTAAGAACTCGCTTGGGATGCCAGAGGGCCCCGGTTCGGATCCCACATATGAGGGCCAGTGACACTGCCCTCCACAGCTGAGATGCTGAACAACAGCTCAACCTGGAGCTGGGCTGCCGTGGGTCGCCGGCGACAGCGTGGGCTGCAGCCCCTGAGGCAGTGGGTTGCCATGGGCTACAGTGTGCAGCCAGCAGCCACAGTGAGCGGCCGTCCAGAAGCCGGCGACTGATCTGCCTCACCCTGGAAGAGCGCAATGATGGTGCCAACTTGGGCCAGTGAAGCAACGTCCTCCACAACTAGACTGAAGAACAAAAATGACAGCAACTTGTCTGTTCCCCTTCCCCCAATTCCCCAGCACTGTTCCCATCCCCCCAATCCCCCAATAAAAATCAAAAAAAAAAAAAAAGAGGGTCTTTTTCTTTATTCTTCTATATACCATCACAACATTCCCAGCCCCTTTGCTTGCTTCAATTTCTAGTTTTAACCTGAGGTCTTAGTTCTTCTTTAGAAAACCAACTTCAAAATCCCTGGGTTTGCAAAATTATGATGAATCTCAGCAATAGTCAATGGGTTCTAAGTAGGTATAAGAGAGTTTTAAGCCAAATTGGGGGGTGGCAGGGAAACGTGAGTGATCTTGAAAGGAGCCCAGGGCCTTGATCAAGTTGTGTAAACATAAAGCCAGCAGAGACCAATCAGTTAACATAAAAGAAGCAGTCGGGGGAATGAACATACACAACTCAAGAAGGGAACTGTTCTTCACCTTCAATCCATTGCTGCCATCCAGCAATCCAGACCCAAGGCTGACACCTCCTGATTTTTCAAGAGTGGCAGAAATCTGGATCTTACATGAAACCTTACCCCCACACTGCCCCAACTAATTTTGTTTAAAAAATACTGTGTGGGCAATATTTAAAAAAAAAAAAAAGTACATCTGTTATTTGAATTTGGGCCATCTGTGGTTTATAAAGATTTCCTCTTGGAATACAAGGCTATTCATGATCTGGCCCTGACTCCATATAGCTAATACCCCAACCTATTTATATTCTTGATCATACTGAATTACATGCACTCCTTCCATATATATATATATATATATATATATATATATATATATATATATATATATATATAAATTTATTTTTTCTTTCTTTGCCTGTTGTTGGATTCTCATAACACCTATTAACCTATTACTTCTTTTAAAAGAGGATTTGCTTAAGCATCATTTTCTTTGTGGAGTTTTTCCTAACACATTTCTCTTCTGCCTTCATGGTAGGCTTTGCAACATCCTCTTTTTTGGACACCAATAACGTATCAATGTGCTTCTGTCACAGCCCCAGAGGCTTGTACTGAAAGCATCATTTTACATGCTTATCGTTCTCTAAAGGACTGTGCACAAATCCCAAGAACAACGCCTGGTATATAACTGGAATGTAATCATTTCTGTATGAATGAATTAATTTAAGGAGATGAACATTCTGCCTCTAAGTATGGACCAGTTGAACAGTCCACTGTGCCTGTCATTTAAGCTTGAACTCCTTAGAATGCCACATGATGTCGTTCATGTGTGGCACATCAACAAGGGGAGAAAGTTTTTGCAGTGTCTGGCCCTCATTAGCTGTGTGAACTTGTGTAAGATATTTAATGCTCTGTATGTATTATTATTCATGCTTGTCTATGAAATAGTGATAATAAATGATGCCTTGTATTTTTATTTTAAAGATTTAATTAAATAATAGAAATGGTGCTTCTACCACAGTAACTGCCACAGAGGGGTACAATTCTAAACTTCCTCCCTGCTTACTTTCTCTTATTTATCATCAGCGCCAGCCTACACTGTTTGGCACTATATTACCTCATTGCAACATCTATTTAGCTATGTTGCATTTCCCTGATGCTATCATGCAATTGTTGCTCACACCTGCATGAATCCATACATACGGACCCTCCTATCTGGAATGTGCTCCATTCCTTGTCCTACTTGTCCTTTAAGACTCACTTCAAATTCTAGCTCTTCCTCAGTCCCCAGGGAGGGGAAGCTCTTCTGCCTTTGCACTAGCATTTAGAACAGAGCCTGGCACATACTAGAGGGACAATAAACGTCACATTATTTTTCTCTCAGATACTGAGTTCTTTAAGGGCAAGAAGAATGACTCTTTTTCTTTTTTTTGAACCCTGGTGGCTACCACATTGTCTGAGAAAACATCAAGTTTCAATACACATTTGATGAATGAATAAGCAGAACCCAAAGTGGACTTTGGGAACTGAAAAGGAAGATTATGGCTACTCTTGGCCAGCAACGTCTTCTTCATTCCCCGACAATTCTCCTAAGAATTAAATCCCATGCAACTTTCCATCTACCAGTAAACCTTATCCCTTATTTACTAGCAAAAATATTTGTAGATTCACCCCAAATATATTAGAAACTGTGGACCTTACTTTCTGTATTATATAACAAAAATGAGTAAAACCTGTATGGTAAATATCCAAGCTTATACAAACTTTCCATTCCTGATGAAACAGAAATGGGAAATAAGTCTAGAAAACAATGATTTTCAAACCTAAATAAATGTGTACATTCTAAATGACTAAGAGAATTCTCTCTTTTTTTTTTTTTTTCAGCTGATCCATCCTACCACCGGTTGGCAGATCAGTGGCTGCTCAGCTCCGGCAGGGAATTGAACTGCTGTTGCTCAGAGCTCAAACTCTTCAGCGAGCTCTTAACCAACTGAGCAACTCAGCCGGCCCAAGAATTCTCCTTTTATTGGAGGTGGGGGGTGGGGAGAGAGGGAGAGAGGGAGAGAGGGAGAGAGGGAGAGAGAGAGAGAGAGAGAGAGAGAGAGAGAGAGAGAGAATTCTAAAAATATGCAATCATATGTAAATTCAGTGATGGAACATGAACAAAAAAAGAAATATCAAACTCATTTCTCAGTTAACACCTTAAATCAATTTTGCTAGAACTTTTTGCTCACAGTCTTATTTCTGTTGCTCAGCTTCTTTAATTTTCAGTCATGTGACTTCAGTGTCAGCATAACAGTCCCTTGACTCCAGGTCTCACACATCTGTGGGAGTTTAATCTTTACTAGAACCCCCTGAGCAGCCAGGTATTCCTGGGGTTCTCTAAGGAACGCTTACACATCCTACAAATCTGACTTGCCTGTCAGGTGGATCTTGACCTGTAGGTGTTTTTGTGCATATCACTCCTCTACTCCCTGAAGATCATATTTACAAGCCTCCCTTGATTGATTTCTCCATCCTGTTTATCTATCACACTTTTCCTCAAATCTGGACCTGGGCTCTGTGAACATCCTAAGGCAGAATTAAGACCAGATTGTCAAAGGCAAGAAAGTTCAAGACCATTTCACTGAAAATCTGAGGGTAACATAAGACAATTAGAAGGCAAGAAATCCAAACTACCATTGACAACTAGACAGGACTCTGCTAGAATAACAGACCATAATCCTCCCAAAGACACCCCTTACCAGCCACCCCTCTGCTTTGCCTAGTTGCACCCATGTCTGATAGGGAGGTAAGCTTTCTCCTAATGCATGTGCCTCTAACTGTGCTCCTGTACCCAGAGTATCAGATCATCTCCCACTTATCTGGGACCAGTGAGAAGGAGAAAATACACTTTCTTCTATTTTTCACTCAATCCCAGTCTCAGCCTCTCACATGAAAAGCAAATTCTTCAAAATATTTTTATTATTTCTTTTCTAGAAATTCTGCAATTCAAAAGAGAAGTTCTTTGTTTCTTGTATAAATAAAAGACTTATTTAAGTTGCTTACCATCTATCTTCCTAAATGGTGGAATAACTTAAAATCATAGAAAACATCAATCTTTTATTTGGATGAACTAAAAAGTTTCTGCAGTTTTATTTTTTTATCGTTTGCATTTTCCAACAACAGTTGACATTAAATATGATTTTATATTAATTTCATGTGTGCAACATAGTGGTTAGACATTTACATTACTTATAAAGTGATCTGCCTGATATGTCTAGTACCCACCTGGCACTATACATAGTTAATACAATATTATTGACTATATTCCCTATGATGTACTTTACATCCCCATGACTATTTTTTAACTATCTATTTGTACTTCGTAATCCTTTCACCTTTCTACCCAGCCCCAATCCCCATCCCATCTGGCAACCATTAGTTTGTTCTCTGTATCTATGTGTCTGTTTTTGTTTTGTTGGTTTGTTTATTTTGTTCTTTAGAGTCCATATATAAGATAAATCATACGATATTTGTCTTTCTCTGCCTGACTTATTTTACTTAGCATCATACCCTCCAGGTCCATCCATGCTGTCACAAATGGTAAGATTTTATTCTTTTTTATGGCTGAGTAATATTCCATTGTATATATGTACCACTTCTTTATCCAAGCATCTAGAGTTGAGCTCTTAGGTTGCTTCCATATCTTGGCCATTGTAAATTATGCTGCAATGAACACAGGGGTGTCTATGTCTTTTCAAATTAGTGTTTTGGATTTTTTCAGATAAATAGCAAAATGAGAATTGCTGGGTCACAATGTAATTTTGATTTTAATTTTTTGAGGAACCTCAATAATGTTTTCTATAATGGCTACACCAATTTGCAATCCCATCAACAGTGCATGAGGGTTCCTTTTTCTCCACATCTTTGCCAACACTTATTATTCATTGATTTATTGATGATAGTCATTCTCACAGGTGTGAGGTAATATCTCACTGAGGTTTTAATTTGCATTTCTCTAGTAACATTGAGAATCTTTTCATATATCTATTGGCCATTTGCATGTCCTATTTGGAGAAATATCTATTCAGGACCTCTGGCCATTTTGTAGTGGTGTGTTTGTTTGTTGTATGAGTTCTTCATAAATTTTGGATTTTAACCTCTTATTGGATAAGTCATTGGAGAAGATCTTCTCCCAATTGGTAGGATGTTTTTTCATTTTGTTAATGATTTCCTTTGCTGTGCAAATACTTTTTAGTTTGAAAAGCCACAACAATCTTGAAAAAGAAGAACACAGTTGGAGGTACCACACTAACTGATATGAAACTATACCACAAACTATACTGCTATAGTAATCAAAATGGCACGATACTGGCATAAAAGCAGACACATAGATCAATGGAACAGAATAGACAGCCCAGAAATAAACCCACACCTTTATGGTCAATTAATCTATGACAAAGGAGACAAGAATATGCAATGGGGTAAAGACATGCTGCTCAATAAATGGTGTCCAGAAAACTGGAAAGATACATGCAAACAAATGAAACTAGACCATCTTCTTAGAATGTATACAAGAATAAACTCAAAATGGACTGAAGACTTAACTGTAAAATCCAAGGCCATAAAACTCCTAGAAGATAACATAGGCAGTAAACTCTGACATTGCTCTTAGCACTATATATATATATATATATATATATATATATATATATATAATGTATCTCCTAAGGTAAGGGAAACAAAAGAAAACAGAAGCAAATGAGACTACATCAAAATTGCTGCAGTTTTATACAGCAGTGTTAGCGCTACTCTGACTGACCACTCCTTGCCACTTTAGACCACAAGCTTTCCAAATATCAGGGTTCAGATTCAATGACAGAACCCCATTTAAACCTTACAACCTATGTTTAATAGGGGGATACCAAACAACTGGAAAACTGAATCACTGAGGAAATGCAAAAATAGTTAGAAGTCATCCTAATGTTTAATACTACATGAAAATAAGATTTTTAACCTGACTAGAAGTGTAAGCAAATTGAAAACAGTGTTTTGTTTTATTTCAAAATTGTTTTCAAGAGTGCACAGCAAGTGGTTTTAGGTACTATTCCTAAAGATGATATCTAAGAAGACCATGATTCAAGCACCAACAATAATTTCCCAACTTCACAGCCACCATTAGCATAGTATTATTCCAATAACCCACTTTCAAATTAACAATAACATACTGACTGGAGCTGAATTTTCCAATGTTCCAGAGACTTTACCTTAGACTACACTTGATGTATTAAACTATTTAAAAGTAATTGGCATAGGCAGTGAACCATCTACCCACAGGTTCATGAATATCATAGGTAGCCGAATGAATGTGTAAGTGAGTTTTGTCCAAGGCAACAATTGTAGGTCAAATGCTGCTCTGCAGTTTCTAGTTACAATCCATAATTATTTCTGGAGGTTCAAACTCTGTGAACTTCTTATTTCTAGACAATGGGCTAAATGGCTTTAGAAATGGTATTATAATGACACTGGGATAGCATATATATATATATATATATATATATATATAATTGCATATGTATATATAGAAATCTATATATAGATAGATATTTATCTGTGTGTGTGTGTGTATACACATACATTATTCAGAGAAAACTAATAGTAACATGAGGAACAGTTACAAATAATCATAATACAATGTGGCATTATTAATATATCATACAATTTTATCATATTGTTGATTTGTATGTCCTATCTTTGACAATGAATACTAAACATTGTGTGATTTAAAATTAGTAGCACAGCTAACTGTCACTTGAATATTAAAATATAGGACTTGGCAGTAGAATTAAAAACACCTCTTTTTTTCACGGTTATGTAATCTTTACCACTAAAACTAGTCTCTCTAGATCACATAAAAAATTACTAGGTATAAGTTTACAGACATTACATTCCTCTTTTTTAATAAAGATTTTTTCATTATACAAATAATCCATGTTTTTACTAACCTGAAAAAAATTGCAAATGCAGAAAGAAGGAAATCTAGAAATAAATAATGCTAAAAAGTTGGCACATTTTACTTAAAAAAAATGGTGCTTTATTGTTTACATTTGGGAATACACCGCATATGTTATTTGATAATATATGGTCAATTTATATAGAAGACTTTGGATAAGAGATAATCTATGATTATTAGTCTACCTTAATAATCATAATAACCATTTTGCAGAGGGAAAGGTATTTTTTTGTTTCTTTGGAATTTTCCTGCTAAAAGAATCCCATTTCTGATTCTGAGATAGTGTCAAAAAGAAGATGAGCCTGAAGTTCAAAGCTTCTCCCTGGGGCCATAGAAACCACCTTATAATCCAGAGTACAATTCACGTGAATTTTAAATTGAGAATCACAAAAATTACAAATAGACATACCGTACTGTATACCTGGACAGCTCTGATCATGAGCTCTTAATCTTCTTTCATTTTTCTGTTAACTTAGCAATTCTTGAGTCAAGTTTTAAAACACTTCCATTCTTAGCCTTTAATTATCTTACAATACTTCTCTAGTGTCTTATAATTTTGAAGCACAAAGTTGTCATGAGTTGATGAAGTATAACCTTTGCTCTTTGAACTTCAAATATTTAGTGTTGGAGAGAAGTCAGGAGGAAAAGCATTTTGGGGATACCCTTTATTTCCCTCAACACGGCTATTGGTGCATGTTTTTATATTTTGACAACTATAATCACTGTCAGAATCTATGAAGGAGCTGTTTCTTGAAACTGATTTCTTTGGACTGTGGTTTGCACTCTTTGATATGCATTTACATACTCAGGCCCCTCTTTCTGACTGAGGAAAATGTCTTCTATTAATTGTTTTATAAAGTTTTTTTTCCTTTTCTTATAGTTTTTCAAATGTTTCTTTTAAAAGGACCTCTATTACAAACAGCTCTCATCTTTATATCCATATCTATTTACTTCTTTATTTTATTATACATTATGAGGGAAATATTCAAGTTCATCCTATCCATGAATTCTATTCTTTTTTTTGTTTTTAGCAGAGTATAAGTTTTCTTTAATTTGTCATTAAAAAAATTAGCTTTTCATTCTTGTTTTTTTTGTTTTGTTTTGTTTTGTTTTGTTAAATTTAGAATCATTTTGTGAAGTTCAAGCTCAACACAGACATTTTTTTAAAGTCCATTATAAACTTACAACTCTTTGGAATTTTTATTTGAATTTAATTAAATCTATAGATAAATCAAGGATGATTAATATTTTTATAATGTATAGTCATCTTATTCTGAAATACTGGGCATTTTTCAAATTTTCATTTATGCTCTTCAGTAAATTTCTCTATGGAGTTATTATGTGCATATCCTTAAGGTTATTTTTAATTATTTTTTTCAATTGTATATTGAATCTTTCTTCCCTTATATTTTCTGACTTGCTGTAGGAGCTACGCTGCCAGGTTTCTAAACTCTAATGTTGTTTTCATGAATTCTATTCTTTTCCTCTGTTAATATTATTTATTTTTTCATGTATGGCTAGTTTACTTTAAATACATTCTCAAATCTCCTTTTTATTAGTTTGTATTTGATTGTATCCCACTTTTTTTCATCTCAAAAGTTATTTCCTTACACATTCTGCCTATATTTCATGGATGCCAAATAACCTTACAAACTTGTGAAATTTTCTCATTTGTGTTTCTGATTCCTGCAATAGATAAGTTTTAGAGATCTGCTTTCATTAACAACTGTATATTTAAAACATCTCAAAACTGAATGTCAAAAAACAATGTTCATTATCACTCATGCATCTGTGGGCTGCCTATGGGGGTATTGACAGACTTAGGCTGGGATCAACTGAGGTAGACTGAATGGGGAGGCTCAGGTCCCTTTACCGTATATGTGACCAGTTGGCTAGTTCAGACATTTTCTTCATGGTTATGATAGATATGCAAGAGAGTCAGCCGAAGCACAGGGGTCCTCTTAGACCTACGCTCAAAACGGGCACACTACCATGTTTACTTTATTCTACTGGCCAGAGCAAAGGTTGGGGAAATATAGTTTGGCTCAGACCAAAATCAAGGAGTGGGAAAATATATTCTCCCTTTCTGGAAGGAATTCTAAGCCATATGGTAAAAAGTATGTACAGAAGCAGAGGTGAAAAATTGAGGTCAATAATACAATCTGCCAAGGGTCTCTCTTTTTCTAAATAGTTCTATGCAGCTCCTCTTTTCTTACTGTAAGTATATCTTTTATTACTCGAGCCCTCCCTCCCTTTGTATTCACTTTTGAGCAAAATATAAATATAAACCTATTCAATGGTTATCAACTGACAGGTTGTATGAATTTGCCTTTGCTATATAGTCTGTCCATTTGTATATTGGCAAAATCCCCTTATCTTATCTATTGCAGAATTTCAGATTATAGGCTGCAGCCATAATCCAATTCCTGCTATCTAGCAGACATGTAAGTAGTGTGGTTTTGTGGCACGGAGTTGCAATGATCCCTATCCTTCCATTAAGAGGCTCTCTATGTTTTAGGATAGATGGAGTTCATGAGATTAATACCCAGAATATTCTACCTCTAGGACTCTCCCTGTTCTTATCCTGCTAAGCTATGTTTGGGTACAACATTTTCTAGAATGTAATACACCTCTATCACATCTCTACACTTCTTGTCCATCACATTACTACTTGTTCTTTTGTTTTCTATGACTTGCAGTTTTAGAGCAGTAAATCATCATGACCTTAGATCTGGCAATCGATTGTTAGATATGACATCAAAAGCATAAGCAGCAAAAGAAAAATAAATTGGACTTCATTAATTTGACTCCATCAAAGCTAAAACTTGTTCATCAAAGGACATTATCAAGAAAAGGAAAAGATAACCTACTTAACGGGGGAAATATTATAGTTGCATATCATATATCTTATATGGATTTAACATTCATAATATATAAACAACTCATAATGCAACAACAACAAAAAATAACAACCCAATTAAGAATTGGCAAATGACTTGAAAAATGTATCCAAATAAGCTATACAAATTGCAGATAAACACACAAGAAAAGATGCTCAAGATCAATAATCATCAGCAAATGCATATTAAAACACAATGAGACACCACTTTATACCTACTAGAATGGCTATATTTTTTTTTAAGAAAAATAAGTATTGGCAAGGATATGGAGATATGGAAACTCTTATGATTGCTGAGGGGAATGTAAAATAGTGTCACCACCATATAAAAGTTTGGCAGTTTTTAAAAAAGGGAGTCATAGAATTCTTCTATGATCCAACAATTTAATTCTAGGTATAGACCCCAAAGAATTATAAACAGGGACTCAAATAGGCACTTCTACACCAATGTTCATTTCAGCATTGTTCACAATAGCCAAAAGGTGGAAACCTACGTGCCCATAAACAGAAGAATGGCTAAACAAAACGTGGTCTATAAATACAATAAAACATTATTCAGCCATGAAAAGAAAATTCTGATACATGCTGCAACATGGATGAACCTTGAAAATATTATGCTATTATGTATTGTGAAAGAAACTGGACATAAATGACAAATACTGTGTGATTCCACTTATATGAAATATCTGGAATAGGCAAATTCACAGATATTAGATTAGAGGTTACCAGGGAAGGGGGAGGGGAGAAGATTTGGACAGAAGGGTTATTGCTTAATGGGTCAAGTTTTTGTTTAGAATAATGAAAAAGTTTTGGAACTAGATATTGGTAAGGTTACATAGCATTTTTAATGTAATTAATGGCATTGGATTGACTGTATACTTAGAAATAGTGAAAATGAAAACAAAAGTATTTGTTATATATGTTTTACCAAAATTTTCAAAAATAAGAGACAAGGGCAACATGATAGATTCCAAAATATTCTGCCTAGGCTTAGACTTGAAGACTAACCATGAATGTCTCTAAATTTGTCTCTTCATTTTAAGTTATGGCAATAGAAACAAATCTCTTGTTTCACTCTGCTTTCACTGTTTTATGCATGTATTTATACAAAAATAATTTTTTAGATTTAATTGTAACAATTTGTCACTTTACTGCATAAAGTAGGTATTCCTTAATTACAAGAACTTTACAAAGTGGCTAGTTTGAGGAAGGTCTTGAATTTGATAAACGTAAATTAGTGACTGTCCAGTTGTTAAATAAATGAATGACTATGAGTGGGGATTAAGACATTTTCTCTAAAGGAAGTGGATAAGACTATATGGATTGCTGGCATCTACCATTATGAAGACTGCATCTGATAATGTGTTTTGTAAAGTTCCTTATCTAACAGTCGCAAGTTAGATTCTATTGCAGTAATTTGCAATATTATAAAATATGTATACTCTAGAACAGAACAATGGAAAAGTTGATACAGAAATTACAATTAAATTAAATTATAATACTCTCAGAAAGATTCTTAATCTGATATTACTAATAAGACCCTATACTAATGCATTTTCTATACCCTTCTACAAGAAAATTTCACATATTTATCTAATTCAATTCTATTGATAACTCCATTGGATCAGAAGGTTATGAATTAGTACCTCTATCTAACAGAGTGACCTAAAGTTAAGATAAATTTAGTGATTTATGAAATTCATCAAGTGAATCAATGTCAGAGATAGGGCAAGAACTCATATAGTTGATGTTAAGATAACTTGCTGAGAGTTTCTATCTTTAACAGAGGTGGTGGAGTGCTTATGATGAGAAAGGTACTGTGAGAGGGTAGATGGTGCTGTGCGCAAGTACCCTCTCTCTGAGATGCTACCACATGACTGGCGTGTGCAGCCATCAGGAAAGAGAACGATCAAGGGATGGCCATGGCACACAGCAGGTATGGCGCATATACACAGCATGCTTCTCTCTGCAGCTAGCATCAATTACAGTGAAAAATGAGGTATTAATTGGTCTTCCCTGAGCAGTCTAATTCTCCTCTTCAAGATCTATGGCATATCTTAAGAAGAGGGGAATAAAAAGAAGGGTGGTGAGACTGTAACCCCATGAAGGAAATCAAAGGAGGTCTATGTAAAATGGCTTCGAGGTTCTTGGGTTTAAAGTAAGGCAGTCTGTCAAATCACGTAAAGCTAAGTACAAGGTCTTGAATCCCAGGATGGAATTTTAGGAATCCTATCTTCATCCCATACTCTATTCACCAAGGTAAGGAGAAGAGACAGAGATTAAGCTACAATGCTCTTAGGACCTAGTCGTCTGCTTTCAAATCCCAAAGCTGGTCTCCTGAGTCCTCTGCCACATAGTCCTCAGTCCTCAGTCCTCATATCTGGTAGGACTACATGTTGCCCCCAAGTGATGGACCATGGTGGGACTATCTACTCTTTTCAACGTCACTGGTATTTGATTCTTGTTTTGTTCTTACTCTCCCTAATCGTCTCTCTCACCACCATGTTACCCCAGCAACAACCTTCCTCCTCTGTGTTTTATTTTCTTCCCTTTCTTCCCTTTCCTTCTTCTTTATAGCTCTGTACTTTCCTGCTTTGTCTCATTACCAAACCATATAGTGCTCCCGTCTTTGAAGTTACAAAGCCTATAGTTACAAAGCCACCCCATCTGGCTTACATTGCACTTTGTAGCTTTCACTCTAATTTGGTCATGCAATGTCTTTTAATGACCTTTTTTTCATCTTCACATACCAATATAGTTGCACTTACACTGGAATTATTCACCAGTGAATATAGCTCTCTCCATATGGTCAGCAGCATCCAGAACAATAAGTAAAACACAAAACAAAACAAAACATGTGTACAAGTATGTGCTGTTCACATCATGTCTTATTTTGAAATCATTACCAACCTGACACTCATAGGACACCAGGTTAGATTATATTCTTCTCGCTCTGAAGTGTTGCCTACTATAATCTAACTATTTCAATATTTATGTCAAATTAGGTGAACTATTGTATAAACCTGGACCGATATGAAGGAGGCATTACTTAGAGGTGAGGTTTTCAGAGATGCTGAGTTAATGACATTAACTTCTCCCTTGCATTCATATCAGAAATAGGAGGTATACGGCCAAGCACAGAACACCTGAACCAAGACACCTTTTCTTCAGTCACCTGCCTCACAATGTAATGAGATAAGTTACAGTGAAAACCTGCCTCTCTCTAGGTCTCAGCATCTGTAAAAAGAGGGGACCAATATAGCCAGGTCATGGACTTTAGACTGTTCTCTGTAGGGTGTCAGCATTCCTCGGGGCGCCTCAGGGTGCCTGGGTGAGACAGAAAGGAGGGAGATAGGGTGCAGGTATGTAGCTAACGACCAAGCTGCACTGCCCTAAGAGCAGGTTTCGCGTATTCTGCTCCCCAGTAAGAGCTCTGAAAAGAATTGCTATGAAAAAACAAAAAGTGTGTAAACCTTAAGGTGAAATAGTTCAGGGGGCCTTGCCCAACTACATGAACTGAAATAAATTGTTTTATATAAAAATATTAATGCATATTTTGTTTCAAAAGCTGCTGCCAGGCGTCTCTTTTGTATTCCAGAGCACTAAACCTGTGGGTGTCTGGCTGGCTGCCTTTACTTCACTTCTCTCCCTGGCCTATGTTCCAGTTTATTATGAAGGAGATAGATAAACCAATTCCAATCCATCTATCCCAATCCTATTCACAGCCAAGCAATAACAATTATCTCCGTCTTTACATTTTCTCCCATCTCTTGCTATTTCTTGTACAGTAATGAATTGTAACAGCTACTTCTTGCTGACTTCTCTCCCATATAATTAATGTCCTAAGATATTCTATTTACTGGTGAAGCAGTTTGAATCAAGAAGTGATTACTTTTAGAGTAAACAGAGCTGCTAAACCCTCTCCACAAACAAAGCTGACAGCAGTTTTATTTTTAAAATAATCAAATTGAAGTCCCCAAAAGCTTCAAGTTTGGGACTTCTTATTTATTATCTATATGTAGAAATTTTTTTTTGTGTGTGAAAGGTATATTAATATTTAGTGCAGAAGATAGAAAAGTACACAGATAGAAATGAATGGCCTGAAAA
The DNA here is from genome assembly GCF_001890085.2 of Hipposideros armiger. NCBI lineage: Eukaryota > Metazoa > Chordata > Mammalia > Chiroptera > Hipposideridae > Hipposideros > Hipposideros armiger. The sequence continues at coordinate 2,773,967 of NW_017731386.1, forward strand.
AAAATCCTGATAACGATGTCTGCAGCCCAGGCTTCCTTGTTCGGCCTAAACCATAAGTCTTCATATCAGGTGAAAATAACAGGGAGGAGAAGCTGTTTAAGAGCATAGATTCAATTCTTGGAAATATTAAAATTAGATATTGGACTTTCTGAGTTGGGGACAAAACTTGTCTATATTCCAAATCCCAATAATGACTGAATAGAAAGGAAGAAAAAGAAAACGCTGTTGCCAAAAATGTTGCAGTGTGGATTTTGCAGTTGCAGCTTTTGCCTCATTTTTTTTTTTTTGAGTGTGCAGCATTTTGCAATGTTGCGGTGAAGACTCAAGGCTTCCCCCTACACTGAAAGGACTGTTAGCCATAGTATACACACAGTTATCAATTGATTACTATGTATGAACTAAGTGGCTGGTTGATTGGCCTGATGGCCTTTGCATCTTCAAGTGTAGCCCTTACATCTATAAACACTGTAGGACCAGGATCTCAGCAGCTCACTCCATTTACCGCAAAGACAATGCCAACACTTCTCCTCATGTGCATCTTCTGTTAGGATTCCAAACCTTTCCTCCAACCACTTTTTCAGATTAATTCCTGTGCCTTTCTGTTTCCTTAGGAATCTCTTAATTGTGCCAAATTCATTCTCCAAACTTAAAACTTAAAAACAAATTTTGGATTTCCTTCTTTCTTGTCCTTTCCTTATCCAATAGCTAATGCATGTCGATTCTTTAACATACTTGGTTCTCATTTCCAATCTCTCTGTCCACATTCATCTTTGCATTACTTCAAATGTGGATATGGAAATGACCTTCTAAATGGCCTCTATGTCACTCTGCATCGCCCTCTTCACTTCATGCAATGTCTCACTGCTAAATTAATCTTAAATCTTTTCTAATCAAGCATCAGAACTAGTGACATTCAGAAAATGGAGAGATCATTGAGGGTAGAGCCGTTAGGGAAGGTGACGCTGAGGAGATGGGCCTTAAAGTATGAATAGAGAGGATGTGCATAATCAGAGCAGAGTTTGGAAACCATTCTTGGAAAAAGGAAGAGCATCAAGGAAGCCATGGATGGCGAGCTTCAATCACATGCATTGGATTGTTTCCAAGTCTCTTGTATGCCCAGACGTAACACAAATTCAACTCATTTACAACTCCCTGACAGACATGATCTTTTGCAAGGACAGAGAAATGGTTTGACAGCTTGGCTTTTTTGAATGCCATTATTGCCCCCATATTTGACCTTGTCATATTTGCATATTGTTCCACAGGGAATCTGAACTTATCTTCTAAACTATATCCTCTGCACCTGTAACACTAGTCTAGTCATATTCCCCCACACATAATTCTGCCATTTTAATCATGCTCTTTCTTTATCTAGAAGTCCCTCTTTTCCAAATTCTACTTTCTAGATTTATGAAATTCTACCCCAAGCTGAAATCTTTTTTCACTTAGCTATAATTTGTACTGCTTTTAACACTCATCAGGCATTCTGCATGAGCTGCTTCATAAGGTGTGTGCACCTTTTAATGTTGTTTAATACCATATATATATATATATATATATATGTGTGTGTGTGTGTATATATATATATATATGTATATATATATATATATATATATATATATATATATATATAATAAAATAGTGACAAAAGCAGCAACAAGAGTGTACAATGGGAAAGGATAGTCTCCCTCTTAAGGCTCTTAAAACTGTAACTTGGTGCAGCCATTATAGAAAACAGTACAGAGGGGGCCTCAAAAAGTTACGAATTAAACTGCCATATGATCCAGCAGTCTCACTTCTGAGTACATATTCAAAGGAAATTAAATCAGGATCTCTAAGGGATACCTGCTCTCCCATGTTCATTGCAGCGTTATTCACAAAACCAAGACATGGAAATAACCTATGTGCCCACCAACAGATAAATGAAGAAGATGTGATATATATGAATATTACTCAACTTAAAAAAAAAAGGAAATTATGCCATTTTTAACTACATGGATGAAACTTGAAAGCATTATGCTAAATGAAATAAGCCAGACATAGGAAGGCAAATGCTTCATAATCTCACTTATATGTGTAATCTAAAAAAAACTGAACTCAGAGAAACAAAAAATAGAATAGAATGGTGTTTACCAGGGGTTGGAAGTTGGGGGAAATTGGTAGATGTTGGACAAATGTTTCAAACTTTCAGTTATACGATGAATACGTCCAGGCCTAATATACAACCATAGTGACTATAGTTAATAATTGTTTATTTGAAATTTGCTAAGAGAGTAGATCTTAAGTCTTCTTGCCAGACACACACACACACACACACACACACACACACACACACACACACACACACAAAAGGTAACTATGTTAGGTGATGAATATGTTAATTAGCTTGACTGTGGTAATCATTTCACAATGTATATCAAAACACCATATTGTGTACCTTAAATGTATATAATTTTTAATCATCAATCATATCTTAATATAGCTGGGAAAATATTTTTTAAACTAGCACCAAAATAAAATTAAATATGGAAAAAATGTTCTGCAGGTCGAATTTTATAATTTATATACAAGTGGGACCAGCCAGTCATTGACTGATCGCTATGCATTTTCAGTCACTCCTCCAAGTCTTGGTGAGTGGCAGAAAGTAAGATGAAAAATGTCATGGCCTAGACTTTGAGCAGTATCTACAAGTGGTAAAGCAGTTATCAGTGATGGTTGTGATTAGAATTGATATTATGAGCACAAATGAGAAGCAGGTGGAGATAAGATTTCATGAAGATAAGACAAAAAACGGACCTTTGCCTTTTTCTTAGGCTATGTATTTTTAGTCTTGATAATGAAATTATTTCCTTGGTTATAGTGTTTCCCTTCCTGGGCTAAAGGCAGCATATTACTATTGTGAGTGTTCAGAAGACATGAGACCAGCTTGGTTGTGAATGTGTGTGTTTGTGTGTGTGTGTGTGTGTGTGTGTGTGTGTGTATCTGGATAGTAAGTACTGAATTAAGACAGGTTGATTACCAAAACTAGGATGTATGAGGTATTTTTCTTTTGTCCTTCTTTGTCTCTTATTTTATCTTAGTGACTACTGTAGCATCTTGTCCATAGATGTAAAAATAACTACATTGTTTTTGTTGTCATACCATGTTTTCTTTTGTCAAGTTATTCTTAATTAATATCCATCCTTGATAAGGAAAAGAGTTCAGAAGTCATATATATGGCTGGAGAGAGGCTCATGAAACCATCACCAGCTTCAATAGCCTCCGTCATATAATCAAGACTAGGGAGCATTGCCCTGAACTAGAGAACAGAAAACGTGGGTCGTGGACTCTACTTACTCTGCCATTTGGCAGGTATATGATCTTCATGAAGTTTTGTGAATGTCAGTTTCCTTAACTGTTTTGAGAAACTGGGCCCCCAACTTTTCTCCTAATTCCTCCCATTTTAGCAACCCCATTAATTCATTTTATATAAAGTTGTGTGGACAATTTTGTGGCATGTCACTCCATGTTTGTTTTCCATGTTCACCTTTTGTATGCTGTATCTACTTAATATACTACTTAATAATCTACTTTGGTAGTGAAATCAATTTGCAGATCTTCACAATCTGGTTCTAGCTTATTTTTACTGCTTCTTAGGATCCCTAGTCTTCATTGTAAATCCTGTGTCTACTCAATATGGTTTCCTTACTGTCCTAGGGTTAAATTTTCATAGGACTTATTTCACTGTGTCTCAGCCATAGCAAGTGCTGGGCCATCCCCCAGAAACAGTCAATGAATTTATCTAATACTACCTATAAGAGTGGTTAACTAATAGTCATTAAAGTGGTTACATAAATAACATTTTAAAATTTTGAATTATTTTATTTTGCAAACACTTTTACAGTGCTTACTCTCTATCAAGCACTGTTACAGTCCATTTGTAAATATTTCAAATATCAATTCCTTCATTGTATTTCTCAAGGAGCTGATTATATGGTTCTTCAGCTAAATAGATTGCCTTTCATGATCTTGGTCACCTCTGATTTGTTAGGTGGTGAATTCCATAGCACTAGTGCTCATTTGTACTTAAATAATGATTAGTTATATGGAGACATAAAACCTTGAAACATTCCCTTTACTTGCTTTTCCTCCATGTGTACTCATTAAGTGTCCATATAAACAGCACCTCCATACACACATACAGTGGAGAGCTTGCCTCATGCCTTGCAAGAGCAAGAAGTCACCTGTAATATAGCTCCTTCAAGTGCAAAGTGGAAAGAATAAATAGTCCAAAAATATTCCCCTCACCTGAACTATATGAAATTCTATTATTAGGGTTTTATTTATCAATTAATTGCTGACTCATCTAAGATAAAATTTAAATACCTCTGAATTCCAACAAAAAATTAATTAAGCTCTAACTATGGTCAAGTCATTGTGCTAATCTTTGAGTGCATACAAAGAAATAGTACCATCTTCTGTAGATTTAAAATCTAGTGGGTTTATAACTATAGCTCAAGTCACTAAATGAAGAGTGTCATAGAGGAAAGGACTTTGGAGAGAAAAGAAGGGAACCATTCTATGGTGCTAAGGAAAGAGGATGAAAACTATGAAGTGGCGGGGTGGAGGTAAAAATGTGAGCATTGAAGAAATTATATTATGAAAGCATGTGCCCACGAGGTAATTGATTCTTTCAAGGAATAATTAATGTCCATGATCAGTAGAGTTGTTAAAGAGGAATTTTGTAAAAGAAGACTGAAGAACTTTCCTTGGGCCACTTTGTTGAGTACTTTGGGCTCTATTCCTTGAACACTGGGACACCATTCCACATTTGGGTTAGAAACTGAATCAGATGTTATCCTTGGACTAGAAGCTCCAGGGACACAGGAAAGAGTAGGCCAACAAGGACAGAGCTTCAAGATTTGCTCATTAATTCTCAAATGTGGAAGAATTAGTTCATTACATGACAGGCTGATAGCAGGTCCTATGAGTGGAATGGGAGATGATTTTGCAAGGGAAGGCACTGCCTACATTGATCATATCTAGAAATGGGGCAGCAGAGGCTTCAGGGGAGGCACAGAGAAGGAACATCTCAGTGAAAGTTTACACAGGGAGCCTGGTTGGACTCTGCTTCTAATGCTTACCATTTTGCTTGACCTCAATCCAGTACATGTGATCAAACAGCATTTGAAAAAGGCTTGGGTAAACTATCAGTGATCTCTCAAAAACAATGTGTATTCAATTATATTGAAAAATAAAAATGAAGCCACAGCAATATATTAAAATAAATCTTGTCTTTTCATTACCAGGTTCAAGTATTTTTCGACTCTATGCATGTGAGAGATAGAGGAGACTTATCTGTAGGATCATTCATTCCACGAAGGACAAAGCTCTGTATTTTCATCTTCACATTGAAATCACAAGCAGAGACTGACTGAAGACAAAGGCAGATGCTAAAGTGTTTCCCACTCAGGGTCAGCTTTCCAGTGCTCTCGTTTAGATTAATTATGCAGCTAGTAAGCAAGCTGAAAGAACTTCACTTGTATGCCACATGGAAGAGCTTACTTAGTGTCTACACGTTTTTAGGTAAACAGACTTGTAACATCATTGAAATATGAAAATAGCACAAATGAAGCATCGTCCCCAAAGACCCTCATCTGTAGATCATGTGTCTCCTAGTCTGTATACGCATAACACAAGCAAGAGAGAAAAACATGTACTAGACCCATGCACGTTCCCAAACTGACCATACTTTTGCTTATATTAGATGCTTTCTATTAATTATGGCCATGAATAGGCAAAACTGTTTATATTACCACAGGTATGTTTTTTCTTAACATCCTTTTCTCTGATTTAACAACATAATACATGCTCTTTTTAGAACATTTAGAAAGCACAGAATGACAATAATCAGAAAAATAGAGAAACTCACATACAATCATATCAGCCAGAGGAAAAATAAATATATTTTGGAAAAATGAAAAATAAATGTATTTTGGAAAAATTTCCACAGATCTATTTGAATTTCTCACCTTCACGAAGGTTAACTCTTGGTCAATATTTTATGCATTTACTAAATATTTATTGTGCACATTTTATGTGCCAAACATTGTACAAAGATTGCTAATGCATCCACTGTATTTTAAGATATTACTGTCTGGATGGAGAGAAAGAGATGTAAAAACAAATTATAACACAACATAATAAGTACTATAATATAAATATGCCCCCTTGCCAGTACACTATGCATATTATAGGAGTAGAGTGTGGGTCTTGCAGATGCCATGTGGGGGTGAGATACTGTCTCAGAAATGATGGATCATAAGCAGTTAATACCAATTCAAAAATCTCAATCATGTTTTTAAAAGTAAACTGTTTTTGACTCAGAATTACATTGTTTTGCAAGATTTCTGATACCAGACTTGACCATATATAATTTTTCAATGTTTCTAAAAGTGAAATTCATTCTCAGAATGTTGTAGGGTATTCAAAAGAACGTTCTGCAGGTGCTAGACATCACATGCCCTTTGCAGTTATACAATCAGGAAAGAGATTGCTTTGCTTATGATGTAACCAGACACTAATGAACAATTTAAAGCTTGGTTGTAATATCCTCACATCTTTAAGGATAGGTTCAGAGAGAAAGTTTAAAAGGACTTCTACAGAGAGCCAAACAGTTTTGGATGACTTAGAAAGAAGAATTTCCCAGGAGGAATGGCACTTTCAGGGGAAGTCGTCTGAGCTGAAGAGAGAGCAGGGGGCTTGGCAATAGGTGGGAGGGAGATACCAAGCAATAGGTAGGAGGCTTGTCCTGGTAATAGGAGGAGGGAGAGAAGCATTCACTTTCCCCAGGGTTCCTGCAGCCTCTCAATCAGCAGGCCAGTAATAATTCCACATAACCTACTGCCAACTGGAGAAGATCTGATTAGAGATTGGATTGGCCTAATGAAGACCCTTTCCATCTCCCAGCCTCAGCAGCTCTGCAGGTCACATTGATTTCTTTATGGGCATGTCAAGCAAAAAGATAGCCCCTGCATAGGGAAGAGGCAGGCTCACCCTGAAGGACTTGAATCTGAGGTCTTGCTCTCATTCTGCCCTTGCTTTCCAGGGCAAGATTAATAGATGAGGGCAAAGTGCTAAACAGTCAGCCAGATCCACAGCCATGAGTCTCATGCAAAGAAAAGTGAAACCAAAGGCCAAGGGAACGTGCACTCAACCAAGTTAAGCGTAAGAGATGATTTGGGGCAAGGCAATCTAAATGTGATTTGGAGACACGGGCACAGAGACTGAACTCATGGCTGCCAAACATTTCACCACAAGTCCTGCTTGTAAAACAGAGGGAATGATGGCAGTGCACAAATAAACTCAACACACAATGCACAAATAGACTCATAAACACTGCCTGCTTGTGGAAGCTATATAACCCTTTGTAGCAAAGGCACTATCTAGGGATAAGAATGGGAAAGCCAATAAAGGAGGGAGAAATTGTAGAAACCATAGAAAGCACTTAATAGTCATGTATTGTCAAGCTACTGAAGTCAGCTGCAATGATAAATTGAATTTTCTTAGCAGTATGAAAAATCTCTTCCACAGTGTGGGTCCATTATATATTTCCAATCTGATTTTCCATAATTTTGTCTACAGACCATATGGTGCCCTGACAATCCCTCCACAATGTCTAATCAGTGCTCTCCAGAAACACTTAATTTCTCTCCAGGTTCTGATTCTTTTAGATCCAGCCCACTTCTTCCCCCTTCCATGAAGCTTTCTGTAATAATACCACTCAATAAAAGCTCTCTTTCTTGAATAACTTTGATATTTATTGTTTGAACAAGTTACTTGGTAATTATCATAGTAACACATGCCTTGGCCAGTGCAATTCTATGTCCTTTGGTGGTTAGACTTATCTCTTATGTAAGCTCTTGCAAAAAAATCTAATCACAGAAAATGTATTAAAAAGAAAAAAAATGTGATTTATTGGCACCTTACCATGCTATTTTTGTCTTGTGATAAAATGTTCAAATACATTATATTTAAATGTGAATATCTACAAAATTTTATTTTAAATGATATTTCAGAAGTTGCTTTATGTTTTAATTCAATTTTCATTATTATGGATTAAAAAATGAAATTATAAACACTAGATATAATTTCAAGAGATTTCCTGGCTGGCCTATTTATTTCCTTGTTAATTTAGAATTTGTGATGTACTTCGTATAACGCCTCGCTCAGAAATGTGTGTTCAGTAAATGTCTGGAGCGGTCTGCCTCTTTCTTTGGCTCTCCTTGCCCTCTGTTTATAGGGGCCAGTTTGCAAACCAACAGGTAATGCTAGTGTTTATTCGCTATTTGTTTGGATTTAGCCACTAGATTATACTGGGAACCCTGAATAATGTACTGTACAAAAACAGAAACAAGACATAAAATTAACTTTTCCTCACCTATTTGCAAGATCTCCCAGTTTTACATGCTTTGCGGCAATACTTTCTCCTGTCAACTCAAAAAACAGTAATTCTTAAGAGCTCATTTTCCCCATATTGAGCACAAGAAATATAACACCAGGCTCACTTCTGTCACTGGATTCCTGCATGGGTTGAATATGCCAGTATGCCTCCAAGTATTATAAAGTATAAAATAGTTGATGCATTTTAGTATCCTCTATGCTGTAAAGGTAAAATTGCTTATAATATGCTTTTATTTTATAATTTAATTGATTCACGTATGCTTCACATGTATTTTGTACAGTCAGGTAAAAGCGAATAAGAGAAGGGCATTACGTTGTTTCAAGGTGGGCGTTTACCTTAGTCCTTGGAAGTTCCATTTCAACTAAAGAAAGTGTTTAAAGAGCTGAACAGGCTGTGATAGCTGAAATTCTCCCTGCTGTCTGTTCTTTAAAGGAACTGATATTAATTTAACCTTCAAGGATGAATGACCAAAATCTTTAGGATCTACTTCTTTGTTAGATGGGCATATAAACACAATAATGAGGATGAAAGGGACTACTCAACTTAAGACAAGGCAGAATTTGGGGTATTATTGAGATAAATGTCTGAACAAGATTCTGTTACACCAAGATTAAATCACAATACCCAGCATAATTATCTCTTCAATGCAGGACTGGAAATAAAATGATTCAACTTTTATGAAAAAAAACAACAAAACAAAATGGCATAACAAATGCACTGACTTGGTGTTTTCTATCCAAATATTGGTCATATATTCCTTAAAATCAGTACACCCTCTAGAAAACACAGGTGTTGAAAGTTCAAATATTTAGTTACAAGAGTTTGGCACTATTTCTTCTTATCTCTCCACTTACATAGAATCAATCCATGTCCTTCAAAGGATCACCACACTTTCCTCTTCTAATATAAGTTGTCTTTCTCTCTTTTTCTATTCCCTTTGCCCTATGTCTCTCTTTCTCCTTCCTTTTCCCATTATGGCCCTAATTTTCTATAACATTATTTATAATATTTACATATTACATTATTTTGTGCAATTTATGGTATTGTCTTTTTAAAAACATGATAATTACACAATTTGACAAAATCTTTTGCATGCTTTTTTCTATCAATGTTATGTTTCTGAAATTTAACCAAGTTTTATGTACAGCTCTATTCAATTCATTTTAACCTTGTACTCTGTTGTTTTAATTTACATAATTTATTTATCTGTTCTGCTTTTGTTTCTGTGATTCATTTATGTTGACAAATATAACCAGCATTCGTTTATTTCCCCCTCTGTAAATTATTTCATTTAGAAATGCCCAATAATTTACTTATTCATCATATAGATGATGGGTATTTTTGTTGTTTCTGTGTTTTTAAATTTAATTTTTATTATTAAACATCATGATGCAATAACCACAGATGAACATATCTCCTCATGTATTGAATAATCCATATCCATTCTTCACTGATTAATAATGAGAATAAATCTTTGTCTAAATTGCCATATTTTAATAATTATAATATGCATATTTTCATGTTTTAACATCTGTGCAATTGGGACACATCTTAAAATCGATGGCATCTTACAATCACTCTAAGCCAAAGGATATCTGTGATGGGAAATAGGCTATGTGACTACTTACGCGTATGCATTAATTTACTTGTTATTCCTGGTGGCATGACAGGAAAGTCACAATGCCTCAAAGTTTCAGTCAACAAATCATTTAAGGATATCTGAGGAAAGAATATGGGTCCCAGGAGTTTTCCGACAATGTTCAATCGATACCTTTTGGTAAGATCAACAAAGTGCCAGCATTAAAACTTACAGAGCAGGTACCTGCAGCTTGGGTGAACATTCCAGAGATGATAGAGGAGCACTTTTAAAGAAATTATAGAATCACTGACTCTTGATGATACAGAGAATGATGCTCTAAGAAAAAACGTGGACATTGATGACCCTGAACGGAAATGTAATTCGGGAGATTCAGTGTTGAATGGGAAAACATGTCAGAAATACTTAACCAATTTATTTCATTTATATTTTCATTTACATATATGTACAAGATATATGTGCGCACACACACACACACACACACACACACACATATATATATATATATATATATATATATATATATATATATGTACATGTAAGCCTGAGTTCTTTCAATAAATATAAAAGTACTTGTAAGTTTGTGTTCATGTTTGAGATTAGAAAATATTTAGTTATAGAGTTTAATTGGTAGACATAAAATTATATATCTTAGATTTGATGAAATCGAGTATATTATTTTAAGTATTGATATCTGGTATCAGCCTTGTCCTCAAAATTGTTTTGGGTGTTCAAGGACCTTAGTGCTACTACATGAATTTTATTATAAATTTACAACCTTGTTGAATTTCTTTTGGAAGGCCATCAATATATAATTGTTGAGAAATTCAATCTTACAATATATGTTTTTTTTCAATAAAGTTTTATAATTTTCTCTATGAAGTTCTGGCATATTTTCAGATAATGTTAATTATAGTTATTTTAGATATTATTATTTTTTATTTTAAAAGGTATAATTTTAAAATTACATGTTCTAATTGACAGCATATATGAATGACATTGATTTTTATATACTGAGTCCAAAGCAAGCAGCCTTGTTTATTAATTCTAATAGTGTGTGTATTGATTGTCTTGCATTTTCTGTATAAATAATGATAATGGTACTTTCCTTTCTACCTTTCTAATGCTGTTAGGCTTCATTTATTTTTCTTATATAACCGAAAAGCCAAGGCCTTCAGTACAATATTGAATTTAAGTGGTGATAGTGAAAACTCTTTTTTAGTTGTGAAATTAAAGGCAAGGTTTTTTTTAACTTTTTGCCATTAAGTTTAACATTTGTTTTAAATTTTTTAGTAGATAAACTTCATGAGAAAAATGTTTGTTAAAAGATATTATATTTTAAAATCTCATGAAGAGTTGTTAAATAGTATCAAACACTTTTCTGCATTTAAGATGATTATATAGGTTTTTTTTTTCTTTTGATCTGCCATGTAGTGAATTTCATTAATAGATTTTTAAATTGTAAAACATCTTTATATTCCTGGGATATAGTCAAATTGACACGTGTGTATTTTTAAACACACTGCAAAATTCAATTTACTACTGTGAGAGAGCCTGTATATTTTAGTGGTTAAATAGATGTTCTCTAAAGTCCTATTAACTATTGGGTTCCAATACTGGATTTATTGCTTACTAGCTAATTGACCTTGAATCAGTTACTTAACCACTCTGTACTTCAGTTTCCTCATATATAAAATGATGAAAATAATAGCTCATCTTTCATAAGAGTAATATGAGACTAATATGACATAATGTGGTGTACTTAGAAGATTGGCATGCATATAGTAATTATAATTATTTCTTAAGTAAAAGTAAATCATATTTTCTTTGGGAGTTTAGCTAGATATGCCTATTATTGTAATTTTTAAAACATTTATTATCTATCCTTTTCTGGTATGAGAAAGAGATAATACTAAATTTTAAAATGATTTGAAAAGTATTCGGTCTTTTTAAACAACTGTATAGAAGTATAATTGGTATACAACAAACAACACATATTTTAAAAAGTACAATTTGGAAAGTTTTCAAATATGTACACAGAATGGAAATTATCACCATGATCAAGATACATCACTCCCCCATATTTCTTTGGGCTGCTGTGTAATTCCTTTCTCCTACCCCCCTGGGCTCATTTGTTCTTTGGGGAAGAATTGATCTGCTTTCTGTCATTGTAGATTAGTTTGAATTTTCTAAAATTTTATATAAGTGTAATCACACAGTATATATTCTTTTTTATGTGGCTTCTTTCACTCTGCACAATTATTTTGAGATTCATCCATGTTGCCTACCTCAACAGTTCCTTCTTTATTCCTGAGGGGTGTTTCATTGTATAGATATACCACCATTTGTTTAACCATTCACCTTTTGAAGAACATATGAATTGTTTAAACTTTTTGGCCATTACAAAGTTGACATGAATATTCATGTACAAGTCTCTGTGTGGATATACACTTTCATCATTTCTCATATCTAAGAGTGGAATGCCGCCACCATTTGATAGATGTATACTTAACTCTCTAGAAAACTGCCATACTGTTTCAGTTGTGCCATTTCATATCCCCACAAGTAATGTATGAGAACTGCAGTTCCTACATAATGAATCTTCTCTAAAATTTAGACATTCTAATAGATATACAGTGGTGTCTCACTATGGTTTTAAATTGTATTTTCTTAATACTAATTTTTCATTCATACCTCCTCTTTGGTGGTCTGTGTGTTCAAACCAGTTGCCAATATTTTTACTTGATTATTTCCATTTTTATTATTGAATTCTAAGAATTCTTTGTGTATTCTAAAAGTCCTGTCTTGGAGATTTGTTTTGCTGTAATTTTCCCAAGAGAAAATTGGGCTTGTATTTTCATTCATTTAGCAGTATGTATCAAAGGCCATAAGTTCTTATTTTTGATCAAGTTCAATTTATCAATTTCTCTGTTTTTTGTTTTGGTTTGGTTTTGGTATTTTATCTAAGATATTTTTGCCTAATTTCAGATTATAAAGGAGTTCTCCTACATTCTAAGTATTTCATAGCTTTCGGTTTTTCATTTAATTCTATGATTAATCTTGAGTTAGTTTTTATATATGGTGTAAGATATGGATCAATGTTCATTTCTTTGCATGTAATAGCCAATTTTTCTGGCACCGTTTGTTGAAAAGACTATACTTTCTACTCTGAAATGTCTGTGTGCTTGGATGACAATTGGTTAGTTCTCCATGTAATTGAGGGTCTACTTCCAGACCTATTTTGCTCATTAAATCTATGTCTATCTATTTACCAATATTACACTGTTTTGATAATTGTAGGTTTATAATAAGTCTTGAATTTGGGTAATTTTAGCCCTCTAAATGTATTCTTTTTGAAAATTATTTTGGCTAGTCTAGATCCTTTGCATTTCTATGCTATTTTAGATTTAGATTATCAATTTCTACAAAAATCCATTTGAGATTGAGATTTTTATTTGAATTATGTTGAATCGATATATGAGTATATGGGAAATTGATTTTGCAACAATATTGAGTTTTCTGACTGACAAACAAAACTCTTTTTTTATTGCTCTTTAATTTTGCTCAGCAACATTTTTTAGTTCTCACCATAAAGGTGTTATACATCTTTTGTTTGATTTGACCCCAATTATTTTATATTTTTTAACAATATAGTAAATGGTAATTTTAAATTTAAATTTCTCAAATTATTATTGTCAGTATATAAAAATAAAATAGTTTTTTGGATATGATTCTTCTGTCTGGCAACCTTATTAAATGTTTACATTTTGTCTCCAAATAAAAAAGTTTTATGTTCATTTTTTGTTTGTTTGTTTTTTATAATCTGGGTGCATTTATTTCATATATATAATTTGTACATAGCATACAATATTGAATACATTGCTGGTAACATTATTTTAAACAAACTTATCTGTTAGATCAATTAAGAATAAAATACATCTGTATGAGATGATGGATATTAACTAAATGTTTCATAATCATTTCACAATAAATATAAGTTAAATAACTAGGCTTACATTTTTTTTTTTTTTTTTTTTTTTTTTTTTAGCTGAGCCATCCTGCCACCTGTTAGCAGCTCAGCTCTGGCCGGGAATCGAGTTGCTGTTGCTCAGAGCTCAAACTCTTGAGCAAGCTCATAACCAACTGAGCCACTCGGCCGGCCCTAGGCTTACATCTTAAACATATGCAGTGTTGTATGTCAATTTATCTCAATAAAACTGAAAAAAGAATAAGAAAAATAAAATTTTTTCTGTTATCTTCATTTCTTCCTTCTTTGATTTTCTTCCTTACTTTATAAAGATCTGAATGTCTGACCTTTATTATTTTCCTTCTCGCTAAAGAACTTTAACATTTCTTGCAAGGCAGGTCTATTGGCAACAAAGTCCTTCAATTTTTGTTTGCTGAGAAAGTATTTTTTCTTCACTTTTGAAGAATAATTTTACTGGCTACAGAATTCTAGGTTGATAGTTTTTTTTGGTTTTTGTTCTCTCAAGACTTTAAATATTTCACTCTTTTTTCTTCTTGCTTGCATGGTTTCTGAGGAGAAGTCAAATGAAATTCTTATCTTTGATAATCTATAGTTAAGGTGTGGTTTTACTTCTCTCCCTTTGGCTTCCTTCAGGATTATTTCTTTATCTTTGAATTTCTGTAGTTTGAAAATTATATGCCTAGGTGTACTTTTCTTGGCATATGTCTTGCTTGGTGTTCTACAATTTCCTGCTTCTGTGGTTTGGTGTCTGATACTAGTTTGGGAAAATTCTCAGTCATTATTTCAAATATTTCTTCTGTTAATTTCTCTTTATTGTCCTGGTATTCCAATTAAATGTATATTACATCTTTTGTATTTGCCCTGTAGTCCTTGGATAGTCTGGTTTTTGTTTATTTATTTGTTTGTTTTTGAGTCTTTGTTCTTCTTGATTTTCAGTTTTTGAGGATTCTATCAATATATCCTCTAGGTCAGAGATTCCTTTCCTAGCCATGTCCCATCTACTAATAAGCCTATTAATGGCATTGCTCATTTCTGTCACAGATTTTTTTTTATCTCTATTATTTCTTTTTGGTTCTTAGGATCTCCCTCTCTCTGATAACATTGCCCATTTGTTCTTGTATATTGTCTACTTTGTCCAGTGGAGCCCATAACATATTAATTATAGTAGTTTTAAATTCCTAGTCTGATAATTCCAATCTCCTTGTCATGTCTGGTTCTGATGTTTGCTCTGCCTCTTCAAATTGTTTGTATGCTTTTTGGTATGACTTGTAAATTTTTATTGATAGCCAGACATGATGTTCTGGGTAAAATGAACTATTGTAAATAGGTATTTAGTAATGTGGTTATAAGATGTGGAAGGAGGAAAGGAAGGAAAGTATTCTATAATCCTATGGTTAGACTCGGTTTTGAGGGGAGTATTTCTCTGGACTGTGAACTTCACAAGTACTTCTCAGTTTTTTCTCTTCTTAGGTGAGACAAGATGACTATAACTGGCTGAATCTAGGTATTCCCCCTTCCCCAGGTCAGTTAGGTTATGATAAAACCCCAGCAGGTTAGGATTTTTCCTTAAGTAAGCAGACTTTGACTGTGGCTCTCTAGAATTGCCTATATCTCTAGATTTCAGAATGCCAGTTTACCTGTAATTTCTGTGTTCTGAAAGATCCAAGAAGAGTAATTGATTTTTAGTTTGTATGCCTTTTTCTTGCTGTATGGATAAGAGCAACAACTTCTGAGCTCTTTTCGTGTTAGAGCTGAAATAAAAAAAATAAAAATAAATCTTTCCTTTTTTTTATTATGGCATTCAATTTTTAGGTTTTTTAAAAATGCATCTTTGGTATCTATTTATCTGAATATGTTATCTGAATCATCCAACAACAATTCTAAAGGTGTCCTCTTTTACTTTTCCCTCTTACAGATGTTAGAGAATGTAGTATTTTAAATCTACTCTTTAATGACTAAGAGTGAGAAACATCTTTGTAAGAAATTTGAATAAAATAAAGCTTAGGGAAAAAGGAGGCTTTTCTCATTGTTTTTTGAATTCTCAGACTGTGGCAACAATAATCAGAGGGGAAGTGAGTATCTTGTGATTATAGACTCAAAGCTCTCACTAAGGATGGTGGCACAGAGAAATAGAAGCAGCAAGTTTCCTTTGTGAGGGATTTGAGTGCCTATAGTAGCCCTGGATGTCTAACACCCCATGTCTTGTTACGTGTGTAATAGAAACCCGTTTCTGGTTCATGCTTTCTATTCAGTTTTCTGTTGTTCACAGAAAGGTAGACCCATTCTTAACTGACACACTTTTTCTAAGTTTTATTTTGTCTTGTCTGGTTGTATATAGGTGTTCTGGTCTTTCTATTTTGCTTATATTTTCAATTACAAAATTATATATTTATATATAGCATATACATATGCTATTTATATATAGCATATACATATGCTAGAACACATATGGTTTATAGCAAGTATACATTATTTCTTGATATTCTGCTATGAAGAATGTGGTAGAAATACTCTGATTACAAAATAACTATCTTATCTAAACCCTGATCCTCAAAACTAGTAGTGCCTTCAATAATTGTCTCAATCGAAAACACCACCACAAAAATCCTAAGTCTCCCATGGGATGGCACTGTATCTATTGCAGCTTATTGGTTTAGATATTCTTTGATGCCTTTTATTTATTTTGTATTCATTTATTACATTTATTGAGGTAATGTTGTTTAGTAAAATTATATAGGTTTCAAGTGTACATTTCTGTAATATACCACCTATATATTGCAGTATGTGTTCACCACCTAGAGTCAGTTCTCCTTCCATCACCATATATTTTACCCCCCTTTCCCTCTTCCACCACACCCCTCACCCCTTACTCTCTGATAACCACTAAACTGTTGTCTGTGTATCTGAGTTTTTGTGTCTGTTTGTTTGTATTTTTCTTTTGTTGCTTTCAGCTTTATATTCCACATATGAGTGAAGTCATATGATTCTTGACTTTTTCTGTCTGACTTATTTTGCTTAGCATGCTATTCTCAAGATTCATCATCTTGCCACATATGGCAGTATTTCATCTTTTCTTATGGCTGAGTAATATTCCATTGTATAGGTGTACCACATCTTCCTCTAAGACCAGGAACAAGACAGGGTTACCCCTGTCACCACTGTTATTCAACGTAGTATTAGAAACCCTAGCCAGAGCAATCAGGCAAGAGAAAGAAATAAAAGGCATCCAAATTGGGAATGAATAACTTAAATTGTCACTGTTTGCAGATGACATTATTCTTTATATAGAAAACCCCAAAGACTCCATCAAAAAACTATTAGTAACAATAAACAAATATAGTAAAGTTGCAGAATACAAAATCAATGCACAAAAATCCATTGCATTCCTATATACTAACAATA
This sequence comes from Hipposideros armiger, assembly GCF_001890085.2. NCBI lineage: Eukaryota > Metazoa > Chordata > Mammalia > Chiroptera > Hipposideridae > Hipposideros > Hipposideros armiger. The sequence continues at coordinate 2,791,397 of NW_017731386.1, forward strand.
AAATTTCAAAAAAAGAAATAAAAAATATCAATTCGTTTTGAAATTGCAACAAAAAGAATGAAACACCTAGGAGTAAACAACAAATGATGTGAAGGACCTATACTCTCAAAACTATAAGACAAAATTAAAAGAAATTGAAGAAGACACAAAGAAATGGAAAGATATTTCATGTTTATGGATTGGAAGAATCAACATAGTTAAAATGGCCATACTAACAAAAGCAATATACAAATTTTATTCAATCCCCATCAAAACCCCAATGTCATTTTTAAAGCTGTAGAACAAAAAATCATCAGATTTGTATGGAATCATAAAAGACTCCAAATACCCAAAGTGATCCAGACAAAAAAGAGCAAGGCTAGAGGTATCATACTCCCTGACTTCAATTTGTGCTACAAAGAATGACAATAATCAAAACAGCATGGTATTGGCAAAAAACAGACACCCAGACCAATTGAGAGCCCCAAAATAAACCCACATATATATGGGAAGATAATTTTCAACAAAGGAGCTAAAAGCATATTATGAAGAAAAGAAACCCTCTTTAATAAATGGTGCTGGGAAAATTGGAAAGCCACATGCAAAAGAATGAAACTAGACAGCTCTCTGTCACAGTGTACCAAAATTAACTCAAAATGGATCAAAGACCTAAATATAAGCCCTGAAAAAATAAATTGAATAAAAGAAAGCATAGGTACTAATCTTATGGACCTATGGTTCATAGAGGATTTTATGAATTTGACCTCAAAGGCAAGGAAAGTAAAAGCAAAAATAAATTAATGGGACTATATCAAACTAAAAAGCTCTGTACAGCAAAAGAAACCATCAACAAAACAAAGAGGCAACCAACCCAATGGGAGAAGATACTCACAAACAACACCTCTGATAAAGGACTAATATCCAAAATATATAAACAATTCATACAACTCAACAATAACAACAAAAAACATGCAATCCAATTTAAAAATGGGCAGAGGATCTGAACAGACACTATTCCCAAGAAGACATACAAATGGGTAACGGATAGATGAAAAAATGCTCAACTTTTCTAGCTATTAGGGAAATTCAAATCAAAACCACAATGAGGTACCACCTCACACCTGTTAGAATGGCTATTATCAACAAGACAAGTAATAACAAATGTTGGTGAGGTTGTGGAGAAAACGGAACCCTCATACTCTTTCAGTGTGAATGTAAATTGGTACAGTCACTATGGAAAACAGTATGGATGTTCCTCAAAAAATTAAGACTAGAATTACCATAAAACCCAGCTATCCCTCTTCTGGATATTTACCCAAAATATCTGAAAACATTTATGTATAAAGATATATGTACCCCTATGTTCATTGTAGCATTATTCACAGTGTCCAAGACATGGAAACAATATTTTATATATTTTAATAAAAAGTTTTGAATTTCTCTATAACTGTGTTGTACATCTTTTGTTTGATTATAAAAATAGATTTCTGTTGCTCTTTTAAATGCTATTTTTAAATGTGTGAAATCATTAAAAATGTTATATCCAGCCATTTCCTAAATTTTCTTATTCTTTTATTAAAATTTTATAGTTTATTTTATTTTTTATGCAGACAATCACATTCTCTATTAATAATTATTTATTTCCTCCCTCCCTCCTCTTCCTCCTCCTCCCCCAACCTCTCTCTCTCTTTCTCTCTCTCTCTCTCTCTCTCTCTCTGGCTAGGATCACCAACACATCATTGAACAGATGTAGTGGTAACAGTATCAATTTCCTGAATTTAAAGAGAATCCTTCCAGTGACTCACTAGAAAGTATATTATCAATGGTAAATTTATAGTATATATTATTTATAGGTTAGCAAAGCTCCTTCCTAGTTGAATCACAACTGGGTAATATGTATTGCCAAGTGCTTTAAAAATGTCTTTTGCAAGAGTGAAGTTATTTTTCTCCTTTATTAATATGGTTAAATACAGTAATGCATTATTGTTTTTAATTCCCATATTATACATTAGTTTTACTGTTTTACACTACCTTTTAAATTTTTCCATATTTAATCAATTTTGTTGGTTACCATTCATTCTTGCATCTCAGAATTTCCTACAAATGGCATTTTTTCTTTTTTTCTAAAGTACATGCTTTATAAATTTTTTAATAGCAGCCTATTAATAATTGCTCTCAGTTTTTGTTTGTGTGAAAAGTAGTATTTGGGCTTCATTCTTGCTGGGTAGTTCAGCTGTCTCTGTACTTCAATGTTGACATAAAATACTCTGAATCCATTTAAGATATAATTTCACTGACTACTCATTTTTTTATTTTAAAAGCAGCATGTTCTGGTTCTTTTTCTTTATATATAATTGGCCTTTTCTTCTAGCAGTTTCAGATCTTTTCTTTTCCTTTAGTATTCTTAGTTTAATTATGATAGGCAAAAATGGGGTATGATTCCTGTTTGGGAAGTCATGTATTACACCAATTCATAGAAATTCTCAGTTGTGATCTCTTTGAAAATTGCCTCAGAACCTCCCTTCCCATTCCTTTTCACTTCTGGAAATTTGATTTGACATCGTATCACCTTTCATCCTATTCTCTGTCTTTAACCTCGTTTCATATTGTCCATCCCCTTGTCTGTCTGTATTGCATTCAGGATAATTACTTCTAATTTATTTTCCTCTTTCTCACTTCTCTCTTTAGCTGCATCTAACTTGTTATTTTAACCCCTTCATTTATTTGTTTAAAGATAAATTATTATTTTTATAATTTCCTAGATTTTTTTTAATCCTTCAAGTTTGGCTGGACACTTTTGGTCATCTCTTATTCTTGAGTCATAATTCTGACAAATTCTTATTTCTTTAATGTATTTAAAACAATATATTTCTGAAAATCATAATTTCAGAAGTCTTTAGGGATCTAAATATAATTTATTGTTTTTACTGATTCTCCTTCCTAGTGACTTATTACATTTTTCTGTCAATGAATATTTAACTAAACTTCATATATGGAAATTCTAGGAGTTTCTGTATTTTAATATAATAAATTATAATGTCTTATCTGATAATAATTTTATTAAGATAATAATATTTATATTATTCTTAGACATGTTTTTCATCTAGAAGCACAGTGGTATGCTTTATTTTTGGCATGTTTTCCTATTTCCTAGGTGGATATTTTTCTAGCTTACAATATCATTGAAAGTGTAGCTCCTTCTAAAATTCTAGATTTATGGAGGACAGTGGGTGTGGCTCTCAGGTTCAACCTCACCACTTTATATGGATTTAAAGTCTAATTTTCTTTTCTAAAAGTGTTGTTAACCTTCAAATCTCCAGGTATCAGGAATCAGCATTTGTCCCAACAACATCTATCCTAGCTTTTCTGATCATTTAACCACTCTAGTTTCAGTACATTAGTAAGACATTTTATTTTAACCTAAGGAATTTCATTAATTGTCTCTTAATATCATTAATGTATTCAAAAAATTATTTTATGATTAATCTATCCCCTATGTGTTTTTTAGTTGGAGTTTTTTCAATGTATCTAGTCTGCAAAACATATAAAACAAATGTTTTTCTATTTTCTTCATCACAGCTGTTCAATGGGCTTAATCTCGTATGTTCTACTATTTCTATATGACTATCCTCTCTCTGGTTTATAATCTCTTTCAGATGGGCTACCATTAAGGTCTATTGGCTTACTGGAGGTCTTATCTGGCAATTGTAGTGAAGATTCTACAGGTGGTGGAAGGCCAAGTAACCAGAACTATTCCTTGAGGTCGTATGGATAAAAAAATGAAAAAAAAAATCTAGTCTCTACCTATGAATAGATAATCTTATAATAGGAGAGAAAAGCATGTGAGAAAATTATTGCAGTGCAGTCTATTAGAAGTACATAAGCATATAAAAACTTATATAATACAGTATAAATTTATAGGTTGGCACAGAGTGCAATGGGGAACAGAGGAGCTATTGACCAATACTGCCAAGGAAATGAGAAAGAATTCCCTATATTCCCAGGTGTGGAGTAATTAAAGTACAGCCCAAGAACTTCAGATCATGAGAACACAGTTAGCAAGCATTGGATTAATATCTTGCTCTGAAGTTAAAAGTATGAAATTGGAGGAACTTTGTAAGTAATTTTGGTTCAGGGCAATAATCCATTCTAAACAATGAAACAAGATTGGCATGAATACATTGACTGAAAAGAAACTGCTTTTTCCTTACAACATAATCTAACTCTAAGTTATGAGTAAATTCTTTTTGTATCTGTCATTTAATTATGCCTCACTTTAATATTTTATTTAGGGTTTTACTTCTGACATTTATTTCCTCTTTATGACATCCATGATGTTAATTATCCCTGTCATGTTGTTCTTCTGTTTTTGTTCTTATCTCCACACTTAGCACACCATTTTTTTTTTAATCATTTCAGTCAGGAGAGTTGAAAAATCACTGCTGTTTACTCTACATAGACTGAATCTCTAAACCTGATTAGATGGCCTCTTCATAATATATTGTTTTTTTATTAAAGGAGTATGTTTAAGAGAACAAACATTAATATTTCTACTATAGGAAAAATAAAAGATTCAAGGCATATGCCTCACCAATTCATCCACTCATCTAATGAATCTTTCCAGATCACCTGCTTAGCAAACCACCGTCACATGGAAAACAATGCTGTACATAAGAACATGGATAAAGAATCAAGGGAGTTACCTGAGATCCAGTATTCAGCTATATAAAATGAGACAGCCTGAAGGTATATTCACCAAGTCTGTTTTAGCTTTAACACTTATGAATAACAACATTCAAAGGCATTCTTAATAATAACGTGATTGATTGTGACCCAAGGACTCAAGTTCTTACTAAGTCATACATAGATTAATCTCTCTCTCTCTCTCTCTCTCTCTCTCTCTCTCTCTCTCTCTCTCTCTATATATATATATATATATATATATATATATATATATATGGCATACTTGAGTAAACAATACTACTGCTCTTAGTATTACAAACAAACAAACAAACAATATTAGAAAAACAAAGGGCACCTAGCTGGAAGTATTTAATGCCTCACCAATCCTTTACACACATTCTAGGTGACATTATGGCTATTAAAGAAGGAGAGTGAGTGACAGGGCTAGTTTTCACCACTATTCTATTGAAAGAGCTTATACATTAAACAAACATAAGTATATTATGAAAATGTAATGCTTTTAGAAATTTTTACATATTAAAGACATAAGGATCATTAAGACTATATCTAGGATAGAAGTTAAGCAATAAATAAGACATGTTCTCTAAGAAAAGAAACACTGGACAGTAACTAGGAGATCCCATTTCATCTTGGATGTGTCTTTAATTGGGTTGAAAATGGACAATCATTAAGGTTTTCTGGGTTTCAGTTTCTTTATCTGTAAAATAATTTGATAGTGTCAGATAATTAAGGTCTCTTTGTTAGAAATAACCAAAGTGGGGTAGTAGTTAAAGCAGCAAAAACAGATTTCATTCAGGGACCACTGCAACAAAAGAGAGACCTCGGTATAGAACTGGGTTTAATTTCAAAAACAGCAAAACCAAGTGGGGTTACATAGGCAGTGAGCATAATGAGGGGGTTCAGTGGCTGGAAAATTACTAAGAGAAAACATCAAAGATAGGGGATTCTTGCTGAACTGATTTAACAGGGTTCTTGTTAAAACAGGTATGCAGGCCCTAGGCCTAGTTGAAAATAGAGCTCAGAGGAGCCGGACTAAAATTTGGTCAAGGAGAGAGTGTTGTCACCTTCCACACTTAACAATTGACTATTCCATGAAAGTTAGACAATAGGCCAGAATGTATTTTGATTAGAGAGAACAAATCTCAGAGAAGCAGAACAAGGAGGCAGAGGGCAGAGCTTGGCATTAGGCTCATGCTCTAAACAGGACAGTCTCAGGCAGCAGGATGTTGCCAGGGAGATGGACTGGGGGCGGGAAGTCGGGGGAGGCATGTGTGGTAAGACATGTGGGCTAAGTTTAGGCAAAACAGTCTAAATGGGAGATTCCTACTTGACCCCCAACCTCTCCTAAAAAGCAAGAGGACACAGAAGGGATGATCAATATAGGAAATCATAAACCCACAGAATTTTAGAGCTGGGACTTAAAGATTGATGTTGAGATTATTTTACCTTGATGAGTTAACTGAAGCCCAAAGAGATTAAATAACTTGCCCACATTTACTAGATTTACTAAGATTGGGAGATGAAATAGGCTACCAACCAAGGATTGATCAGTTCACTTTTACAACCTATTCCAATGTAAGAAAGGATGCTAATCCCTATGGAGAGGAGGATATCTCAGAAACTAATATACAATTTACAATGCATACAAATTCTCATAATCTCAAGAAATCAACAATGAATTATGGTGCCTCTGTAGGTCTACCTGCTCTGTGTTCTGCGCTGCTGATGCAATAAGATTAAAAAAATAAAATAAACTTCAGAGAAATAGTATTTCATATCTGTTCTTTTGTATCTTGCAATATCCTTTCTGGTCAAGCACCCTATCTCGGGAGCAGGTATTGATTTTTTTTCCAGCTACAGTACAATGCTTCACCCTTACCCACCACATTCTAACAGTTTCTAGCTTGTAATTATAAAACGTTAAAGGCACAGTAAGTTATACATAGTAGTTTCCCGTACTTGTTTAGTATATTAAAAAGCTAGCCACAGTTTAGTAATAAAATAACATTATTGATTATAATGAGTTTCAGGAGAGAGGCAGCACACTTGCTTGCCTAAACCATTTAATGCTTTTCCACAGAGAAGAAGGTAGCTGAAGACAACAGCTGGTAGTTACTCACCGCTCAATTCATTAAGCTCCATTTTTTTCCCCCTTGTACAAGGTCTGTGTTCCTGATATTCCCAAAGCTGGGATTCAAGGTGGGAAATGCATTCTAGTTAGAAAGAACCCTGGTTTCCATGTCAGAATACCTGTGTTTGAGTTCTGCCACCAAAAAAAAAATAATGCTGTTACTGTGGATTTCCGAGGAGAGCAGAGGGGGACCCTTTCTGTTATCTGTGAGATGGGAAAACAAATACTATTTTTTTAAACCATCTCGCAAAACTTTTATGGGGAGCAAATATGAATACTTTTGAAAAAATGTAGGATTTGATATTATTTTTCCTTTCACTCGGGCATGATTTCCAAAAGTTTATTTTTATTGTATGGATGAATATTTTATAAATAGCTTTTTAAAAACATAATATTTTTCCTATTTCTATGTTTGGGTAAGATAAAATTGATATTTCTACATTTTTGGTAAGGCATAATTTAATGGTTAAGTGACGTGATGACATGACTCAGAAATTATAAGAGTAGGTCTTTCCTAACTAGAAAAGTCAGGCCCTGACCCCTCTATGGGGGACAATAAAGGGGTTTTCTGTAAGTAGGTTTCCATTCAGTTGAGAACTAAACACCAGACATAGTTTTAACTAAGGAGGGTGTTTATTTGCATTCCAGGGGGAATTTGTGTTCTTGACACTTTAGTGGGAAAAACACACCATTTAAAATAATAGCCGGCTAAGCAAAAATAAACGTGTAATTTCCACAAGAGCAAGATGAAACTTTTTCCACGTCATGAACAGAGCTGTATAAAAAGTGAAAAAAATTCATTTAATTACCCAGATATTTAGTCTACATGCCAACATATGTGAGGAAACCAGAAGCAAGGAGATGTATATGTATACATATATGTGTATGTGTACATATATATATTTTTTCCTTTCCATATATTCTTTTTTAATGTTCTGTATTTATGCTAATACAGCAGCCACTTGCCACATGTGACTGTTGAGCACTTGAAATGTGGCTACTGCAACAAAAGAACTAATCTTTTAATTTTATTAGTTGATTTACATTTAAATAGTGTCATGTGACTAGTAGCACCCATATTGTACAAAGAGATTTAGATGTTTCTTTTCAGTGTTTATTAGAACTTCAGAGAAACTTATTATAAATAATTCTACCTAATGGCTGATTAGACAATTGTTACTTTCTCTCATGATCTTTTTTAATTTCAAATTCAGGAAACAAACAACTATTAGAATGAACTCCTCTCTGATGTTAGTTTCATCATCTAATCCGATTATGGGAAATTAATCCCTTTGAAAATAGCTGCTTTTATTTACTTAATAATTATTTTCAGTGTAAAACTATTATTACACGTCGTTAATAAAAATAAAATTTGGCAAAAAGCCTCTGTTGGTTCTCACATAAGCTTATCATTAAATATTTGTGATTTATTTGTGAAAATCAGCCATGACTCCCACAGACATATGGACTACCTGCTTTGCCACATCAGATGCCTTTCAAAGCCGGCCTCTGTTCAGGACGCAATTCATCACTGTTATCCCAGGTCACCACGTGTTCCTCTGTGTCATTTCACACGGGAACACGACATGACATGATGTAATTAAAGGAACGCAATGTGGTGGCTCCCATTAGAAAGAAAGGACGCATTTTCCAGATCATCTCATAGGTCTCCACTCCAGCTGCCACGGAGAGGCTCTGAAGCGTCTGCGATGAAAGCTGGCCAATCTTGTGTGTTCAAATGCACAAGGTCTCTACATTTCTGCCCATTTCTATTAAAAGCTAAGTCAACCACTGTCAGAGAGTGTTACAGGACTCCTCCCTCAAACTGTGATCTTGTCAGATTTCATAAGCCAAACAAGGTTGGGGCTGGGTACATGCTTGGATAAGAGGCCGATTAGGGAAAAATTAGGGTATTCTGGGTTAAACTCAGGAAACTATCCCGCTTTCCCAATCCAAATGAGATCACCTTGTGACTTGTCCATCCCTCTTCCTAGTACCTTCCCCTGTGAGCCGAGGCTGGGGATAGTCTCATTACATTCTCCTTCCGAAAGTTGAGGAGAATCTTGTCTTGCTTTCCTGGCTCTGTTCCAGCTCAGCTAATTGCATCCTCTCACTTTAAATTTCCCCTGCAGTGTCTATGGAAGGCTGTCTTCTTCATTTATGATTCTAAACTGTTGTGCCATGTTGCCGTGTGCTGGTAAGCAGCTGTTGCTCTCCATTCCAGCTGTGGTAGAATTTTTGTAGTGGCCAGAGTGAATTTACACAGGCCATACTGAATTGGGTAGAGAGAAGTCATAAAGTCCTGGAGCCCATCCCAATGATGCATGCCATTTCAGTGAAAAATTATTCTATATCATCATATAGATGCAAATGCAGATATATACTCCCACAGTCTAGACTTGTTAACTCACTGCCATCTGTCTAAGACAAATTCTCCAAAGGAAACCAGAGTGGTGAGGCAAAGCGTGGGTTGCAAGTTGTGAAATTGAAACCCTTATTTTCATGGTTTTTATTTTTATTTTTTGCTTTTGCAAGAAGACTCTAATTTAAATCAGACATTGAAAAAAACTTATCCATGCCAGTTTACAGAATTTTGTTTAAACATTATTTCTCTAGCTTTTTATTTTAAAAAGGGGATACTAGTTTGCCATATAGGAAAATAATTTGTAAAATGCCAATAAATGTAGATCACACATGTTTGGCTTGGGCATATATGAGGACCTGGCAACCATTAGAAATGACTCTGTTTTAGACAAAGATCTTCCCATGCCTCTTTATTCCCCATTCCCACAATAATTATGAAATATTTTCATCGTTGGGAGTTTTCCACTATAACACCCCTCATTCTAATCTACACTTTCTTGCCCCCTCCAGCACCTCATGCCCTTAAACACCTTGTCTATCCATATAAACCCCCTATTATAAAATCTCCATTTCTCATTAATAAGCAATCTAATTTAGTTGAACAGAGAAGAACTCACTTAAAATAATTTCCACTAAAATGAAAATCACTGTTTGCTGGCCTGTTCTATGGCCTGTTAATCTAGTGCAACACAGTAAATCGTGGTCTTTGGGACTCTTATTTTAGTTTCTACATTGCCCTCTTATTTATTCCAAATTGTCTCTCTTTCTAACCCAATTTCCACTAAACTTCGAAATCCTGGTGCAAGATCCACATTGCAATTATGCTCCAGGCAGTTTCAACTTGGGGTTTCATGTTCTTGGCTTTGAGTCTTGGTTTTCCACCTGTTGAGGTTGGGCTTGATTGACTCCTCCAACTCCCCTCTCACTGTAGAAAGCTGTCATCCACACCAGCCACCTGGGCGGTGCCATGATCAGGGCACGCTGACAGCCTCCTGTGGAGCCGAGGAAGCATGGAGGGATTGAGGACGAGATTCAAATACAGAATTGCCTTTAATTCTCCCATGCTTATCATAGTTGGAAGAAGTGGTTTGGATGAAAACTCAAGAGATCACCTTTCTAGCCCCCAATTTTTTACTTATTTATTGTGCTTTCGAATAAGTCAAGCAGTCCCTTAAAAAAAGTACCAGAAATACAGACTTTAAAATTTGGAATTATTAGAGGTTATTTGATAAAAATACTCCATGCCATACCCAAGACAGAGTCCCATCCAGATGAGAATGTTTATGAGCACTCAAAAACTTGATGGTTTCAATGTTCTTGACTTTCAAGACACTCAATCAAATCCTTCTTTGACAGATTTCCAGGCTTAGTAGGAAGTTAGCTAATATTTATGAAGCATATATTATTGTTAGGTTATTTGTATATGTCATTTAATTTTACCACACAGTATTCTGCTACAATGGGTGTTACTTGTATGGTAGAGCTGAGGCAGATATTTTAAATAATGTTTAAATAAATGGGACTACCGCAGTGTGGGCAGATTGTTTGAATCCAGTCTATGAATCTGATCTCCCTCTGCATTTAGGTATGCCAAACCAGCTCTTGGAATTTCCCTCCCTCTGCAGATATGGAATCTACAAGGAGCTCCGTACTTGTTTGTACTGATGCTCATTTGACAATGTCAGTCATGAATTAGAGAATCATACAATTCCAGGGTTGTAAAGCCATTTCAATGCCATTTGGTTCAGCTTCCTTACAAGATTTGCATGCATTCTATAGTCATTATTTCCTTATTAATAAGGAATGTCCTGTTCATCAGGCTACTTGACCAACATGAGAGGAAGAGCATGCCACTATCATTCTTCCTTAAACTGAGACAGAGCCTTCTGCAAAGTGCTTTAGAAATTATTTTCTTTCTAACAATAGATGATCATTAGAGATAGAAATAACATGTGCAAAAGAAGAAATAATTGTGAGGTTAGTGTTTCCATTTCACTACAGGGATATGTGGAATGAGTAAAACCAAATTGGAAAAATAAAGTTTTTGTGCTCTAAGTTGCATTGCCCTATAATCAGGTAGCCACAATATTATGACTTTATTAGCATTCAGTTACACTGGAGTGGAGATATGGCACTTTTGATAGGCTAAGCCTAATTTTCCAAACTTCACACTATTCAGCTTTAGCTGTTCTAAGTTCCATCTAGATTTGGCTGGCTACTGTAGGAGTTAGATGACAATCCCCCACCCTCACCTCCAGTGGAAGAACATCTTAGTGTGCTCACAATGACATGGCCTATTTGTCAGGAGAGTTGACGAGCCTGGGGTATCCACCTTTTCCTTCTGCTTATCAATTTTACTGTTCCTTCAAGGTCTAGTTCTTTAGTACATTCCTTTCTGATCACACCTACACAGACTGGTATATCTTACTTTTGAAATCCTACTTCAACTTACATGAACCTTTAATTTCATTGTTTAAGTTTCCTGCTCTTGTTTTCCTTTTAATGCATGCTACTCAAGGAAAATTTCTACGTGATGTGTATACTTATTACCATAGTAGTCATCATTACCAGGGTAAACATGTAGAAGGTGCTCAATAAATTGCTGCCAAATGAAAGCCACACGTTTCACTTACATATATGTTATCTCTTGAATGAAAATCAAAGAAATATCTAAAATGAGGAGACCCATTTGGATAGACCAGAGGTTCTAAACACAAATCCACCTGTTTTGTTGAATGTGAGCGTATGCTGTATTTTATAAAATCTAGACAGGCCTTGGGTGAGCATTTAACCAAGACCTTGGGTGAGCATCTAAACAAGAATGGAAAGAAATGATTCTCCAGTATCTGAGTGGTATATTTCTTCCTGGATCAGGCTGTCTATTTAATCACTTTCCAACAGGCTCCTCTATTCACATGTCCACTTGATCTACATTAATTATTTTAACCGACATCCTTGTTAAGTGAAATTGTTTTTCCTAGCCAGACTATAAATAGCCTCCACCTTATTCATCATTTATCTCTTTGGAGATCACACTGGCTGCATTTATAAAGAAAGAAAGTCATGTCTTGGCCAAGAAACAGAAAGCAGGCCTCTCTAGGGGCAAAGGAATTTCACAGTTATTGGAGAGACAGGGCTAATTTTTTTCTTGACAACACACCCAGGACAGGGCATTGGGCTTTCTTTTAAATGTGAAAGATTGCTTTTTGTAGTGCTCTTTCTCTGCTCTCCAAAGAGGAGGTGAAGGAGAAACACTAGCAATAAGGGGAAAGCAACAGGAATAACTGAAATTAATAGAGCCTCATCTTCTGTCACCTCCTCTCATCCACACACACACAGAAAGGATTTCAAGGTCAAAATACATTTTAAAAGAGAAGGACAAAAAGGGAATAAGCTGAGTGTGATTAGATGTAAAAGGGTTAACGTTAATTAACTTCTCAGTCTCTTTCTCAGTATTAGATGTTCATTTACAGTTTTTTTGTTTGTTTTTCCTGCATGTCTTATCTCCACAGAAGAGATCATCTTAACGGCTAGAATCAGCTCAAATTGTAGGATCTTTTAGAGGTACATAGCCTCTATATTAGATTTGAGTATGACCACTCTTGATCCATACATCTACAAATTTTTTTTAAAATGTCACTTTGCATGGGCATCATATTGACTATTCAGGGGCTGACCAGCAGAAAAATCAATGAGTTTGTCACTTTCTCTTGTTAAAACAATTCTGCTGTCAAGTTGCTTATTTCACTGATCTTAATTAACAATTGAATTCCACGGGCCAATCTACAGTCTACTTGGTCATGTGGCAATTAGCTATTATCACCATTGAGAATATACATTAAACAAAATAAAGGCAAAAGCACAAGCACTCTATTTTGACCAAAAGGGCTTTACAGACAACACTGGGGTATTATTCCAGCTTTTCTTCTGAGCATTTTTTTCAATAGCTTTAACATTTTATTTTTTATCTTTGCATAGGTAGGGTGGATAGGAAATTAATTGAATCACTTCTAACCTTATTTAAGTTTATGGTGTGAGTTTTCAAAAATTGGAGTAGCTAAAATTTCTATTGGATAGTATTCTTTATTCTTTGATATCACTCCACTTCCTTATTTTCTCAACACTTATGGTCTCAGAGTTGATTCTTCAGCTCTTTTTACCACCCTCCTATCTACTGCATCTAAAATTTCAAAGAGAAACAGATCCTGGAATTTTATCAATTATAAAAGCTCAGAGGAAGTATTATTTCACAAGTTTATTTCAAGGAAAAGAAAGTTTCCATAGTAGTCAAAATTCTTTCAGTAGCAAGCAACTGATTCCTGACTCACAGTAGGTTGTATTTTTAAAAAGTATATATCAGCTATCCGTCTTAACAAACCACTCCAAAACTCAGTGGCTTAAAGTAATAATCACTTATTTTCTTTTAAGAATTGGTGGGTCAACTCATCTTGGCTTCTTACTATGGACTGGGTTTGAGTCTGTTCCATATACAGTAAAACCTTGGATTGCGAATAATTTGGTTCGCCAGTGTTCCACAAGACGAGCAAACATTTCTAATATATTTTAACGTGGTAAATGAGTGATGTCTTGCAAAATGAGTAGTTTGTTTCCGGAACTAATTATTCTCGCAAACCAAGGTATTACTGTATATAAATTATAAAGCCCAAGCTGACAAGAGAAGCAGCACTTCTCATGTTGATGAAAGAGGCACCAGAGGACAAGCCCAACAGGGCAAACACATTTTAAGCCTCTGTTTACATCACATTTGCTACCATCCTATCGGCAAACTAAGGCATGGGGAAGAACTCAACATCAGAGTAGAGGGGAGACGTAAACCTCCCATGGAGCTGGTAGAACAGGAAGTAGTACTTTGAGCAGTGATCTAAACTTCTACAACAGGCATTATATTGGTTTATGGATCTGGGCAGTATAAACACAGTGAATTGGACTGTGTGCATAGCCAGGTCCAGATCATACCATTGCCTTTCTTTCTCTCTTGTTTCACTCTCTTCATCTTCCATCCCCCATCTCTCAGCATGCTGATGTTATTCTCAGGCAGGTTTCCCAACATGATGAAAAATACAGCATCTGGTAGTTTGAGGCTTATATTCTTGCGTGCTATTATCCAAATGGAAAAAAGACTCTTCCTCCTCTAGAATCCATGCATCAAATCTCAGAGAAGATTCTGATTAGTGTAACTGATTATTTTAATATGTCTATCCACTATCAACCATGAAAATCAGGGGAACAGTGTATGTGATTGATAAACCTAAATCAACCCAGTTGTTGAGAAGCTGAGGCATGAGACTTATTAGTCTCAGTAGAATCTTGTGAAGTCAGGCCAAGATGGGACCACAAAGGTGAACTGGGTGGCGTTATAAGCAAAAGGAGTGATTGATGCTGAATAGGCTAAAACAAAAACTGTCCATGAGACAGGAAATACTGTATAATTAATATACATACATATTATATAAAATAGTAATTATATTGGTTGCACAAAAATGAAATAAATGTAAAATGGAATTTTCCCATTTAAAAAAGTTCAGATTAACTCTGTATCTGAGTTTTCAGAAAGGAAGCTTATTCCCTGAGTTCCAGAATGCAAAGGTATCATTTCATTTGAGACTCACAGAGAAAATGATTATATTTACTTTACTTTTATATATTTATAAAAATAATATGTACATTTAATTTAAATGGTTACAATGAGATTCTGGTAAAAACTCTTCAGTCACCAGGGAGCTTAGAACTCATATAATATAGCACACCTTTTAAAGATGAGGAAATGGAAGCATCAAGATAATAAGTGATTTTGTCAAAGCCATAGCTGGATATTGACAGGACCCAGCCAGATTAGACCATGTATATTAAAATAGGCAAAAAGACTAATTTGGGATTAGATTCAACTAGATCCATTGCCTAAATAGACCAAATTAACAAGAGGAATGGGTATTCTCCTCTTCATTCCTTAATTTATAAAAGCAAACCATCCCTTTCTGGACCATGTTCCAATTACAGAAGACTGAATGGACTAATCATACCAATTTTCCACAATTCGGAGATTGGCAGGGATGCTGAAATGCACACCCTGATGACACATGCCCAGAGTTTAAACAATTACATTTCTCTCAGGCTCTCCAAATTTCATCACAAATGTCTAGCCAAAGTCATGCACTTGGTTGGCAATCTATCAAAGCCTTGCACTTGACAAAATTAAGTGCAAACTTTAATTTCCTGATTTTGTTCCTGTTGCATATTTCTGCAATAGTAGATGAATGAAAGATATGCAAAATAAAGGGTCAGAGTGAAGAATATGTGAAGTTCAGTCAAAGAAGTAGTGTATGTATTTATGAGTGCGAAAATCACATTGGTAGCAATTACAACGGTATCTGTTTCCTCTCTGGTAGGGCAGACATAACACCATATGTATGGTGTACGTATGCCCACCTGACAACTTTTAGAGGAAAAGAGGGAAAACAAAGACTCCTGATTCAGTTAGAGTGTTAGCTGAATTGTGTTCTATTCTTTCTCACTTTGGCCAGAGCCAATTTAAGCAGATCTTCATTTTCTTCTCATGCTCCATTTCCACCAAATGTCTTTTCAGTTCAGATAAAGCCTCTCTCAGCCAGACTTTACTTCTGTCTTGCACTGGCATAATTACAGAAAATTGCACTGTTTGCTCAATTTTTGCAAATTGAGCTAATGCAAAACTATGTAAATTATTTACCAAAAATGAGCAAAATCAAACAAGTAAATGGGTTTGTGCTGCACATTCAGAGAGCAGAGTGGCAACAGCAGCATGTTGGTTACAGGGCAGCTTGATTAATTCAGCGGAGGGCTACACAGTGGGACCACCTCTGCTTGGCTCCAGTGAGCATTAGAAGGGGTGCCCCTCCCTCCACACTCCAAAACCCTAATCAAATGTTTCCAGCTTATGAGTTAGCAGGGGGATTTGGAGAGATCAATATTTTGCAGTTTGATTAAGGTAATACTTTCCTCCTCCTACTGCGTCTATTCTTCCCAATTCTTTTCTTTTCCTTGTGTGCCTTTTTATCCTTTCCTTCCTTTTCTCCTTCTCCTTCATCATGAAGAAGCTGGCATTCTGGAATGATTAACAGTGCAACTTTTAATTCCATGTTTTGTTTCTTTTTTTTTTTCTTTGTCCATCATCCTTTTTAGGTCCTTGACTCACTCATACTGTCTTGAGATTCTGTGTTTTTACATTTTTTCTCTTCTCAAACACTTTCCTCAGACAATCATACTGATGGTCACAGTTTAAACTTTCACCTCCAAAAAGAGAACTAAGAAATCTTAGAACTTGTTACAATTTGACTAATTTTCGGCATCACATTCCCCCTTTCAATCTCCCTACGGAGTTGAATATTACTGTCTGGATGTCTGACCAACTACAAACAAAATTGTTCTTGCAAGTATTTTTCTCCCTGTTTTCCATATTTTCCTTTATAGAAGCACCATTCTTTTAGTTTCTGGAACTCATAATCTCAGAATCATATCTGATACCTTCTTCTCTTTTGTCAAGTTAAATCAATGCTATTTAAAAACCCTCTTCCTTTATAACAGGTTTTTTTTTTGTTCATGTTCAATATTATTTGATTCCCTCGCTGTGCTCCTTCTCAGTATCCCTTATCTGCTGCCAACTTTGACTGATCTTCCCTGTGTTGTTTGTGTTCATTGTCTAGTTCACCCATTACCTTTTAAGAATAATCCTCTAATGTGAGACTCCACCCACCCACCCACCTGGTCAGTGCTGATAATGCAGGAGCTCAAGGTGCCTGTGGATGATAGAAAGCTTAGAACCAAATTTGGGAACACCTCTAACTGATCTAAAGAAAATACATCATGAATTAAGAACTGACCTCACATTTAGCTCCATTTTATCTTTACTATGTTTACTTTCTTGTTTAAATTTTGTCCATTCCCCTTCAAAAATTTTATTTAATCATGTTTTATGACATTTTGAAAGTTGTTATAAATCCAGTTGCTCCAGTCATCTAACGCCTTGTAATGGACCATGCCAAACATTGTGGCATTAAGCAAAAACAGTCATTTATTATCATTATCTCTAAGAATTTTTTTGGGGGGAAGTGACTGATTGGGATCAGCTAGGCAGTTCTTACTCAGGGTGTCTCATGCACTTAGAATCAGACAGACACTGGCTAAGGCTGAAGTGATCTCCAGGTCTTCTTCACTCATATATTTGGTCTCTGAGCTAAGACACAGGTGGCTGGCAGCAGAACATTATGGAGATTCTCAGGCACCTCTCTTTACCTCTATTCAGTGGTTCTCAACCTGTGGATCGCGACCCCTTTGGGGGTTGAACGACCCTTTCACAGGGGTCGCAGGGTACTCGTATGTGGGCGTATCTGCATGTGGGCCTGGAGTTGGATAGAGGAGCAGTGTCTCGGTTCTTAAGACCATTGAAAATATGTGTTTTATGATGGTCTTAGGCAACCCCTGTGAAAGGTTGAGAACCGCTGCTCTATGTGGTCTCTCTAGCATGGCGGATTTAGATTGGCTGGACTTCTTAAAGGGTGACTCAGGGATCCAAAAGTGCATACATTGAGAATCAGGTAGAATCTGTATCATCTTGCATGACTTAAACTGGGACGCCACATGGCATAACTTGCACACCATCCTATTAGTGGAGGCAGCCACAAATGCTGACTCATGTTCAAGGAGGAGAGATTTAGATTCCACCTCCTGATGGAGGAGTTGCAAGGTTCTGGAAGACCACAGGCCACGTAAGATGTGATTGCACTCATTGTTGGAAAATGCAATCTGGCATACTGGATTAAGATATAACGTAAGTAAAAATGTTAAAAAACTATTTATCTTGCCACCTCCAGTGTTTGTCACTTATTAACCCAGCCTTCTAAAGATTAATCTCCCTATCGCATGACACTTATCCTGTAACACTCTTCCAATCAAAAGACAACCATTTCCACTTTCTTGGTATGTTATGTTGTGTCCTGTGATAAAAAGGTTTCTGTGGTCAAAAATCACCAAACATTTAAATAAGTTTCTACAACACAAGACTGTACTCATGCATTGCAAGTCTTTAAGAAGGACAAAATTTTTATACAATAGTCTCACAAATAGTCTACAGACTCCTTTTGTTCAGAGTCCCTATCAATATTTTTTTGCACTTTTGTTAAATGCACTGTGGAAATCTATAGGACTGTCACTGCTCCTCATGTACAGGATAGTCACATAATCTGCTATCTAAACCAAAAGGTTGCTATTAATATTAATAGGTGTTCACTGTTCTAGACACCCCAGGACAAGGATCTCTACTCATATGCCATTATACTCTCCATGCTGGGACCTACACCAGCTTCTCAGCCTCATTCTCCTGTATTTAGCAGCATATATCTCATAAGTTTTGGACACAGCACATTCTTTCCATTCTTGGTGCCTGCCTCTACAATGCTCCCATTACCACCAGGAAACTTTCCAAGTCTTCCAGTGAAGGGTCTCACCCTCTTCAATGAAACTTCATAGCACTTCCCCAAGATAAACTCTGCTCTAGCCTATATTACAGCTAGCTATATCCATGCCTCCTCCTTCCCTTACATTGTAAGATACATGAGTGTTGGGTTAATATTTTATTTTGTTTGAATTGATAGGCATCAAACCACATCATATCTTAATTACAGTCACATATGTATTTCTTCCTTATTGAAATATTAGAGTGGAAGTCATTTTTACTCAAATGTGATTAATTAAGAATGGCTTGGAAGATTCACATAGCAGCCCTTCCTAGTGCAGATTGCCAAGGGAGATTTGAAAGAAGACATTGCCCAAATCTTTGAAGGGGAGGGGAAAGCCACACAAATGATAAGTTCAAATGTGTGCAAATGTTCAAAGCAACCAACTAGTGCACTAAATATCTATTGACATTATTGACATTATGGCTATTGACATAAAAATCTATAAAAATATATTATCATTATTATAGCCTTGCTTTTCAGAAAAGATAAGGGGGATTAGAAGTGATTGATTAGAGCAGGGGTTGGCAAACTGCGGCTCGCGAGCCACATGCGGCTCTTTGGGTACATCCATGTGGCTCTGAAGTAAAATTGAAAATGAAAATAAAACTAGCATAGTTTCATTTATAAAATTTTTAAAGGCTATTATTCACATAATGGTGATTTCATTTGTTTTATGGCTCTCGAATAATTTTTAAATTGTTGTGAGGGACAGGATTGGCTCTTTCATCTCAAAAGTTTGCCGACCCCTGGTCTAGAGCCTGTAGAAGTGGGGTATGAGGGAGAGATGCACTTCCATCAGATAGCACTTTTGTTTCCTATTTCTCCTTAATTGTCTTAATCGTACTACCTTCCATAAAAACCTTAGTTCTTTTTTGTTGTTTGTTTGTTTCCAAATTTGAAAGGGGAAAGATACTCTATACTCAAGGTAAATTATAAGAAAACTAGAGAGCAGGAGTGTCCATGTTTATCTATTTTTATATGTTCCCACAGTACACTGGACTGACTAATCAGCTTAGTTTACTTATGGCTCACAAGCCTATCTTCAGAGACTTGGGTGTCTCTCGCAACTTCTGGAGGAGGAACCCACCTTTTAAAAAGAATAATAATAAAAGAAAAGATTTCTGAGTTGTAGTCATGCCCAATGGAAAAGATGTGAAAGGATGCACAAACTGATAAAAGCTGGAAAAGGGGAAAAGAATGACCTACATAATTAAGTTAATTTGAGAGCAGCAAAGATAGCGTGGTGGTGGGAAGCCTAGACATCTAAGGGAACCGAATACACAGGTGAGCAAAGCAGGAGGGAGCCTGGAAGCCAAAGAAGCTTACATTTTAAAAAGGATATGAGGGGTTTAGCTTGAGGGGACAAATGACCTGATTATTGAATAACAGGGAGAGTTACCTTGTCTGAATTATTCTGAGTTAAGTGCAAGTAAAAGCTATGAGGGACTTTTGTTTCTCAGGTATTCATATAAGGGATATTGAGCAACATTATGAATGATAGCTTTACTGTCTCTATTTATAGGCAAAAAGAGGAGGAAAATTAACACATGTGATCAGTTACTATCTTGATCTTCAGAAAAAATCAAGAGGTAATTGTTAGTGTCAATCTACACAGACAAATTATAATAAGAATACATGATTGTAGCAACTAGAAAATCTATTATAATCCTTCAAATTCTCAGGTATCTTTTATCCAGTTGTTCTTAATTCAATAGGAGGTCATACTAAATATTGAATTATGAATTTAATGGGGAGGCCTGGCATTCATGGTACACAAAATTTTTCAAATTCTAAAAGCTAAGTCCTCTTCACACTTCTCTTATCACTCATACTCCCTGCCTCAGCAAATCCATCCATTCCTATGACTAGAATTACCAGGTTTAAGAAGATAGTTCACAAGTACTCATATTCAGGTGAGATATCTCTAACCTTCAAATGTGTTTAGCCATCTTCTCACCTGACATCTTTTCTTAAATATTTCCAAGATAATTTAATGTCGGTATGGTTAAAACTAAACGTCATATAGTCATATTGCATGTTTCTTATCTTTACAAATGGCCCCACGATACATCTAATTTATACAATCTGTAAACTAGGAATCATC
This sequence comes from Hipposideros armiger, assembly GCF_001890085.2. Lineage (NCBI taxonomy): Eukaryota > Metazoa > Chordata > Mammalia > Chiroptera > Hipposideridae > Hipposideros > Hipposideros armiger. Next base: position 2,812,191 of record NW_017731386.1, read on the forward strand.
CTGACATAAATGATGCATGTTTGATTCCAAATGTTATTCATATCACTGTCTAAATATCCTTTTGTCCTATCTACTTCATTCCCAATCTGGATGCCTTTCATTTCTTTCTCTTGCCTGATTTCACTGGCTAAGACTTCCAATACTATGTTGAATAACTGGTGATAGGGACACCCCTCTCTTGTTTCTGATCTTAGAGGAAAGGCTTTCAGTTTCCCACCATTAACTATGATATTCTCTGAGGGTTTGTCATATATGGCTTTCATTATGTTGCGGTACTTTCTTTCTATACCCATTTTATTAAGTGTTTTAATCATAAATGGATGTCATATCTTATCAAATACTTTTCTGTAGTGATTGATATAATCATATGATTTTATCCTTTATTTTGTTTATGTGGTATATTATATTATCGATTTGTGTATGTTGAGCCATCCTTGTGCCCCTGGAATGAAACTCACTTGATCACAATGTATAATCTTCTTAATGTATTGTTGTATTTGATTTGCTAGTATTTTGTTTAGGACGTTTGTGTCTGTATTCATCAGAGATGTTGGTGTGTAGTTTTCTATTTCTGTGTTATACTTACCAGGTTTTGGTATCAGAGTAATGCTGGCCTCACAAAATGAGTTAGGAAGAATCGTTTCTTATTCTATTTTTTTTTTTGGAAGAGTTTGAGAAGGAGAGGTATTAAATCATCCTTGAATGTTTGGTAGAACTCACTAGTGAAGCCACCTGGTCCTGGACTTTTGCTTCTGGGGAGGTTTTGGGTGATTGTTTCAATTTCCTTACTGTTGATCAGTCTCTTTAGATTTCCAGTTTTTCATGATTCAGTCTATTCTATAGGTTTTTAAGAACTTGTCCATTTATTCTAGTTTATTGAATTTGGAGTCATATAGTTCTTCATAGTATTCTTGTATGACCCTTTGTATTTCTGTGGTATTCATTGTAAATTATCTTTCATTTCTGATTATATTTATTTGTGTCTGTTCTCTTTTTTTCTTAGTGAGTCTAGCCAAGGGTTTGTCAATTTTATTAATCTTTTCAAAGTAGCAGCACTTTGTTGCATTAATTTTTTTCTATTGTATTTTTCTTCTCTATTTCATTTAGTTGCGCTCTGATTTTTATTATTTCCTTCCTTCTGCTGACTTTGTGGTTTTATTTGTCCTTAGCTCTTTAAGATGTAACATTAGGGCTCTTTCTTCTTAGCTCCTGGCATGCCAACCAGACTGAGGAAGACTCAGACATTTCGGGTCCACATGAGCTATGGCCATAGCCACATCGGCAAGCACTGGAAGCACCTGGGAGTCTGAGGTAATGCTGGTGGCATGCATCACCATAGGATCAACTTTGACAACTATCACCGAGGTTACTTTGAGAAAGTTGGTATGAGGCATAACTACTTAAAGAGGAACCAGCTCTTCTGCCAAACTGTCAACCTTGATAGACTGTGGACCTTGGTCAGTGAGCAGACATGGGTAAATGCTGCCCAAAACAAGACTGGAGCTGCTCCTATCATTGACATGGTACAATAGGGCTACTTGCTACAAAGTTCTGGGGAAAGAAAAACTCTGAAAGCAGCCTGTGATTGTCAAGGACAAAGTCTTTTAAAGCAGAGCTGGGAAGGAGATTAAGAGTGTTGGACGGGCCTGTGTCCTGGTAGCTTAAAGCCACATAAAAGGAAGTTCATTAAATGTTCAAGTTAAAAAATAAATAAATAAATAAATAAATATATATATATATATATATATATATATATATATATACATATATATATATATATATATAATGTTAGGTTGTTTACTTGGGATTTTTCTTATTTCTTGAGGTAGGCCTATAATGATATAAATTTTCCTGTTAATTCTGCTTTCACAGCATCCCAATAATTTTGATATGATATATTTTCATTCTCATGTGTTTCTATGTATCTTTTGAGCTCTATTTCTCTTCATATTTACTTGTACCACTTCTGTCCAGTTGCCCTCTTATTGTTTTTTGGAGGGGGTGTTTATCTTAGCCACTTTATTGGTCTATCTTTATCTCTTTTCTACTAATCATATCTCTTTTCTATGTTCTAGCCAGTGTTATTTTCGAAATACAAATTTAAGTCATAACCTTTTTCAGTTTAAAATCATTTGCATCTCATTTTTCTTAAACTCTAGCTAATGTCCTAATGTATTAACTTGGCTTTCAAGATCTCATATGATATGGCCCCTACCTACCCCCTCAGCTTTATCTACAGTACTCCTCCTCTTTCCATTACTCCAGTCTTCCGTTCCTTCCTTTCAGACCCTGTGATCCAACTCCCCTTGCATCTCAGTAACATGGCACTTACTCTGCCTCCAACATGAAAAGGTTTCCCCCAGTCATTACTCTCATTGTTCAACAGGCATTTCTCCAGGAAGTTAGAGAAATAGTCATTTCTCTAACCTGACTTATTGGGTCAAACACTCCTACCAGTTGTGGAACCATGTACTTCAACTTTAGAACATAAATACTGTTACAGTTTTATATTGGTTTTCCAGGTTGATGTTTGTGTCTTTTATTAGACTAAGTGTTCTATGACGTCAAGGGCTATGTTTGCTTTTGTTCATCATTGTATTCCCAGTAACTTGGACTATACCTGGTACATATTAAGCGTTCAATGAAGACTTGTTAGATGGGTATATGTATCAATCAATGAATCGAAAGAGCTATCACATGATAACCCAAATAAATATAAACACTGTATCTTTTTGTCCTCAGCAGAAATATGGTGGAGAGTTGACTCAATACGAATGATAACATTATAGAAAGGTAATTAAGTATTGCATTTCTTATTTTAGTGAACTTCAATGGAATGCTTTATTCCAGTGAGGATTTTCCTAATGGCCAAGGATGGTATGTAGTCAAGGTGCTTGGGCTGTTTTTAAGCTATGTTATGAAAAATTAGAGTGAGGAAGCAATAAAAGAAAAAAAAAAGTACAGCAGGCCAGAGCCAGTTGGCAGTAATGAGGGAAGAAGTGATTGCCAACTGCACTTTTCAGTGAGACAAGAATGTGATCAAAATGATTAAAACCTCAAGGATCATGCATCAAGTCAGTGCACTTGCTAGCCAGCAATCAAACTTCATCCAATGTACCAGAAAAAGCCACTGGCAGGAAACCAGAGCCAATTTGTATACAGTTATGAAGTATCTTAGTTGTTATTATCTTTAGGAATGTGGTACTTCATCTGCCTATTGTCCTAGAAAGGTTGCTTAACAGGTGCTCCAAACAAAAGACGCAGCCATTTGTCCTGAGATAGACTAGTCATACACCGATTGGAGATTTCAGAACACAGACACCACTGAACTCTCCTAAATCCTAGTTTTGTGTTAGGCACTGAACTCTGGTGTGTGTGTGTGTGTGTGTGTGTGTGTGAGTGTGTGTGTGTTTGGAGAGAACATTAATGTCTTCATCTTCAAATAACATATTTTGGTGTGGCATTCAACAGTCTCAGCATCCCGCTGCACCTGAAGTGACTAAATTCATTTATAAAGAATTCACTGTGCCCTACGCCACTGTTGTAGGTATTTCATGTAGTACTTAACCTTCATGACAAATCCATGCTATGGATTTCCATTACTACCTTTTTTGAGACTATCAGGAAACTGAGGCATAGGGAGGTTACAAACCTTACCTTAGATAGGGATGGAACACAGGCTGTGTTACATAAAACATCTGTGTTAATCACTGCAGGGTTTAGCCTCTAACCTGTTTACCAAATGCAAATATAGGCTGTTGTATGTACTAGGTTCAACACTTGGGATATAGAAACTTAAAGTAGCAGTGTCTCAACATATAAACTGAATGATGTGACCAAAGAAAAAGAGACTAAATGTTAGTCTTATATCACTTTATGCCTGTTTCCATAGTCACGAGTAAAACCGATGCAAACACCTTAGCTATCCATAATATTTTGCCAATAAAGGAACCTTAGGTGGAATTATTCTCATAGTTCCCTCACTTGTCCTTTGACTTGGCAAGCATACATGAAGTTCAAGTCTGTCTGAAGAAGAAACTAAACTACAGTATAGGCGATAAGCCATAATCAGGCATTGCAGGTTAATCCTTCCTGGGCTTTGATAGTTTGGAAGAAAAAGTTAGCATGTGCCCTCATACTGGTCACCAACACATAGTTATAATGGGACTGGACTAGATGTGAGTCGTTATTTATTATATTACCCATGATAAAGCAACAATCTGAAGTTAGAAGAACAGTAATAATAAAATTAACCCACATCAGAATGATCCTGGAGATAGGCTTCCTCCAGAAAAATCTGGAAAGCCTATAATCAGGACATTATATTGCAATTCCTAGGTAATACAGCTATGGAACCACAAGCCTGGATCAGCTTACTGAAACTAGTTTCTGAATGTGGGGTCTTCAATGAGGAATTTGAAAAGGCTAGAAAAAGCATGCTCACTGATCATCACCACCATCACCATCATCATCATCATCCTGCCTTATATAATTTCTTATCTTTTGCTAAGCATGTATTCCACTTTGCAAAATTAAGTAAACTATAACTTATATAATATCTGTGGGGCCGGAATGACCACTCACTAAATCTCCATGACCAGAGAAGTCTGTTTACTTCTTTTGGCCCCCTTCATTAATGGGTTCATCACCTCACAGGCCTTAAATGCCTAGCTCAATAATGAGGACAATGGATAATAATGGTGAGTGATAGTGAACTGACAAATTGTCATTTGGTGGCTGTAGGTGTGAATTTTAAGATATTTTTGTCTCTCGCCCTTCACTCCACTCTGCTTGCCCCATTACATAGCCCACGCTACATTTTTCTTTGAGAAACAGAAGTAATACCCGTGATTGATACTGATATCTGTATAATGAGGATTTAAATCAGCATGTGCTCTTGCCTGCAATGTTTGCATTTTATACATAATTTTTCAGTTTCAGTGAAAAAAAAATGATGGACTGTTAAAGGAACATCAGACATCTGTAAGGGGATAGATACGTGGTGTGTGTGAGGACGGGGAGTGGGTAGTGAAAGAACTTCGAGTGTCCCTGACGCTTTCAGTGCCTAGCTGGCATTGTGAAGGGAAGACAGGCAGACACAGATAAAGTGGCTCTCACTCAATGCACTTGTACCTAAGCCTCCAAATGGCACCCACAACATCCTTTCCATACAGCAGGCTCCCTTGACATTAGAGGAAATATCACCGATACCAGCCTGCCATATGGGCATCTCCAGGCAGGGCATCTGCTGTGTGCTGTGGCGGCACATGGTGGAGACAGGAAAGGTTTAACATTTTTCATTAGTGTATGCCATAGACAGTTGAACTCCATTATAATGTCTGCAGGAAGAATCTGATCCATTCCATTATCACAGTGACAAAGAGAAAGGATGGCTTGTGCTTTTAGAAAGGTCACAGTGAACTGGTGTTCAGCTGTAAGCACTTAAGGTATGATGATAATAATGGGAGAAAGGGTTTAAAAGATGAAGTTTATAGTCAGACAAAAATTAACATTTAAAAAGAAGCCCTTATCTATGAGAATATTCCTATTCCTCTCTATTTGTTTCCTATAAATTGCTGGTTGTTAGTGTATTTATATATAAATATGTTCTTTCTCCTTCAAAACTCATATCTGCTCTCTGATTATCCCCATACTGAAATGATAGAAGGAGATGCCTGTTGCTATGGGAGTGATTGTGATGTCACAAGTGGAATGTAATTGCTTCATTGTGTTATTAAAAAAATGAAATAAATGAATCAGGAAGGGGAAAGCAGGTGGTTTATCTGTGTTTCTGGCTGTAGGGAGCTAATTATTATTAATTCATTTGGCAATCATAGGAATAACATTAATCATAAGGGAACTCCTGGGTTGCAAAGGTAACCGGGGTGCGGCATGTAATTGCACTAGAATCACATTTTACAGCGACATGCCTAAAATAGTGACTAAAAATTTATGATTTAGAAGATTATCTGAAGGACAGACAGTAGCAATCAGACAACTGACTGGCCCCTCCTGAAAGCCTAATAAATGAAAACCTTTCTAATATTTGTTTACTTCCAATCCACTCACTCCTTTTTTTGATACGCAGTTTCTGTTATGTCCCAAATGGTAAGGAAATGATCAGATGGATTCATTATTCATAAATAACTTTTTTTCATTACATGTGATTATAGAAAATAAGTGTTCACAATTACTGAGACAATTTTTTCCCTTTCTTCACTTCCTGCCTCCCCACCCCTAACTTTTTTCATCTTTTTTTAAAATTTGATATTCAGGAAACACTGTATGAATTGAATCTAGTGTTAGGTATTCCAGACTCTGCAGCTTTCAGAAGATGCATTTACATCTATGCACCCTGAAGCTTCCACCCAGCCATAAGCAACAAAACATGGTAGAACTGTTGGTTGCAATCAAATTAAATTTTATATTACTTCTACCCTAAATCTAATCCTCAGTTCCAAACCTAATGCAGCCAGCCTGTTTGATCAGAACCCGGTTTATCCTACTTCACCATGACCAAGAGCGGCACGCTGGACACTAGGCATAAAATTACTCAATTTTTCACTTTTGCCCCATGCACCTAACAAGTTCTTGACCTTACAATTCTTGCCATCCACTCCTATAACCATATGACTTTCTAGATCAGCGGTTCTCAGCCTTCCTAATGCCATGACCCCTTAATACAGTTCCTCATGTTGTAGTAACCCCCAACCATAAAATTATTTTCGTTGCTACTCTATAACTTTAATTTTGCTACTGTTATGAATCATAATGTAAGTATCTTTTTGTTTTCCGATGGTCTTAGGTGACCCCTGTGAAAGGGTCATTCGGCCCCCAAAGGGGTCGTGACCCACAGGTTGAGAACTGCTGTTCTAGATGATCTAATACTATGGTTTTTTTTGCTAAACTAATTGCCCAACCGCAAGGTATTTATTAGTATTTATTGCTCTGAACCAGTATTTGATACTGTGGACAATTTCTCCTTGTCTAGTTTTTTTTTTTTTTTCCTTCCTAGGACTTTGCCATTCTCTCCTTCTACCTTTCTCACCATCCCTCCAGGATGGTTATGTTACTCATACTCAAAATGTATGTGGGACTTGAATTCCTTCCTTGCACTTTTACTCTTCTCACTCTAGACATTTTACTTAGGAAGTGACATTCATATTTTGCACATCCATGATTGATTCCCACTACCATGCATTTGCTCATATCATGTAGGTACTCAAATAAATATCTGAAGCTCAGATCTCTTAATCAAACTGACTTTGTATTAGCCATCACTACTTGAATGTCCCATAGACAGCTCCTAAGCAATTTAACTCCAATAAAAATTAATTAATTGAATAATGAATTGACCAAGTACAGAAACTTCCTTGCCTAAGGAATTTCCTATTTCAGTCCAACACCAAATTATATAAATATTCCAACATTCTATTAATTTCAGGATCTCTGGATTCTGCCTCAGAACTATTTCCAAAATCCCGCATTCCTTTCTTCATTCTCATGGCAATCCTGTAATTCAGATTCTCATCATCTCTCATGCTGGTTGTTTTTCTAACTGGAATTCTTGTCTCTAGCTTCTCCACCTTTCAACCATCAACAGCTTTTCACACAGCTGTGAGTTTTTTCTTTCTCAAACACAAATATAACTACTTTTTTCATCCTTCACAAATTATCTGAAGCTTGACCAAGTTGGACAATTTAGCAATGTGCTGAAAGCCTTAAAATCTGTTCTAGCAATTATACTTTTAGAAAAACCCCATAAGGAAAAACTGGACAAGTTAACAATTATGTTCAGAGAAAAGTCCACAAAATTATTGTTAGAAATACAAAAATTACTCCAAAATCAAGGCTGCTAAATAATGTATGCCAGCTCTATATAATAGAATGCACTACAAATCACAAAAAATGCTTTTTTGTAATCTAAGTTGTTGTTTTTTTCACAAATAATGCTCAAAATATATCTTAATGTAAAAATCTAATTATAGAAAATTCTGCTCTGGCCAAGATGGAGTAACAGGAAACAGATTTAATCTCTTACCTGACACAACTAAAAATTGAGAAAAAAGGAATGAAATAATGATTTTTTGATGTTGGATATTAGTCAAATTACAGTGATACATGAGTAACAAAAAAAACAAATGAAGTGATCCCTACAACTGTCCTGGATCACTGCCTGAATTAATTTTCCAGACTTGGGCATAGGGAAAGTGAACCAAGTTGAAGCCGTGAAGTCTTCCTAAGTGAATGATGCAAAGCTGGGAGTGTGAGGAGGCCAAGACAGGTAGCTTTTACATGAGCGTATACTAAAAAGAAGGAAGATGCACAGAGAAAACTTTAGAGTTCTGCAGAGTGTTCTTACTATATTGTCAGCTGAGTACTGAATACCTCATACATATAAGGAAACTAATGGAGACAGGGAAGAAATACTCAAAAGAATTTGAGCAAATGATACTCAAAACTTTTACAAGATTAGAAATAGTTCCTATCACAACCAGCCAGAGTAGAAAATTTCATAATTCATAGGAAAATAGTTACAGAATGACAAGGGATTTGATTCAATAGTGAGGGAAAAAAGTAAGACCTAGAATAAATGTTCCTCCTGTTCTACCATCAAAGCTTAAACATGAGGCCCAAAAGGATCAATTAAATTGCTTAAAACCAGTGATACAGAGAAAAATCTTAAAAGCAGTCAGAAAAATATGGCAAATTATATACAAAAGAGTTAAGATAAAAGTGATGGTATACTTCTCTTTGGAAGTAACTCAAGTCAAAAAAGAGAAGAGCAATACTTCAAGATTATTGAATAAAAACTATCAGCCTAGACTTCTATACCCAGTAAAATATCTTTCAAAAACACAAGTGAATTAGAAACTATTTCAGACATATAAAAGTTGAGAGAATTCATTACCAGCATGTCTGAACTTTGAAAAAATATATTAAAAAAATCCCCTTGGACTCAGGAAAAATAACACTAGAAAGAAATCTAGACATACCAAAAATAATGAAGAGCACTAAAGATGGTAACTATATGAATAAAAATTAAAAAACAAAAATGATTGACTATCTAAAACAAAAATTACAAAAATGCATTGTGTAATCTATGATATAAACATAGAAATAAAATGTATAACAAAAATAAGCCAAACACTGAAAAAAAATGAATGTATACTGTTGTTTCTTGTACCATATATAAAGAGGTATAACATTATTTGAATAAGATAAACTAGAACAAGTTAAAGATATACACTATAAACCCTAAAGCAACAAAAGTAGCCCCCCAAATTTATAGCTCATAAGCTAACAAAGGATATAAAATGGAATCCTAAAATTTTCTCAATCCAAAAGAAGGCAGAAAAAGAAAAAAAAAAGGAAGAAAAGAATAAATAGACTATAACAAGCATATAGCAAGAGGATTGGATTAAATAAAACTATATCAGTAATCATAATAAATATAAATGGGCTAAATATCCTAATTAAATGGATAAGACTGAAATATTGAATAAAAATGTAGACTCAACCGCATTCTACCTAGAAGAAAACCACTTTAAATGAGAGAAACCAAATGCCTTACAAGTGAAAGGATAGAAGTAGATATATCATGATAGAGTACCAAAAAGGAATTTGAAAAGGAAACACTAGTATTTTATATTGCATTTTATATAATAATTATATATTACATTTTCTAATAATTTTAATTTATGTTTATTTTATATTAAAATCTCTGCCTTATCTTCCTTTAACATTATGCTCTGCTGGTCTAGAATTTTTACTACCAAAGGGAAGAATGCTTCTGTCAGTACATACATTAATGATTTTGTTGAACTAAAAGTTGAGGCTGCCACCTGGGCACTTGGCTCCTCGTACCTCTGAATTAACACACAAAGAAGGGAGTTAGTGTACTGACAGGGGTAACTGATCCTTATTACCAGAAGGAAGTTGGGTTGCTACTAAAATATAGAAGTAAGGAAGAGTAATGTGCAAAACACAGGTGATTCCTTATGGCATCTTTTAGTACTACCATTTGCTGTGATTAAAGACATTGTAAAGCCACAGTAACTCAATTTAGGCAAGACTTCTAAAGGGTCAGACCATTCAGAAATGAAGGTGTGGGTAAACCCCAATGGGCAATAAACCATCTATAACCATGTGACCTTTTGCAGAAATGAGGACTGTAACAGTTATAAGTATTTCTTAGTTATGTTGTTATAAGTATGTGAGAACATATATTAAGCAAAAGTTTCCTTCTCTTATCCCCTTAACATCTAACACATGGTATATTACTAGTTAACTTTAAATCACAGTATTTAAGTTACAGGATGTTAAGGAATCACCGTTCAAGGACTTTGCATCTTCTTCTGGGAAAAGGATTAGTGAATTTTCAATATACATAGGGCAGTTGTTTCATGTTAAGCTAAAATACGAGTTTGTCATGCCCTTTATTTGGAGTTTAAGTGTGGTTGAAGATGTTTGTAAGTGCCAAGTTGAGACGTGCACTATGATGCTCAGTTTTACGTATCAACTTGGTTAGTCTCCAGTCTCCAGTTATTCAATCAAATACTAAACTAGTTGTCGCTGTGAAAGTACCTTGTAAGTATGATTAACATCTATATCACTTGACTTAAAGGAGGTTATCCTATATAATCTGTGTGGGCCATATGAGCAGAAATGAGGTTTTCCTATAAAAGAAATTACGCTGTGAACTGCAGCTTCAGCTCATGCTGTAGAGTTCCAGGCTACCCTTTTTGATGGCCTACCATATTGATTTTGGACTTGCCTAGCCAGCTCAAACAAATATATAATCCAATTCTTGTAACAAATTTCTTAATATCTATCTATCATCTATCTATCTATCTATCTATCTATCTATCTATCTATCTATCTATCTATCTATCTCCCAATGGTTCTATTTCTCTGATTCAACCCTGACTGATATAGGTATGTACTAAAATTTTAGTGATGTTTTTTCTAGATAATTGGATTTTCAGTATTTTTTTCACTTTTTTGCCCATTTTGGATAAAAATGGAAAATAATTATGTTTTTAATGAAGACACGAATGCCACCTTATATTAACACTTAAAAAATTCCCTACTCCAATACCTTCGACTCTTTACCTTTGAACTGTGTGTATACTACTATTGCTCTTTTCATTGTGCATTGCAGTTATTTGCTTTTTTTTTTTTCTCTTACTATTTTGCTTGCTCTTGGGCAAGGCTGCACTTAAGTATGGGTGAATCAGATAACATTTTAATTAATTAAAATTTTAATAATAAAAATATAATACATGGTTCCCATTCTGACATCTGAGCTCTTGCCTAGAGCTGGCCGTAAGTCATCACACATGTCTTGCAACCAGAGATATACGCCCATTCCCTGGGCACTTTTTTGATTATGGGGTCTTAGTGTCCAGTCTCACATGACGACCTATCTTTTTTTTATATTTTAAGCATGACACGCTAGAGAAAACATGTGCCCCACAGTAGACAAGGTGCTGGAGAAAAGCCCTAAGAAAGAAAGTGAGAGGTATATGGTGCAAATAGAGTTAAATTTTTTTCATCAACCTGCTACACCCCAGTTAGTCAAGAACCACAAAAAACACAGACGATCCATCTGTCTTCTGGAGTTGCTTTATGTCAGCTCTTTGATATAAAGAATACTAATTATTTACCCCAACAGACAGAAGAATCTAGGGTCAAGGACAAGTATTAGAGCAGGTGTTGTGGACAGGCAGTCTAATTATTATAGTATGAATTGGGGGAGTATGACATCATAGCAATGTCTTGATGCATGCAGTTGTTGGCTACAAACCTCTAAGTGTAGCATTTGACTACTCACGACCAACTTAAAAAAAAATGTTGCTTGTAGTAGTTTGAAAAGCTAGTTTGAACCACTTAATATTCACATCCACACATATACATGACATTGTTACATGACATTTTTCAATAAAAATTACTGGATATGAAGGTCCAACATTACCTCTGATTTAGTCAATTGATCTTTTTAGCTAGGTAAAAATATCTTCCTTTCAGACTAAAAATAGTCAAAGGAAGTTAAGAATAGGGTTAACCTGAGTATAGGTTAATTAAGACTAGAACTACCTGGGAAAACCTGAAAAACAATAGCTTTGCCTGCACTTCACATCTGGATATGAGACCTAGGCATGAGCATAGGCCACTCAGATTATGAACTGCTTCTCCTATTCCTTTGGTCCTGGGGCTAATTTAGGGTGGCATTCAGCCTCTCCTTTCTAAGTTAAAGCCCTGACCTAACATCAAATATGAGGAAGAATTGGTTTTCACAAAGTTTAATTGCTTATTCCAGAGCTCTAAATCAATCAATCAACCAATCAATCAATCAATAAAGTAACACAACAAAGGCATAAGGAATGAGAAAGAATATACAATATGGAACTTTTTCAGTGATTTTAATGGGAAAATACATGAGAAGAAATGCTTCATGGCGTGGATCTTAGATATACCATACATGAAAAGATGGGTACATTACTTTCAATAAAAATAAGGTTCTTAAGAGAGGAGAGTTATTAATGTAGGCCAGGAAGCTAAAGATAGTCATAGATATTCCTGAACTGAAGGGTAAGTACATTTGAAGCACATGGACATAGAAAAGAAAAAAGGAACAGACATGATACTGTGTGAGTCTACCATAGGCTGTCATGCAGATACAGGAAATGGATGTTATATTTTTCATAACAATCTCAAATTGGTGATATAAAGTAAGATTACAAAACATTAGTTCCTGGTTTCCTCTTCCAGATAAAGCTAAAGATTAGACAACTGCTTGTAGTTTCTTTTATGGTTTTATCTTCTAGACTGTAGATGAGTTTTAGAAAACACCCACTGGGTCATGCTAGATCCTAACTTTTATACCTACCCTGTTCTCAATGCCAAGACCGGTACGGAAATGAGGCAGGATTCATCCAAGCCCTTTTAGAATTATGACAGCCCATCCTGATAGTAGGATCCTGTTTTTTGTTGACCAATCTTCCCTGATCCTGAGTGTTTGCCCACTTGTATTTGTCTGCTTCTCCATTTACATATGTTTCTGTCACTTCAGGGTGACATCGCTCTTCTCAATATACAACTTTTGTTGTGCCTGCCTCCCTCAGCACAGTAGTTAGTAAATCTAGGTGGTGAAATGTGCTGTTTTGAATTTTTTTGGTTTGTATCTTAAAACATCTTTTTTTTTTTCCCTTCCATGCCCCCTACAGTACCCAGGGGTACAACCTGTTTTCCAATTTGGGCCCTTTCCTCTTTTCTGACTCAGCTAAGGCAGAAATGAGTTAACTTATTAACTTAATCCTGAGAAACAAAGAAGAAAATGCTTTTGAAGTAGATCTGCTTTTATCTTTTGCATAAGTTAGGAGGTGACCAACCAGGATGGTGAAAAAGTTCAACATCAAGTCCAATTAGAATAACACAAGGGATCATGGATAGTGCTTAATCTAAAATCAGGAAATGCCGTATCTCCCCCAAAAGTTATTGGCTTCAAGAATGAAAATAAAAGAAGCATATTTGTCTCAATCCAAATACAGACACCAGGAAGACAAACCAGGACTCCACAATGAAGTAGCTTGCAGGATAATACACTGAGAAATGTAATCATGCATAAATCATGCACAAAGTAGAAACCACAAATTCTGTATTTGGCAAGTCTTCGATTCCTTTGCATAATTCTTTCATTTTCATCTTGCCGCTTCCATTCTCCTCTCATAGAAACAGCTACATAAAACAAAGACGTAAACTGTGTGCAATTAAAATGGGAAAACAGCTGAAAGGAATGTATTGATAATTATGTTAAAATCTATACCGTAAGGATTCTTGCATTGTTAGGCATCTAATTTGTCATCTGTTGACATCAGCAGCTCAGTTCTCCCCAACATCTGAAGCTTTTGTTTTAGGCACTTCTTTCATAGTGAGCACACTTAATGTACCATGGAGTTGGCAAAAGTATGAGTATATCCTACAGGAAAAGACCACTGAGTAAACCTCCCGCATCCATATGGATGTCCATGAGGATAGCACAATCAATGAGAGGCAGAGCTGGGAGAGGCAGTTTCTCTAGTGCTTGAGAACACTTGCAATATTGGCAGTGCTTGACTGGAAGAAGAAGGAAGGACATTTAGACCCATTCCCAGTGTGGAGTCCTGTTTTATCTTCATAACTTTGAAGTGAGTTTGCTTGCGGAGGGAGAGTGTATTGTCTTTACATACAGAGAAAATGCTAGTTACCTATAATAGGCTTAAGGATGCTTGTTCTATCCTTTAATAACTTTTCTCTTAATTATCATCCCCTGGTCCATGAAGCTTAGATATGCATGATCTTTCCTTTCTGTCACAATCTATTAAAAAAAAGAGTAAAGCTCTAAATCTCATTTCCACTGAGATTTAAATGTTGCATTATAACTTAAGATAAAACCTTGCTCTGATGTTAAAAATATTAAGGTGAGAAGCAATATGGCATAGTGCTAACGAGCAGAACAATGAGCAGAACTGATGTAGGTCTTCTTGAATGCAAATCAGTGATCCGCCCAGTCACACAACGGTTTTTGCATCTCAATTTCCCTATTTGTAAAATTGCCATACTAATTGTACTAACCTATAAGATTTGGGGGTTGGGGATTAGATTAGATAATACCTAAAAATTATTTAGGAAAGTGTCAGTGTCTGGCATTAACTACCATTTATTATATTTTTATTGATAAGAATAAAGTAAAGTAGAAGACAATACAAGGAAAAGAAGAAATAATAAGGAAGGGATCGTAAGATCTAGTAAGCCAAGGCACATGGTAAAGTAGGAAACATTTTTGTTTTTAGCTCTTAATGTGGGCCAGACTATGTAATTCAATGCTTTTAAACCTCATTACTATTCTTTGAGTGGGTAGTGTTATCTCCATTTAAAGATGAGGATACTAGTTTGTCAAGGATTACACATTTGGTAAATGACAAAATTTGAATGGGACACTGGAAAGTGAACTCTTTATTATTGTATCATTTTATTTAAAAAAATAGATTTAAGTTCTTCTTAAATATTAACCAAATCAAAATAAATCGAATCAAAATTGAGCAACTTCTTTGTATCATCTATGCTTTCCCTCTCCTCTCTCTCTAGTGGGATATAGTGGAAAAAAAGTTTGGATAAGCATGTGGGATAGTTGGTCTTTGTCACTAATGCATTAAGGGATCTGTGTGTTAACATGTGAAAGCACACTGAAAACATATAAAACCCCCTATAGATGAAATACATAGCAAAACAGATTTCACAGGGATTGCTGGGAAATTGGGTACACTAATGATATCCAACCTTGATTATATTGTATCTTCCATTGACTTGAGGAAATGCAATTAAGACCTATATCTCATACTTAGCAATACTGAATTCATTAAGTATATGTATACTTGTCCCCTCTCCCCACTAACTTGTTTCTGGCTTGTTCTGTTGCTCACTGTGTTTCTCAGTCAGATGAAACTTTCTTTTGTCTTTGCATGCGGCTATATTGCCACATTTTCTCCAGGATTTGCAATTCTCAGGAGAGTATGGGCACCAAAGGAGACGAGAAAATCTAGTCCAAGGAGCCTGCATATAATTATTGTTAAAGTTCATTACAGTGGCAATGGAGAGAAATAGAGCATTCATAATTTGGTTAAGGGGGAACTTACACACCAAAGCCAACTGCTACAGTGCAGAGCAGGGTCTAAGTGACACGGTTCGCTTTGTTCTGGAGTGACTTGTGCACCAAATCAACACGCCCTTGTTGAGTCACTGCATGGAGCATGGCCAGGGCAGAAAGCAGCGATTAGATGAGGATTTGGCTCCATAAGGAGAAATTCGGATGCTGAAATTAGGAAGTAGACACAGTTTCCTGGAACCTATCACCTCTCTTTTGTTTCTCCAGCTGTGCTATTCCCAAACCGGTGACTCACTCTGACTTCACAACCCAAAATCCTCTGCTATTCTGTTTGGTTTTTTAAGATTTTTATTAAAATATAAATAACATACAATATCATGTTAGTTTGAGGTGTACATCATAGTTGCTCAACAGTACCCACCTGGCACCAAACAAAGTTATTACCACATTATTGATTCCATTCCCCATACTGAAGAAAGCGATCACCGTAAGTCCAGCAAACATCTGACACTGTTCCACGCTATTACAATATTATTGACTACATTAAAACCTGCAGTAGCACACACATCTTGCCATTATTGTTTAACATGGAGTGTCATACACTGCTATTAAAGGCATCAGGGTCCCTTCAAATAATGGAGGGGAGGTGAACCTCGTCTCTTATGTATTAGCTCCTACTTATTAAGCACTGGTATATATGTATCTGCATAGTGTTAAGATTTATTAATTATATCTCACAAACAAAAATCTGAGGTTTAAAGTAGTAAACTTATATGTCCATATGACAACCAATAAAATCAGGATTCAGAACAACATCTAAATCCAAAATGCCAGCCTTTTTCCTAATTCCATGTTTCCTTGGTATGAGAACAGTGTTCTCTTTATCCAAATATCTTATAAAAAAATACATATATATAGTTTGTGGGTATAGTTCACTTTCTGGAATTCAGCATTGGATAGCAAAAAGAAGAAAAAAAAAGGAAAGGAAAGAACCAACTTGGACAGAACTATTTTACATCTTTAAATAACCTGAGACTTTATGTCTCAGGTTGCTTTTTTTTTTTTTGTCGTTTCCAAAGTGATGCCCTCTCCACTGAGTGACAATATTTAATTCCAATTACATAAGCTCAGTGTATGTCTGTTCTATCCCACATAAAAATGTAAGTTAGGGCCAGCCGAGTGGCACACTGGTTAAGAACTGGCTTGGGACGCCAGAGGGCCCCGGTTCGGATCCCACATATGAGGGCCAGTGACACTGCCCTCTACAGCTAAGATGCTGAACAACAGCTCAACCTGGAGTTGGGCTGCCGTGAGTCGCCGGCGATGGCGTAGGCTGCAGCCCCTGTGGCAGTGGGTTGCCATGGGCTACTGTGTGTAGCCAGCAGCCAGCGTGAGCGGCCAGCAGCCGCAGTGAGTGGCCGTCCAGAAGGCCGTCTGCCTCGCCCGGGAAGAGCTCAATGATGGTGCCAACTTGGGCCAGTGAAGCAACGTCCTCCACAACTAGACTGAAGAACAAAACAACAGCAACTTGTCTGTTCCCCTTCCCCCAGTTCCCCAGTGCTGTTCCCATTCCCCCAATTCCCCAATAAAAATCTTAAAAAAAAAAGTAAGTTAATATGGTAAGAGACTTCTGCAGGTGCATAGCCCTTTCTTATGCTCCTTCCCTTTCTGTTGTCATATTTCATTCTTTTCTCCCCCGAATGTACTAAAATGCTGTTTCCAATCCCTCCTATGACTTTGAAAAGTCCGCATCTATTTAAAACCCATAACTGTTTAATCAATTCTTCCTTGAAATCAGGAATGGGTTTGGGACAAAGATTGTTCATTCCATCAAAAGAAGCCACCTGCTTCTTGCTCCCCCTTCCTCCCGCAGGCTTGTGCAGTTCTGGAGCATTCTGTATGGAGCCTGGAGGTGGCGCCATGACTGGTGGAGATCCGCACAGGATTTAGGTAGAACCAGCAGGGCTAAGTGCCTCCCTGTTTGTACTAACATTCCGAACAAAGAAAGAAATTATCTTATGATCCACCAAAACTGAACTCTCTAAAAGAAGTAACTTTTAGAGGAAGCAAAAAACTTTTAGTTTTGTAGTATTTTTACTGGAAAAAAAAATCCGTTTTAGTACCGGAATAATTTCTCTAGAATCAAATGGAAGATTTTTTTTTTTTAAAGAATGTTTATGCTAGGAGTTTCATTGTGCTAGCAAAATAGTTTCTCTTTTATGGCTTATCACAGTAGAACAAGGCAAATCCTGCCTAGCAAAATACCTCCACTTGCCAAATTACAAGGTCTAAGGTACATTCAGGAAACCAAGAAATCGGTCACTGCTAAGGGCATTTTAATACATTAAATTCAAAAATTTTTTAAGCTTTGCTTTCTGACTGATTCTCTACTAGAATGAGAGCTCAAAGAATATTTTGTTGGTCTTGTTTTTTTTTTTTTTCTCAGCCCTCATTGGCATTCCAAGAACCTTTGCTAATAAGTAGTATCTCAATAAATATTTAGACACACTTGTGTACAAAGGTCTTAATAGGATATTAGAGGAATGCATAAGCATAAGTGTATTTGCCTTCTAGAATGGTGTGGATCAATAAGGTATAAATAATACTGTTTTAAAAATTAAAGCAATACATGTAGTGTCCAGAAATTGGTCTAGTCAGGATTATCTTCTGAAAACCTAAGGCCTGTCCACCAGACAATTTGCTCCTTCCCACTGGGGAATCCACCACCAGCCAGCAAAAGGAGAAGAGTGGAGGTAAATAGCTGCTGGCAAGTTGCAGGCTTGCCTAATTAGCATTACAGAGGGTTAGGAGTCCATATAGGTGGCTGAGATGAGGTGTGTTATCCCAGAAGACACCTCTCAGTACCTACAACATCTTAGCTCTTTATCTACTGCTCCATCATAGTTCTTTATCTACTGCTCAGATCCTATCCTGGGCCCAAGATGTTCCTTCTTAGTGAGAATGGGGTCAACTTTGATGGTAAGTGAGCTTCACCTATTAAAGTCAATTGTCCTAGCATTCAAATGGGCTAGCCATAAAGTATGAGTGTACATTTTGTATGAGTGTGGTGTGTGAAACATCTGATCCCAACCTTATGGATAACCATAGGATCTTCAGAAAAGTGGACAGCCTATCCCACGATCTGGATTGACTCACATTGTTACCAAGAGACTAAATTTTCCTCAAACTGTCTCACAGCTCAGATGTCACCTGCATACCCCAAACTTAAGCAGAACTCACAGGAGCTTTTGCCACATGGCATCTATACCCAGGTGAGGGTGATATACATAGAAAGATAAGAAATAATAATAATAATAAGCACACTAATATAATACAGGTGAAAAAATACCAAAGGCAAATACACAAAATCCAAATCAGAATTTGCCTAACTCCACAACTCTGTTTTCTGTATCTGTGTGATTAATTTACTCTGTGTGCATTTTACGGTTAGCTTTATCCACAGTAGCTAGATTCATGTTTAAAATAATGGCAGTATTTAAGGACAAAAAATACACACTGATTATCGCATTCCCCTTCATAAAGGTTACTTACTGAGTGGAGCAGCACGTAGACCTGTAGACCCATTTTATGTGGCAAACCTTAATTATTCTACTCCCTCACAAGATACCACTAGTATTTAAAGTGTATTATTTTAGAATAAAGGTTTCACTTTGCCTAGGCATTAAGACTTAAAAAAAAAGAAAAAACATTTAACTTTGACATTTCATTTATAGGCATTTTAATTATCTGGATGGTTTCCTTTAAATGCTAGATGTAGGCAGAGAAAATCTGTACTTATATAGAAGAAAGTGCTTCCAGGACTCCCTAATTTTCATGTGTTATGAATTTTAATGCCTTATGCGGGTCAGGTTTTCATAGCCATGAAGAGGGAATACATTGACCTTAAACTATTGTACAGTTGTAATGGTATTTTTAGTCTCTGTTTGTTATGAGCAGACAGGAAATATATTTTGTTTATGTTTTCTTTTTCAAAAGTTCTTGCAGCAGAAATAAGAGAGCCCCAGGCATCGAAGAAAGGTCTTGCATTTTTTTCTATTTTCTCTTTTTACTTATTTTTTATTTTTTTAGACAATGAGGGAGCAACAGAACAGACTGTGTCTGCATGGCTTATGATCAGCGGAGTGTTGCCTAGCAGGCCACGGTGGCCAGGCTGGCAGCAGCACGCCCCTACAGATAGATCTGGTCATCCACTACAGTGCAAGCCAGATACAACTGGCTCCCAGAGCCCTCTACTCTTTTACTATGGGTCCTCCATCCCTGACAAGACACTTGAACTCAGGTGTCCAGAATCCCAGTTGCTCCTCGGTGCTCAGAAATTTTACTGGGCTTCTCTACCCAGCTCTTTCTCTCAGCATATCAATCAATCCTAGCCATGTATTTTTTGTATCTTCTTCTATCATATTAAAACTCAGTCATCTTCTCTATTATCTCTATATAGAGGCTTGACAGGTAATGTGACCAACAGATTTAGAATAAGCTATGTGTGGTAGATGCTATCTCACTACTTTGTGGATTATTGCAGATATAGACAAATGAATGTGTGGATGGATGAAAAGGAAGATGCTAAAACACTGTTTAATTTGTCATCATTTCCAGACAATATATGCCCTTTAAGTTTTGGACAACTGGAGACACAACAGTCTGGCTATCATAAATGAATCACCAATGGTGTACTTTACAGGTAATCAAATGTTCTTAAAATAAAGGCCTGGCTTACTATAACCATGTGGAAAATGTGGCAATTTGGCTATTAACACAATAGAAGCCAAATTTGTGATTTTGCATGGATAACAAATAATGAGGCAATGTTTTATTTTTGCTGTTTGTTTTTTGGTGTTGATAATCAAAGTGTTTTATTTTCTGAACTTCCAGAGTGCATATATATATATATATATATACATATATATATATATATATCCTATACCATACAATTTAATTTACGATTAACAACTGAGATTTAGTGTTCTCCAACAGTTGGTGCATGTAAATGTTATCTCTTCCACATGATCTCTTAAACAGCATCTTTTGAATTCCCCATCAGTGTCCAGCACAGGGCTGAGCATGTGACAAACCATCCATAAATACATGCTATAAATACTCTTGGAGTTCCCTTGTGTTTTCAAGTCTCTGCTTGACGGGTAGACCAATGCCAACAATCCTAACATGGCCCTATAATTGCACATTTGCGTCATCCCAGGGAATCCATTTAAGTGAATTCTTCTGCATCTTAAAATAAAACTGTGCCAGTTTCTTTCATGATGAAGTTAAACCATAAGCCACAGACTTCCATAAAATGGAATATTTTCAAGGTCAGTAAAATCTCAGAAAACTCCGTCCTCCACCTCCTGAACTCCCTCCCTGGACCTGGAATGGCCATCTGTTGCTCTGGCAGATTTACAGTTCATTCACACTGTGAGTGATAGGAGGAGGAAGTGAGCAGAGCTAATCAGAGCTAAGTAGTTAACGAGCAGAGGGCTAACGAGCTGGTGAGTTAACGAGCTAAGCAGAGAGCTAATGAGCTGCTGTTTCCCACTACTTGCAAGCAAATATATCTTTCAGGTGATTGTTTACCTTTAACATCCTTAGCAGATGTCCATAATGACATAGCTAAGTCTTTGACAGGTCCCCAAACATCTCAATTTAAAGCAAATTCAGTCATACCTTCTTTGGTACCTGCACTTTCCTTGCCACTGTTGTGACCTTGAAATGAAGTCACTTTATTTTGTGACTCAGGCCAGTGACCACTCCATCAAGTTATTTTGCATAAAAATTATAGTCATTTACATAAAATTAATAAAGATGATTTACTGGGCACCTAGTCTATACTAATTAATAGGTATAGTACTAATGATGTAGGAGAATAACAAAATTGTAAAATTAGTGTCTATCCCTTAAGAATAGGCCATTTAATTGAGAGGAGACTAGCAGGACAGGAAAAGGAATAGAGAAAACAGAATATTAGAAGTCAGTAACAATTGTTACTAGGAATTCAGAAAGCAGAGATTCCATTGTGTGGTGGAGCCCAGAATGGGTCTGGATAGTCAGGAGAGGTTGTGCTTTAGTCATCTCAAGACTCAGCCCTGAGACTGAGGTCATGCATCAAGTGATAAATTCTAGAGATGATATTCTATAAGAAAGAAATAGTGAAAACATGAACAGAGTCAAAATTGACTCATTGTGACACAATTATCCCAAATCCAGTTTTGTATCAATTAGATGTGAAGGGCTCCTTGCTGTCACTTGTGTCTGAGTCAAGTTGGCAAAGTTACAGGCAGATCTGGGGCTCACAGGAAGCTATGGGACAACAGACTAGCTTAGATGGCTCTCTCAGTGAGTCATCCTGCCATGAGTATGAAAAGACACCACATTTCACTAGAAAATCAGTTGATCTAGGCTAATGGGCTACAGGTAGCTCTGCTCCACAAGCCTTGCATTCACTCCTGAGATCAATGAGCTATCCAAGGTAGGTCCTTCTAATGGCATTAGTAGAGGTGAAAAGGCACAAGCAGAAACAATGAGGCCTCTTAAGGCCTTGGAGCTGGCACACCATCACTTCTTTCTCATTCTATTGAACAAAGTCATATTTCCTTGGTATTTTGACTTCCCAGTGAGATGAGGTTAGTAAATCTTGCCAAGTCTGCCTTAGCTTTCCAACAAGGAGTCGGAGGCCATGTGGCTGCTTACTGTTGAGCAGAACACCTACAACCAAAACAAATGCAGGAGGAAGACTTCACCTACAGGGAGGATGGCAGAGACCATCACAATGCCAGCAGTAGGGACTTGAAGTCCAAATATGCTCTTCTGTCCACTGCATCTTGGCATCAGAGTCACCAAGAAAACACAACACAATCTAACACTGGATGGAACAGTGCTTTTACTCCCCTGGAGGAAAGACAGCCAGCTCAGCTCCAATAGCCCCCCATGGCTAGTGGATGCCTCCAAAGAGCTGACGTAGGGGCAACAGGCCTGCATACACCACTCCAGAGTCTCCCCTTTCCTGTGGAGCCTGAAATATTGAAAGCTAGGGGTGTGCCTGAGGGTCACTGGCATGCATAACTGAGCAGGACAAAGAAACACTCATAGATCCTGAAACAGGGAAAGACATTCGCACACAAGTTGGGAAGGTAGGCATGGGCTGTGTGGACTCCATCTCTTGGTAAAAATGGGTTAAGGTTCAAGGCCTGTTCTTATGTAGCCTAGCAGGGATCTAAAGGCTGCATGGATGAGACCTTCCCCGCTTATCACTCAAGTCAGTTGTTTCAACTAGAAATGATTTTTGCCTCCCACGATTACATTGACAATATCTAGAGACTTTTTTTTGTTGTTGTTGTTACAAATGAGGGGAAAGTCTACAGCTTCCCTCCACAACCAACAATTATATGGTCCCAAATATCAATAGTGCTAAAGCTAGGAATCTCTGACCTAAATCTACTCCTTACAAAAGGACTATTTTTTCTTTGTCTCACATAATTCAATTCTAGCAACAGTTTCTTTGTTTCTTTTAGACATTTCTGCTCTTATATACTACTTCTCCCATATTCTCCAAATTTGTCATTATATCCAATTTTTAATCATTTAGTTTTTCTTTATATTTTAAAATTGTATGTGAATTTATTTAAGCCAAAATGACAACAAATGCTGAGGAGCAAGATCTCAAATGCACCAGAGAATACCAGTTTTGCAATCACCTTTACCTTTATTTTTGTGTCCAGAATAACATAAGCCTTGTGTTTAAAGTTATCAAGGAAACAAACAAACAAACAAACTACAACAACAACAACAAAAAACTCCATGAGATATGGGTGTGCTTGTCCTAGAGCTGGAGATGCAACATCGGCATATACAAAGATCAAAATAGCGAGAGTGCATTACCAATGCAAATTGGCACTACGGAAAAAAGACACAAGATGTTATTTGTCTATATAATGAATGAATAATGAACTATTACTTTTAGATATAACTGTTATAGATTATTACAAGAGACTCCTAAATAGACTTTGTTTTATAATCTTTCTTCATTTATTCATTTATTCATTCATTCATTTACAAAGAAGAGTGTTAATTGAGCCCTATTCTATGGCAATGACAGCTCTCGGCACCAAAAATAAAGTGGTGAACCGTGAAAGTAGCTGCTCTCATAGAGCTAACCTTCAATAAGAGTGGCAGAAAATAAGCAAATCAACAAAGGAATAAACAGGGGGGAAAAACATGTTTAATAAGTGCTTGGACAAAAATTAAAGCAGAATGAGAGGAAAGAGTGGTAATGGGATAGAGGACAGTTTGTATTTAAGAGTGGTCAGCGTAGGCCTCATTGAGGGGGTGACACTTCAGCAAAGAACTGTATGGGGAGAAAAATGAAGGTTAAAACAATCTGAGAGAAAACAGTTTCAGGTTAACAAAGCAGGTTTGAGGTGTTTACCAAGAGCAAGTAGGCCAGTGTGAGTGACTCTTAGTGAGTGAGGGAGAGACGATGAGTGAGCAGGGGTCACTATGGAGGACCTGAAGGTCAAAGAAAGGAGTTTATAGGCCATTCAAAATGTAATAGTGACAGTGCAGTATCATTAAAGTATATTTCAGAACATTTATTCCAGGTTATCTGTGTTGAAAATGTGTTAAAATCTAAGGATTACTGAGATGAGGGGGAATAGAGGAAGAGCAGGTCTCTTGAATGGTGAAGTAGGAGATGTGCTCTCAGAAGGGTGTTTTTTTGTTTTGTTTTGTTTTGTTTTTAAATTTCCAGACATGTTAATGTTGAAAAAGACAAAGTTCTGTTGGAGCAAAGGGTCACACATCACATGAGCTGTTGTGTTGAGGATACTGAATGAAGAAGTAGTCAAGAGAAGGTGGAGTCAGGAAGCGCTGTGCTCAGAATCAGGTGTTAGGGGATAGTTGTTAATGATGACAAAATCTAGGGTATAATTATGGGAGTACAAGGCTAACATGGACTAGAAGGCAGTAAAGAAGTCAATGGGTTGATAGTAAAGTGTTCAACATAGATATTGGATTGCCAAGAATGATGGCTAAAGAAGTAATGGAGAAGCCAGCAAGACAGAGTGATTGATGGGGTTGGACGGAGTGGTAATCTACATGATCAGTAGAAGACAGTCATGAGAAAGAGTTGTGATAAAGTATGGTGGCCCATACTGTAGAGGAGTTAGAGATTTTGCAAATGTACAAAACAAAAATAATATGAAACTGCGAATGAGGAGAAAAAATGACACCCAAGATAGGCAGGGTGTGGGAAACAAACAAATGAATACCAAAACTTCACTTGAGAGGCTGAAGGTATAAGCAGTAGTATTCTCTGAAGATAGAATTTACTCAAATAAAGAAAAAAAAAAGGTTTAGAGTGTATAATATAGGAAATTTTGCTGAAGACACTAATAAACCTAAAAGTTACTATTCACTGAGCAGTCACTCTATGACATGGGGTGTTCTTATAATTTTATTTTGTTGCTGTTATTGTTCCAAATGTTTTGTGTGTACACATAATTTGAATCTGCGCAGCAATCATATCATCATGTATGTTTATTTTCTTCTCTTTCATAGTTGGTAAATTGAGGCCTAGAGATGTTAAGTAACATGCTTAAGATCACACAATTTATAAGTGGTACAGCCAGGCAGGGTCCAATACCAGGCAGCAAGCACTATTCAGAGAGTACATTAGAATGATCTGGAGGGTCAGAAAGGTCTAGGAGATGGAGTAAGGAGTTATAGTAAATAGCTAAATAGATGAGACAAATCTTATGTGAGCCTGTGACAGATGGAAGACCTGGGAATCATATAGTTCAGGTGGCATTGAAGGGACAGACGCGAGCACTGCCAAACTAAGTGCTATTGGCCAGAGGAGGCCTCCATGGAGGGGGAGGGATTTCTTCTACTTATGAGCTCCCTCAGGACTAAATGTTTATGTGTGCTTCAGGGATGGCGTAGGCTATGGTGTCTTAGCTGGACCATGGTAATCCTGCTAGGAGTACTTGGAGGTTCTTAGATATTCTTTATAACTTGAAGCTAGATTACCATTCTATTCCACTCTGGTCATTTCCCCCCCTGAAGCACAGATCCTTTTATATAATCCCAGTTGCCTAAAAAAAAAAAAAATCAGTGCTTCCTCATTCACTGTCTACAGAATAAAATTCAAATTATTTAAAATGGCATTCATGTTCCCCCATTAACTAGCTCCCATCAACATGTCTACCCTTTTTCTTGACACTCTTTTTCATAATTCTTTAAAGGCTAGTCAAATCAAATGACTAGTAGGTGTTCATATGCTGCTATGACTGTTTCATGAAGATTGCTCCACTTGATATGCCCTTCAGACATCTCTATCATCAAGAACCTTTTCACTTTTTCCAACTCTGCTCAAGGTTGCTTTTACTGGTAAGGATTAAGCAAACATCCTTTCCTCTGAATTCTCTACAATTCTGAGTCCACAGGGTTCCTCTCACTCTTTACATTCCTTCTCCAGGGCTCTAAGCTTCTTGAAGGAGAATGCTACTTTACCACTTCTTATGCAGAGCTCAGCTTGGCACCTTGGATGTAGTTGTTTAATTAAAAAGAAAATGCCCAATGAATAGTCAGGGACATAAATCATTGTAGAGGAAGGAGGATTCAGAGTGAAGTTAAAAGATGGGGCAGGTTTGGATGAGTGTAAAAAAAGAGGGAAGCACAATTATGGGAGAAAGAAACAGAAACTCAGGTTAGTGGAAATGGAGTGTTCTTGCAGAGTGGCCAAGAAGAACATTGCTTACAAAGATAGTTCTGGATCAGATTGTATGGGACGTTGAGTGCTACACTGAAGAGCATTGCATTTTTATTCTGTTATAAGGATTTTCCACCTTCTTATACTTCAAAATAGACTCTCATAAGAGCCAAATGGAAGATGAAGCTGAACACCTTTAAGAAGGCAAATGGTTGTCAATCAAGATAGTATCAAAGAGCATGGATTCCAAAATCTTATGTGCAAGAAGGTTCTATAGGACTCACAGTAATCTACAGCTAGTGAGCATGACATTGTTTATGAAACAATTCATTGCTTCATGACATTCAAGAAAACCATGAATGCAGCCTGCTGTATAACAGGCAGATAGAATCATGACTTGAACATATGAGTTGGCATGTAGGCATACATTAGCTAGAAGTACATGGGTATGAATCTCGAGCTTAGATTGGATGCGTGGCTGACTGCTATAGACTGAACGTTTGTGACACCTGCCTCCCCCAAACTCATATATTAATCCTAATGCCCAATGTGATAACATGTGGGAGTGGGGCCTTTGTGAGGTGATTAGGTCGATAGAGATCCTTCATGAAAGAGATTAGTACCCTTATAATAGAGACCCCAGAGAGCTCTCTTGCTCCTACCATATGAGTTTACAGCAAGAAAATGACTGTCTATGAACTAGGAAGTTGGCCTCCACCAGACGCTGAATCAGTTTGGCACCTTGATCTTGGAATTCCCAGTGCCCATGCTATGATATTTTTGTTATAGCAGTCTAAACAGACTAGTCAGTGACCCATAAAAGATGAAGGCCAGCTACAATTTACTATCTAACTTGTAATATTCTGGGAAACAAGCAAATACCCGTTTAGTCCATGCTGCATGAATTCATTCATTCCAAAATTATGTATTTAGCATTTTTCATGTGAGAGAGACAGTATTTGTGCCCATGGAGCTTATTTTATGGACAAATGGGTCTGATCTCATGAAATGATCCCCATAGACAGTTCTGAAGGCCATTATTTGAAGTCTTCAGGAGTACAGTTTAACCTAGGAAAAGAAAACAGAATTGGAGTTCAGACTTCACTGTGGGGAACTGGAATACTCTCAAAGACCCCAATCAGAGTGACCCTTAGACCGACTGACTGGGCATGTATATATAGAGGTGGGAAGAATATAGCAGCAATGTGGGTATTTAGGCCCAAGCTGGACCCAGGGCAGTCAGATTACTTCTGTATTTCACCTCCTGCTGGGAATGAATCTCTCAAGCTGACAAATATTCTTATAGGGGTGAAAATGTGCTGACATGGTGGTTGAAGGACCCTGGCTTCCTGTGTCATAATGGGTGGAATAGCAATGCAGGGTAGTAGTCTCACACATGGATTTCAGCAGTAACTAGATCTCATTTTAATTGTTTACTAATTGTTGGATGTGCAAAAATTTACTTAAACCCCTTAAACTTCAATTCTCCCTTTTATACAGTATACCTGCTTCATAGGTGTACTGCATGTGTACATTCGCATACACACATGTGTGTGATTGCATATGCATGTGACAGAATAACATGAGATGATACATTTAAAACTTATAGTATGGTGGCTAACACACAGAAACACTAGAAATTGGTAGATATTATTATTCCATTTTAGTAGTGACAATTAACAATAGAAGCACAATCGTCGTATACAATCGTATAGCAGAGTTGGATGGGGAAGATGTGGAAGATGTGTGAGGAGATGAAAGAGGAAGGATAGTAGCTTCCAGACACACATAATTTTTCCTCACTGGGAAACTAAAGGTGTATAAACCCTATGTCACGACATAGAACTTAATTCACAGAAATGCATAAAATTGCAGTCTCCCAAAAGATTTACCCCTGGATATTGACCTGCACATAAAAATTAAACCAAGTTTCAATTTTCTTATCTGTAAAATAAAGATAATATTAAAGTTTTTCCCAAAAGGTTGTCTTCTGAGTCAATAAAATGAGTGTAAAAGTGCCTGTCCCAGTACTTAATACATGATAAGTGCTCAGAAAATATTCATTCATCCAAACCTGTTTGGAGTTGGATTAAAAAAAATAATAAATAAGACAAGTATCAGTTCTTGACATGAAGTAACTGTGGTGGTTAATTTTGTGTCAACTTGGCTGGGCCACAGTGCTGAGATAATTGATCAAATATTCTTCTGGGTGTTTCAGTGAAAGTGGTTTATTTGGATGAGATTAACATTTAAATGAGTGAACCATGAGTAAAGCAGATTACTCTCCATAATTGAGTGAGCCAAATCCTTAAGTTCCTAAAATTCCTTAAATATATATACATATATCCTTTTGGTTCTGTGTCTCTGGAGAACCCTGACTAATACAATAACTGAGCCATTTTTCTATCAGTACTGAACCTGGAGTGCTTCAGTCAGAGAGACTGAGAACTCCCAGCAGCCTCTCTAAGTGGGATCCGTAAGTATCATGTGTAGTCCTGGGAGGCAGCAATGGACTGACAAAAGCAGATACCATCCAGTCCTGGGAGAATGATACCGCTTTGCAGTAGGGATTCCCTGAACAGGTGTTGGTAGATGACAGCATCTGGCAGCATCACACGGTAAGAACAAAGCTGTATGTTGTTTGAAATATGATGAATATTTTTTATTACAAATAGTGAAACATTTATTCATTTCATTGGTAAGTTCAGTTCTTTTTAATTAAAGTTCATAGTTAAGAAAACTGTTTCACATATATTTTTAAAACTTAAATGCTTTAATTGGGTGGACCTCAGTAGCACTTTAAAATTATTTATTGTATTCCTACTGTTTAACAATCCTACAGCAATTATTATAGACTGAATGTTTGTGTTCCCCTAAAATACAGAGGGTGCCAAAAAATGTATAAAGTGGACACTTTGGTCAACGTTGCTCAAGAAATAGTTTGTTGTAGTCATCAGTGTCTGGACACTGATGGTAACCACTTTGAGCACCTCTTGTAATGGCAGAAGTCAAATGTGACTTGGATTCATCTTTTTTTATCACTATATATTGAGTATTACAATTTTAATACAGTTTTCCTTTCTTAAAATGTGTATACAATTTTTTGGCACCCTCTGTATATGTGTTGAAGCCCTAACCCTCAATGAGATGATATTTGGAAATTGGGCTTTTTGGAGGTAACTGGGGTTAGATGAGGTCTTGAGGATAAGGCCCTCATGATGAGATTTGTACCTTTATAATACCAGAGAGTTTTCTCACTCTCTCTCTCTCTCTCTCTCTCTCTCTCTCTCTCTCTCTCTCTCTCTCTCTCTCTCTCTCCCCTCACCCGCTCCTTCCCTCCTGCACACACATCCCCTCCCCATGTGAGAACACAGTGGGAAGGTGGTCCTCTGCAAATCAGGAAGAGGGCTTTCATCAAAACCCTACCATGCTGGCACCCTGTTCTTAGACTTCCAGCCTCTTGAATATATGTTCTTTAAGCCCCTCAGTCGGGATTTTGTTATGGCAGTCCAAAGTGACTAAGACAAATATATTACCATTAAAAATAACATTTTAAACTAGAGCAACAAAAATTTTTCGTATAATCACTTTTTCATCCTTTCATATTATAGTAAAGTATTTGTCTATATGTATGGATATTATTAACAGCTGCTGATCATGGAAATGCCTACATTTGAAGTCATTATCCTTTTGCCAACACTGGGTAGCAAGTAAGTGCACGCCTTACAATTGTACGAGCTCTTTTTAAGCAGAATTTTATGAACATGTGGGACCCAAAAGATATATGGCAACCTACAAATTTAACTTATCTTAACCCAGTAAAATTTTATCATCACAGATAATATGATGAATGAACAAACAAACAAACAAACAAACAAAAACAAAACAAACAAATAAACCATATATGCCCTGGATGGTATCATAAGTTAACATTTGCATAAAGGGTGTAAGTTAGCACCATTAACATACATAGTTTAAATAAATTGTCACTATTACTATCATTAGGTGTGTTAATAATGTGTCTTGTGGCAATTTTAATGGAATCTGTTTGTAATTGGTGGCCCTCCAATGAAGGCCTTTATGATTCCTTTTTCAAAGCAAGTTTAAGTGTCTCTCTACCCTTAAAATAGGACACAACAGACACAGTAAGTTTCAAAGCCCTTTTCAAAGTATGTATTATTTATGAGAAGCTCCTCTTCCATGGCAGAATTGGAAAAGGTAACAACTTGGCGTTCCACAGGTTTTCTCTAAGTAATAACATTGTCCCTGGAAAGTCTTGTGAGCCAGCTGAGCTACTGAGCCTCCCCCCACCCCTGCCCTCACCCTGAGAAGTCAGTACAACCAGGCCCAGCCAAGATTAGGCTGCCAGGAGTAGCTGCAGTTCACATGGGCTGGGCTCTCATTAAGCTTGGCTAAGGTTACATTTCTTAGTTAGACTGCTCATTCTACCCTTAACTTTGACCCAAGGTCATCAATTCCCTGCCATTCCATATTTGCATAATGAGTGAAATACCCATCAGCAATAAACTTGAGAATGTGAAAAAAGACAGGGAACATTCATTCTTGTAGATATTACATCTTAGTGTTAAAGGGCTAGAGACTATCTGTGAGAGAATCCAGGAAGGGAGGGTTTAATACCGAAATAGTCATCAGAGTGAAGAGCTGGAACAGAGTTTTTCTGTGTGGGAAGATGTGGGAACATGTGCGTGTGTGTGTCAGAAAGAGAGAGGGAGGGCCTTTTTATTTAATCTCATTTTCTGTTATGGAGAGTAAGACAACAGCAAATCATGAATATATATTTATCTCATCAAGTATCATTTCCCAGAAAAGATATCACACTCTTTCTATGTGATGCCTACATTATATTATCTCCAACTGACCCCATGCATTTTGACAGCTGCTAAAAAGCAGTAAGACCCTTGGCTATAAATTCTCGTGTTTCCTAACTTTATTATAAACTTCCCAAACAAGCATAGAACTTTTTCTGTTATGTCTCATACCTTTTCAATATGCTTCCTAGTTTCTAGTTTTAAAATAATTAATGGAGAGTACCCTCTGAACACTTGGCATTGCCAAGTACAGATGGAACCACATGAATATGAAATAATCCAGGAACAAAACAAAGTATAATAAAATACAATTCTTCTCATCTTTATGCAGCAGGGGATTTTAAAGAATTAGGGTAGAAGTTGATAATTATATAACGCAGCCTATACCTATAAGAGAGAATGGGGGAATAAATGCAGGTTCAATGTGGTTTCACTTATTCCAAAATTGACTGCAGTGATCGTAATAGTTCCTTGCATCTCTATAGCATTTTAAAAGCTTTTAAAAGCTTTCTTGAACATCATTCTACTTGATTCTTTTAACCAAACTGTACTGTACATACAACTGGTACTTTTCTTGTTTTTTTTTAAATTTTTATTTTACAGATGAAGACACTGATTCTCAGAGCAGTTTGGTGATCTCTACAAGACATAATGCTGACTAGGCAATAGAACTGACTGGCATAAAAGTCCTTTTGTTAAACCAGGTCCTCTTTATCCCTATTACTGCTCTATGTAATCCAGTTGGAAGGGACCAAACCCATAGGATTGGCTCACACTATTCCATTTATAGGAAGAGGTCAACTTTGGTGGTTTATATCCAAATATGGAGTTTCCTTCATGAGACCTGTTGTTTATTGGATTAAATAATTCTATAGTTGCAGAGATATATTCGTTTTCAGAATCACATGATACTTAGTCAGTGCTATAAATCCATTAGTAAAAACCTAAATAAAGGGAAATTTTTAAGAAAACATTAAGGAGTACAATGATGGTGATAAATAATCATCACATAGAGAACATGAATATATATATATATACATATACATATATATATATATACATATACATATATATATATAATGC
Source organism: Hipposideros armiger (assembly GCF_001890085.2). Lineage (NCBI taxonomy): Eukaryota > Metazoa > Chordata > Mammalia > Chiroptera > Hipposideridae > Hipposideros > Hipposideros armiger. The sequence goes on from NW_017731386.1 coordinate 2,844,472, forward strand.
ATAGTCTATTAGTTTAGGAAAGCTGATATTTTTTCCTTTCTATGTGTGCTGTTATTCTCCCTGCTCCCAATTGAATGTGTTATTTTTGAAGGTTTCAGAATAATTGCTGAGGCTGTCTGCCGACCTGAAGGATCCAGTTGGCAGCACTTGCTGGAACACCTGTTCAGAGCACATCCAGGTTCTAAGAGTCCCTCTCCTGGGAAGTGATTTCAGGCTGTGCTTCTCAGTGGGAGGTTTCCTGCAGAGAACTCTTTGAAAAACCTCTGCCATTCAATTGTGGGGCACTTGTTCCTTGATGTTGTTGTTATTGTTTTTCTGTTTTAGTAACATCTTCCTCCCTAGGTGTTTCATAAGTCAAACAGGATTTACATGCAGATGCCCATCCACCCAACTGAGGCAGCTTCAAATCATGCCCAGGACTGTGAATCTGCCTAGGAAGAAAAGACAAAGGAATGTATGGGCATTTTATTTCTACTTCACCTTTTTAAGGGAAAAACAATGTTCTTTTCAAGAGATAATAATTTAACTGAATAATACTCAGAAGTTATTTTGGGCCACTTTTTTTTTTCTGCAGTCAGCACCTCCTATGCCTGCCTCAGTCGAGCCTGTGGTTCGTCAGTGTCTCATTTACTGAGTGCTCACAGAGACTGTCCTGCACGTAGAGTCTGTGGCCTTGGCATGTCACTTTTGTCCTTGCATTGTGAGGCTATTATTGTTGATCCTCTTTAGTCTCCAATGGACACAAAGCTTTGCCTTTTTGTTTCAAAGCCCCTTAGGAAAATATTGTGAAAGTTGATTTTTTGACCCCCATGATGATGATAATGATGATGATGATGATGATGATGATGATGTGATTATGATGATATTTCTAAAACTTCAATAGTATGTGACAGGCACTCAATTGAACAATTTCTAAACCGTACCACGTTTGATTTATGACAACCTCATGATATAGATGTCATTGGGACCATATTATATGTGAGGAAACTGAAGGTTAGAGAATCAATTATCCATGGTCTCTCAGCCAATACGTGGCACAAACAGGCATTAAGAGCCCAAACTCTCTAGAGCCAAAATTGTGCTCTTCATATTTACATTAACTCAACAAGTGAAGCCTGATCATCAAGACCAATTTCTGAATGCTCACCAAAGGAGTCCGGACAGGCCGGGCTCCACTTCTCATAGTCACTCAAGGACCCAGGCTGACAGAGCCTCCTTCATGGATGACTATTCCATGTTCAAGGCATGAAAAATGGAGATGGCAAGATGGACATCTGCCTAGATGTGCTTCGTGCTACCATTTTACAGGCAGAAACAAGGCCCATGGCCACTCCTGTCTTCAGTGGCAGGGATATTCTAATTTGACATATACCTGGAGGGAGAGGAAAGCCGGGGTATTTGTAAAAAGCCCTATGATACTCACCATGCTTTGTTTAAGTGCTATGTCAAAATAGAATTTGTTTTTGGAACGCTCAAAATAGTTGTCTAAAAAGTCTGTTCTCTTATTTTATTCAGCAACTTCTTCAAGTTTACTCTATTTACAAAATCTTGTCAGACTAATTGGAAAAGTGGAGGTTGGATTATAGGTTTCTATGTTCCTTGGTGTTGGATCCTCCAGTAATGCACACAGCCCTAACAATTTCCTCATTTGAATAATAGCAACCCTAGGACTTAACTTGTAGCTAGAAGATGAGAATAAAATTATCTAAGAAGCATGAAAGTGGCTAATGTGGGGCTTCGCACATAATAGGTACATGATAAGTATCAGAATATATCTCTATTTCCTCTTTTCCTTCTTTCCATTCTACGTTATATCTTGAAAAAGTTTAAAGAACATGAGAATTTTTTTTTGAATTCTGACTTGATGGCTTCTACATGAACAGCTCATCTCTGAACTTCACCTTCTATAGTCCTTCCTAGCTCCAACATTTTTTATAAATTTAAGAAAATTTACATCACTGAAGAAAAGTAGCTCAATTGTGATGACTACTGAAGTCCTTTCAACTGCAATAAATCTCTATAGAAATGAAAACAGGGCATTATAAAGTATAGAATCCAATCTGGGTCTTTTATGTACTGGCTTGTCACCTCTTCTTGGACAAGCCACTGAGCCCCACTAACAGCACAGTTTTCCCATCTCATGAGGCATGAAGTAGAAAAAGTTTCAATACCACTTGTAAAAAGTCAATTAACTGTCTTCAATTTCTGGGAAATAAAGTGTGAAATTAATGCTTGAGCACCAGGTTGAGCAGCCAAATGCTGCTAGATTTTACTCACATGGACGAGAGGAGACATTCACACAGTCCTTCATTCAGGGTCTTCCTAGTTCACTTTTATTTAAAAGTTTCTATGGCATCTGCACCCATATTGGGAAATAGAGTAAAACATGCTATGAGCATGATAAATATTGTACTGCATGTAGATGATGTCTCCATATGTTTACATGGCCTACTTATTAAAAAATCTGTGTCATTCTAACTACATTTAGTAGCTTTGCAGGTGGTTATGATTAGAAAGCCCTTCTCTTCCAATAGAAGATTCAGGACTCTGTGGTTGAACATTTTAATTGCTAGGTCTAAAGTTCTAAAATGTTAATAGTCTGCATTTGTTAAACAATCAATGAATTAACTGATGACTTGATAGTTGTTTTCAGAGCACCTACCAAATGCAAAATACTGAGTTAATAACTACAGGAGATAGTCTACTTGAGAATATGAAAGGGCTAAATAGAAAAAAACAAACAAATAAACAAATAAAAACTAATAACGTATTTTTCAAATGACAGGGAATTTTAAATAATAGTATATTTTCAAGAGACAGGAAAATTAGTAATCACAACAATATAAGCTGTTACCATACAGAGAAACAGAAAAAACCTGGTGGTCAAGGCTACCAAAGGGAGTTAATGATCTCTGGACAAGCCTTTTCATAATGTGGATGTTGGAAGAAAGGTGAGAGATTGGCTTAAGAATGATGCCAGCAACCATAACAGCTCCAACTGATTCTCCCTTACACAACACTGGGTAAAATTCCTTTTGTTTTTAGTTCAACTAAGGCAAGTTAATAATACTTATAGAGGTTACTTTTACTAAGTAATTTAAAGGGGAGAATAAAGTAAAAGGAACAAGAAAGTCAATAAACCAGTTGTCAATGGCAAAGATCCATGGCTTAAGGTTCCACTAGTACCTGACAGAAGCCCCAGTGAGCTCTGCCCCTCAGCAGTCAGGTCTTCCCAGCGCCCTTTGTACTAAGGGTACCTGTGAATTGATTCCAAGGCTAGGATGATGGAATCCTTAGTTCTTCTTCAAAGTGGTTTCTGGCTATAGATTGGGGTGTGGATCATTCTTTCTGCATTTGGTCTCCTCAGGTTCTGAGATATATATATATATATATATATATATATATATGGTTAGACAATTAACTTCATGAACTTACTTGTTGCAATGATGTTGCTAACCTTTTTTGATTTTAGAGGGGTATTCATTATAAATTTGTACCAACTGGACAAACAATTAACCAAGTTTACTAACTATTTGGGAGTGCTGAAAATGCTGCATGGAAAAGTTAGACGGCCTGAACTTTTCACCAACAATTCATGGCTCTCGCATCATGACAATGCACCAGCTCACACGGCACTGTCTGTGAGGAAGTTTTTAGCCAGTAAACAAATCACTGTATTGGAACACCCTCCCTACTCATCTGATCTGGCCCCCAGTGGCTTCTTTCTTTACCCGAAGATAAAGAAAATATTGAAAGGAAGACATTTGGATGACATTCAGGACATGAAGGGTAATCTGACGACAGCTCTGATGGCCATTCCAGAAAAAGAATTCCAAAATTGCTTTGAAGGGTGGACTAGGCATTGGTGTCAGTGCATAGCTTCCCAAGTGGAATACTTTGAAGGTGACCATAGTGATATTCAGCAATGAAGTATGTAGTACTTTTCTAGGATGAATTCACAAACTTAATGTTCGTAACTCGTATGTCCACACCTGGGCTCAGGCCACTATCTGTTGACTGGCCTCTCAATCACTCTCAGTCTGATGTCTTGGGTATGCTTTTCAGGGCTTGGTTTATTTTCTTTGATGTGTTTCCATGAGCATGTTGTTAAAGGTAGTTCCCCTGTTCACCAGAGCTTGTAAGCCCCAATTTGCCTTTTCCTCTTCTTTTGGCAAAATAGTTGTTGTTTTTCTAACTCATGAAAGTCTCCATTCCTTAGGGCATTTATAGCACCTGATGCAGAGTATGTGTTCAATAAATGTTTATCAAATAACGGATAAGAAAAAAAGTTGACTAATGTGTTTTGACTCCAGGAATGATCCAGTCTTCCATCCAATAACCAACCAGTAATGCTCCTTGCCCAGATTTTTTGCTTTTGATAACTTATTATTCAGATTCTTCTCATGGGAGCTTTTCAGTCAGAATATCGTCACTATCATCTCAAGTTTATCAAAAATACATGTAAAATATAGGAAATGTAGCATAAGCAATTTCTACAAGAAGTAGAAGATAAGTAGCATAGTAAATAAAGCCTTGCTAATCTTCCAAACTAAATTACATTGGCAGATGCAGCTCTACCAGAGTACAGAATCGCTCTCTGCAGCCCTACTAGAGGAAATAACAGTTTTCCCAAATGTAATTTAGAAGTCAATAAATTCAGGCCCACTAGTTGTAAACATCTAGGGGCAGGGGATATATTACCTTTTTCTTTTGACATACTTAGCAGTGAATCACAAAGGACAAAACAAATATGAGCGATACGAAAAAAAAGTATGCAGGATCAAAAAGATTAATATTATATATTACATTATTACACATTATTTCTAAAATTAATCTTCAATGGGCAAATCAGGAAAGGAGAGGGATACTTTCAATGCAACGCCCATACGCTTGTCTATCGCCAATAGCCTACTCTCTTATCTTCTTTTATCTCCTTTTGTTCAATCACCAAGAAAACAGGCCAATCAATGCTGAGTAAGTCAGTGGCTATGCTATTGATCTATTCTTTTGCTATAAACAGGTGCCACACAATAGCACTGTGATGGCAAATGTATATAAATAGAGGAAAAAACAATCATCACTAAAAACTAAAATGTATACATGGTTATTTAATATATTCTGATCTATCTCATGGCACTTTCTTTTTCTTTTTTCTTTTGGAATAACAACAAATATTTTAGGAAACCCAAACACTTAAATGTCAAATTTTTCCAAATGGCTGTTCACGCATATCTAGGTACATGAAGATACTATATTGTAAAAAAACACAACTCTCTTGTACTTATTAGAAAATGAAAAAAGGAATTATGTGATATCCAGGATATGAGAGATTCCCAGAGAGATGTCCCTGCCCTTAATAAGAAATCACAGACAAGGCTGCCATCGCTTGCCTCGAACGCCTGGGCTTATCAGCAGGTCTCAGAGTTTAGGCCTCTGAGATATTGAGTGAAGATTATAAGCCAGATGGGCCACAAATTCTGTCAAGCCTTCTTGGCAGCTGCTCTCATTACAAAAGCCAGCCAGCCTTTTCCAAAAATAAGAATGTGAAGCAAATTGGGCTTATAGACCCTTATAATGCAATTGCACGCAGAGATAGGGGCCTGAGCGAGCAGGCAGAAATATTATTGATGGCTGGTGAAAACAGGGAATAAGATGTTATTAAGGCAACTCAGAGATAGATATCGATAGCTAATATAAAGCCTTTATTGGTTTACAGGCTCTAGGAAAAAGGGTTCACAGCTTCGACCCTTTACTTTGCTTTTAATTTCACTGGAGGTGCAAAGTTTATGAATAAAACATATCTTCACTCATGATTCTGATATTAGTCACTACGTTCTCTGTCCCTTGTTCACCAGAAGCCAGCAACATACACTAGCAACATCAAACTGAAAGGCTTTTACTGAGGAAGGGAATTTTGTGTGTGTTGGAATGAGAGGAAGACCATTTTCTAGAAACACCAAAATTCAAGGAAAACAATAAATTGCATTTAAAAGAATATTTCCAGAACAAAATACCAAGGTATAACTTAATGTCCAAATTGGCCTATGTGATAAAAGAGAAAGTAACTTGCATTACATGATAACTCCAGTTGGGAGGGACAGGTAGGATCACGAAAGGTACCAATGAGCAATACTTCTAATGCTTAAGGAAACACAATTCTGAAATGATGTTGACTTCAGAATAGGAGATCAGATGGGAGAATTAACTATTACTTTCTTCAGACTTTGCATTTGTAAGTGGGGCTGATCCTCAGTTCCCATCTGCCAGGCATCGCCGTGATGGTGACAGTTTTGTTCACTTTCTTCCATTCTAGTAGAATATAATAGCTAAACTGCATATAAAACAGACTGAACTAATCAACCTCCCATTTGATGGGCTATTATGCAATCACTACACTTTATTCCAAACTATTTATAAAATCAAGGGTGATGCAACCCAGTTTATATTAAAATTAGTTTAGAAATAGAATTCAATTTGCACTACTTCTCTCTCCCCTCCCCTCCAAGAAGTGTAGGCAGAACAAGGATGGCATGCTTTTCTTCTATTTCTAACCAACCTAACTCACTGAATCAAAATCTGTGTGATCTGAAAGGGCATTTTACCTGGTGCACGCATCTCATTGGGTCATGAATAGATTTTTCAATTAAAAAGCCACTTGTTCGTTTCATAGGCCACCAAGTAAATGTTGGGATACACTACAATGGTGTCACTGGGGACCTGTTCTTCACACACTTTAACCCTTTATCATTTATGTGCTTATGGGAACTTGCCTAATATCTCATATATCAACTCTAACAGTGTCTATAACATGTTAAATTATCTGAAGAAAACATGAACACTTTAGGAAATTATTTAAGTGATAATGGACACTGAATTGACTGGACTGACAGGAATAAAAACCTATTTATATAACAGGTCATTTTTTTTAAAATTTTCATCTAAATCATTAGACTCACATAAGAAGAAATGTGTGGTATCTGAATGACTCATGTTTCTTCAAAATATATTCCCATAATTGGGTTACTGTGGTTATTGGATCCACATTCTTGGACCATTTAGAAATCGTGGGCTCTCTGATTATATAATAATGGTCATTAAAGCTGTAAGAAAATAGTCAAATGTAACATGTATGTCAATGTTAAGTTCACATCAATAGTAATTTCATTAATATCTGTATGATTGAGAATAAAATAATTCTGAGAAATAGTTACTGAATATTACTTGTAATCATTTTGTGTATTTTAATCTAGACTCTCTTGATGGACTGAAAACTCATTGAATAGAAGAGCTGTGACTTTAAATTTTTATTTTGTTTATTTAATCGTGAAACATCTGATTCCATCCCTTACACTTAATAGGTACAGCATAGGTTAGTGCTGCCTCACTGTAATTTACATTTCCTTAATGGAAACCCCTACATGAAAGATATTTTCTGATATCAGCCTAAAACCTATCTGGAGTCACCTGGCATCGAAGGGAACTTGTATTTCTTCTTTACTCATCTCTCCACTGGCTCTACTCACCCAGGCTCAGCCTTTAGTACAACAAATCCACAAAAATGATTGTAACTCAGTAAGTACCTTCTATAAGGAGGCAGGCAGTAGAAGGAAAGGAGAGTATCAGATAGAAAACTAGATCACATGTACTACGAGAAGGTAAACATTTTTTCTTTGCAATACAGACTTAGGAATAGCAAAAAATCACAACCGAAATTGCCATGCCATCACATGCAAACCAGTAGGGAAGGACCTTTTGTTCTGACAGTTGCTTTATTTTGACTCCTGCAGGCCCCAGGGACAACAAAATGATGCCTCCTTGCTCTATGGCCTCATTTTTGTATCTTATAGTGTCTATGTCCACAGGGCCACTCAGGGCGTAGGATTATTTTGGTGCCTTTCTGCTCTGTGCTGTCAGGTCTCCTTAGCATCAACCCTCCCGTTGCCTGTGACTTGGCAATTGGCGTACAGGAGTGAGAGCTCAGAAGTCCCCAGCAGACAGATTACTGAAGTATGAGAGAAGAAACAGGAAACATCTTTTGGTGCTCCGTGTTCTTGCTGGTACTGCAGAATTCTTTAATCACATTGAAGTCTAATCACATATCCTGGGGCAGTATCACACAATTCTGACATTTTTTTATTTTTCCCCCCAAGGATAAAGGTTGGTCTAAGTTTCACTGAGTAGAGAAATTAACTAACATGTTTCATCAAATACTATAAATTAGACACTATTTTAGGTATTTTTAATATGTATTTGCTTAATAAATGTAAACTGAATTCCTTAAGCCATACATCTAACCATTTATTTTCAAACTGAGGACTGGTGTTTTCTCACAAATGCTTGAAGTCTCCATTGTTCTTGCTCAGCAGATATCATTGAATTTGATACGGTATAACCATTCTGAGATTATTACTATTATTTTAAGCTGAAAAATTACCTTTTGCACATTTCACTGAAATGAAATGTATCTTTCACAATGTAGAAAATAAAGTTGTTTTTGGTTTCTTTAAAAACATCTTCATGATTAAAATAAGAATCTGTAAACAAAAATAAAAGGGTAAGAGAGAAGCAGACCTTCTAAGTTACTTTAGACACATGGTAATATTTTTAAAAGACAGAAACAAAAACCTTCCAAAATACTCTAATATTTTCTCATTAGCCATTGCAAAATAAATGAGAACATCAAGTGAAGGTCTCTATGCTCTCAGGTAAAAATGAATAGAGGAGAGCATAGGTTAACTTATGAATGTTGATCTACAGCAGTTTTCTGGCTGTTCCCAAAATACTTTATTTAGAATTTTAGTTTCATTATGGAAGATTAAGATATTTCTGCTCCCTTGCCTTCTACCTCCCCAATCGAAATGAAAACCACAGGAAAAATAGGAATTCCTTTTTTTTCCCCCCACATTCTTGGTAATAAATCTAGGAGTGATCTGTAAATCTACGTCTCAATATAGGGGAGGGAGCTATCAAAAGCTTAGCAATGCCTGGGTTGGGGTGGAGAAAGGTGCTGTGAGGAGATACATATGACTGTGGGTCACAGAGACAGCTGAAAAGTAGAGCGTTCTCTCAAGAAATGGCAAAACCAATACTGGAAGAACAGATCTGTCTTTGAAATAAGAGGTTTTTGATTACACTGGTTGATGGCTGAAGCTTCTTGGGGTCCCACTTGACACTATGGAATAGTTCAGAAGAAAGACACAGTGGATTGATGTGAGGTGACATTTTTGAAAACTGTGGCTGTCCATGCAGCAGGGTGTAAGAGAGACTGGATTTTGTGAGTGTCCCCCCAGCTGCCACACTTGGTTGTGGAGGAAAAGTGGTGAGCCAACTGTCTCTTTCTGTCTCTCTGCCTCTATCAGCCTCTATAGGTTTCAGCCTCTTTCCAGCCTTCTCATATATGCTGTCAGATACTTGTGCACAGAGAGCTCTGGCTCAGGGGCTCACTGTTCCCTCTGCAGATACCTGGCTTACTAAGAATGACTTCACACTGAAATTTTTAATATTCACATGATTTCTAAAAATAGAAGGGACAGGAGGAATTCAACCCACTAAAAATAGATAAGAACAAGAAATTGAATGCTGTTTTCCACAAAGCAGATGAATAAGAGAAGTGATACTTTGAACAAATCCAAAGATTTTTAACTGAACTAATAGCCTCTAAGAAACAAATGCTCAAAGAAGATACCAATGGTTTTAAGGGTGAAATACTAAGACAACAGAGCTAGATTTAATAACTTAGAAAAGGTGAGGATGAAGTAAATTAAAAGAAGAACTATTAGAAACTACAACACAGCAGAATGAACACTATTGAAAATATATCCCAGAACTTGAAAGTAAACCTGAAAAGGGGATTAAAATAAAAAATAAAAAATAAAGAGCTGAAAAGCATTGGTGATATAAAGTTAGACAGGAACATAGGCAATTCAAGGGAACATAAGCAGAATTGATGTCTTGGCAGAAGGGCAACCAATGAATGAGAAAGAAAGATATAATTCAAGAAAGTTTTCAGAAGAAAAGTAAAGACTAAAACATACGAGTTGATAGGGAAAATTATATGCCAGAGAAAACTGATAGGTGTCACTCTGGAGATACATCCTGGTAATATTACTGGACTTCAGAGGTAAGGAAAAACAAAAACAAAAACAAAAACAAAAAACCCTAAGGGCATATAAGCCCCAAATTTTTTAAAAAATCAACTCACCTGTAAAGGCAGAAATAGGAGACTATTGTCAAACCTCTTCGAAGACACACATTCAATGTTAGAGACAGTGTTGTTTATTTTTTCCTTTTTAGAAAATACATTGTTTATAATTTCTTTACAGCCAAAACTATCAGACAGGTTCAAAGTCAGTTGATAGATACTTTTATACTATATTTTAGTAAATGAAATCTTATTAAAGAATGACTAAAAACTAGTGTTCATTCAGCCAAGAAGCAAATGGAGAAACAAATAAAAGGATGGATGATGAGTACAGAATTCCTTTAAAAGTGATGGGAACACTGAACCAACTGTCTGAAACTCATGAGCACCCAATTCAGGATCCCTCAATTGTACATGCACTTTCTAAGGTCAACTGTGTGTACTTCTGGGTCAAGGCCTCCTAGCATTGTTTTCATGTGTGGTCATAAATTTTAAACTTTGAAAACAAAAGACATTTTAGCCACTGTGGATCAGGACTTCCAATTCGACATCAGTTTCCCTTTCTAATAATATCTTTCCCCTTCTCTTGGAAAAGCCACTGATATTTTGGGGAACCAGCTCAAGGTAAAATAACTTGGGGATATTGTTTAGTTGAGAGTTTAATGTGAAATATTTATGGGATTCACTGTCATTTCCATGGCAGGACTGTGTAACTCCCACCACCCCATGTAGCCAGCATCAAGCTACAATGTTGTAAAGCTACAGGTCTTCTGTCAATGTAAATGCCTAAGCACCAGAAATGTGTGGGGAGCTAAAGAGAAAAGGTTTGAAAAGGATGGAGCGAGGTATCATTCCTGGAAAGTCTTTTCAATGATGAACATTTTGACATCATCACCTGGTCAAAAACGAGTGTTTTCTCTTCTTCATACAGAAGATATTGTACAATTATAAACACACTGTATTCATTTTTGACATTTTTCAATGGGAATCGTGTGAAATCGAAACTCTGCGTTTGTAGCATTTGTCTTCATCAATGCTAACATCAGTAAACATGTTTGAGTGCTATGTCATACCTTGAATTGTCTCAGGGTTCACAGCAACATATTCGGCCCTGATGTCTAAGGGCTACAGAAGAAACTGAATGGAAAACGGCCACTGGTGAAGCAGATAAAACATAGATACAAGACTGGTAAGTGATTGTATTATTAAAAAAGAGTGTTGAAAGAAAATATAAACGTTTTAAAATCATACAGCATGTTATGAAAGCTGTCCTGATAAAGGTTATTCTAAATTTTATAAATATAAAATAAATGTGCATACCATCACCAAAAATAAATTATGAAGCTGCAGGTAACTTTACTAGCTACCAAAAAAGATCATTCTAGAAAAAAGACTGAATTATAATTTCTGTCCATATTATGGAAAATATTATAAAATCATTGTCACATTGAAAGGTAATCAGAGTATGCAACCAAACGACAGAGAAACAAAAGTATTATAAAGTTGTGTCTGAGTGTTTATTAATAAAAATATGCAATTTTCCTAGATTTTGGGAAGCTTGTATTTATTTGTTTTTTTGACATTTCTAATTTGTTGTGATTTCTCATTCAAAAGAAATCAGAGTTTCTTTAACCTATTTTTTCAATTATAGTTTTATAATATTTTAATTAAAGAGAACCAAATTGTTTAAGCTTTGGGAACAATCAAACCCTGATTTGCCCTTGGCTTAGAGAAAACAAAATCTTAAATAATATAAATCATGACAATTTGGAAATAAAAGGAAAACTAGTGAAAGAAAGGTGTCAGAGGGTCAGATTCTGTGTAGGTAGGTTGACTCCTTTGTCATTTTTGATAAGTGAGGCTCATTATATGTTTTTTAAATCTTGTAACTAAGTAATGGGGTATACTATTGGAAGTTGTAAATATAACAACTAAAATAGTTAAGAAAAATATATAACTCAAGTATCAGATGAAGGAAGAAAAAAAGAGCTGTAAGAATGAAAAATAATAGTCCATTACCCTCTATTTCATGGTGTGTGATCTCAATAGTTATTGATAAAGTTAAAAAAGCAGGACAGAATCATAAGAATATTTTCTAAAGGCATATATATATATATATATTTTTCACATAAATTAATTAAACTTCACATATTTTATGACAATGCTAATTTTGGAGGGTGGAAGGGAGAATGTGAGAATAACTAGACAATTAGTAATTCATGGTTATTCATGTTAGAGTGCTAATAAACACTCCTTACTGCAAAGAGATATTAAAGTTATAAATGAAAAGATATAAGAGAGATTGAAAATACATATCAAACAAGAAAATAAATATAATATAGTGACATCTGTATATCAAGAAACATTGAAAGTATAAAATTTAAACTTTAAATGAAAACTCCATGGAATTCCTTTAGAAAATAAGAAGAGAATTCAATTTATTGGGACCTTCTACTTCATCTAATTGTAAAATTCTAAGTTTTCACAATGGAATATGAGCTTTTCCAAAATTTATATGATAGATCTGCCAAAATAATCCCTGACTAGTACCACATCTTGCAAACCGCTATACACTTAAACTTCAGAAATCCCCTGAAAAAAGTACATTGTGTGCATATTTTGTGTGCGTGCATCAAAAATAAATCCTTCTCAAAAGAAAGGGGCTTTTTTTAAGCTGGCCTTCTCAGGGCAATAAAAACTGGATTCCATTTACAGTTAGAAAATAAATAGGTAATTTCAACTATTTGGAAATCTATCTATTGAGTAAAGCAGAACGAACCTCACCATGCTTGGGGTATTGGTTCTAGGGTTGACTGAACAGCCATTTTGGAACCAGTGTTAGCCTCTGCCATCAACTGAGCAGAAGCTGATTGCATTTGGGTACAGAGTGAAGTGGAGGATAAATCGATAACCGCCACCCCCATCTGAGCCTCAAGGAACGCTCATTTTTGCACCCCTAATATGCCCACATGGTGACGGTCCTATCACACCCACTTTGAAAAATCCACATCAAAGTCAATGCAAACAGACAGAAACATTCACCTTCAAAACTCTTGAACTAAATCACAATCTGCAGGGCGATGTGTGGGGGCAGCCATCTATTTATTTCCAATTACCTGAGAATAGCAAGAAAAATCTGCTTCCAATATTCTTGTACCCCATCTGCTCGTCAGCTTTCTGGGACGTGACATTGAGGGTCATTAATGCCAGAAGCACTTGTTTTCCAGGAGAACTGACTAAATGTTTCACTGTGCTGGCCGCTGTTGGCTCAGCTGCTACCTGCTCTAGTTGTACTTCAATTTCTCTTTTCATTTTAGATTTTGGTCTCCGTTTTTCCCATTATACTGAGTAATATATGACTCTGAATGATGTGTGTAATGGGAAACTGATGTAATGTGTGTACTTTTTTGACACAGCTGCCAAAAAAACGGCTTAGCCTACATCTCTAAGTCACGCAATGTATTGTTCACTAACCCCCTCACCCACATAAAATGGTAAATGAGAGGAGAGAGTGAAGAATTGTAATTTCAACTCTTCCCCCAAATGCTTATAAAGAACCAACTCCCAATCATTAAACTTGAGGAAAGTGGTCCATTCTCCTAGGTCCTGAGATGTAAGTTTCACTTCAATCAACTGTCCGCTGGCCTTTGGGGCCCCTGCTCACCCTGCAGGAAGACAACTGGTAGCTCAGTTATCATCCTCACATCACCCAAGAGCCAGAGGCTGCCCTCTGAGTATATCCCCATCCTCTTTACCACGGAAGTGGAGTGATCCATTGCTCCTCCACTCAGCATGGAAACTTTTAAGCATCCCAGATGGGCCTATGGTGATGGTGAGGCTCTGAGAGGAGACATTCTTCAGTTTAATGTTGAGGCAAATGTCATTTTGCGCTTTCAGTTGGCAGTTATGAATTATGGTTGATGTGCATTAACTGGCTAATGCCCATCAGTATCCCCCCAGGCACAGGGAACTCCTAGTCATTTTATATAAAATTATATTTTACACAAGTAATGGTTAGTTTACGTGAGAGAATAGTCAAGAAACTTATATAATTACATTAAGTGTATTGCAGTGATCAAAGTGCAGGCATTGTTTAACATTCTTCCAGAGATCAAAAACTTGTATTTTTGTATCAGAGAAATGGGAGGGTAGGGTCTCCAGGAACTGTTGATGAGGACAAGAACCATCAATATAAGAAAACAGCATTCATGTAGAATGCAAGGCCAACATACCACTCTCTCACTACTGATAAATGGTATATAGTGTATAGAAGTTTGTGTATGCATTTGTGTGTGTGTGTGTGTGTGTGTGCGCGTGCATGCCTTGTTTTACATGTAAATATAGCTATACACGAATATGTATTTTGAAGTGTTGGAATGAGAATATTATTATTCTTTGCAAAAAGAAAGTTGATCTGAAAAATATCCTGCTTGGAAATGAGATAGTAAGAGTGAAAGTACTATGTAAACTGTTACATATCACATGTATACTAATAATTGCTATTTGAAGTGTATTTGCTATTGTACTTATTAATGTATAGTAAAATGATCACTTTCTAGTGGACCAGTAAGCCACTTATTTTAGTGGTTTGCCCAAGATAATATATTTCTGTCTACCTTAGAATGTTACATTTAGAATATGAATGCATGGCTCCAATACAGTACCTCAAATCTTTAATTGCAGAAATCAAATTTTTATAGAGTTATGTGATCTTCACTAAACTATCCTGGCTATCTCCCAGTGCCTTTTGTTTTAGAAGAATATGGATAAATTTTTAAAATTTGTTTATGTGCCTTCCCAATATGTGACATGCATGGAATTTACCCATGCACAACCAAGAAAAAACTTGGTCTGCTTCTATAACTCACAATTATCTGAATGGAGAATCTATTTTTTCCTATATATAATCACTCATTCCTCTATGTTAACCCATTTATTCAATGAACCTTTATTATTTAACACTGTGTCAGGTACTCTTCTAACACTGCTAATAGGTATAGCTGTGAACAAACAGACACACAGGTTATCTTCCTGATACGTTGGGTCCAGTGGCACTTCCTGCTCTGTCAGGCCTGATGGAAAAACAAATAAATAACTAAATTCATATTTAAACTCTTGTAGTTATAAGTACTTCTAATAAAGACTAAAGGGTTCGGTGAGACAAAACTAACTGGCTGTCTGATAAAATTAGATACAGAAGATTGGTCAAAAAAGGCTTATCTGAGAAAAATAAACTTAAGAATAAGAGGAGTTAGTCAGATGAGAGTGGAGCAAAAGCTTCCTTTCCCCATTCTCCTTTCTGATGATTTCTGTAGAGAAGAACATGGTTTACAATCCTGGATAATGAAGGTGAGCCTCCTTGACAGCTTCTGTGAAAATATTCTTTGCTCTTATAACAGCAAAGATGTTCTCTTCTTCTTCTAGGCTTGTACATGTTTGGATTTGGTGCATAAATCTATGTCAGTCATCTGCTTACACAGTAAAGATGGTATAATGGAAAGATTAAAATGACCAGAGTTCTTGATATCATTACTGAACTGCTGTATTAATTAACTGTGGAGCTCCCAACCATTAAGCTACTTGTTATGAGGGGTAACACACTTCCTTTTGTTTAAGCCACACTGAGTTGTTTTGTTGTTGTTGTTGTTGTTGTTGTTGTTGTTATGTGTGCCATAAGTTGTAAATCTGGTGAATGCTATCATAAAATGCTACTGTATTTCTGGTAAATGCTGCAATGAAACAAAACAAAACATAATGTCATGAAGGCACAAAGGAAGGTGATTCTTTCTAGAATTGTGGTAAGAAGTTGAGATTTTGATATCAGTCTTAGAAGCCCTGAGTGTGAAGTCACTAGGGAATGCCAAGGGTAAATGTTCTGTAGGCCATTTGTAATTTAAGGTTAGAGTTAAGAGCTTTGTACCAGAGACACAAAGGTTTTGAGTTTTGGGTGTGCAGTTTCCAGTAAAAGTCTTGATGGAGATGACACCTTTTGGATGGACTATGCAGAGAGAGGCCAAAAAGGAAAAGGACATGTTAGATAAAAATGAGAAGTGTCAACATATAATAGATGATCAGAAGAACAAGAACCTAGAAAATGAAAATGAAGGAGAAGCCACAAGAAGATGGATGGAATGAACCAGGAAGGAGTTGTTACACACACACACACACACACACACACACACACACACACACACACACACACACACACACAAAACAACTCAAACAAACAACAAAACAAACAAAAAAAAACAGATACAGAAAGGGATTCAAGTGAGAAAAATTTATCAGCAGAATTGAATGCTTTAAAGTGCTTCCGAAATATAAAAGCAAACATTGGCTATTGGACTTGGTTATTGGGATTCTGTATCAATTATGAACTGTGTTTGGCAACAAAATCCAGAAACCGTTGCTCACATAACAAAATCCAGAAACAAGAAGTTTCAGGAGTCCTGCAGGGACTTTAAAACCTCATCAATGTCCCAGGCTTTTTTGGTTTTCTTTTCTCTGCATTTAGTTTTTCATCTTTATGGTCATATTCTGATCAAAAGATGGCTGCTCCATCTACATTTCAAGTAGAAAGGAAAAGGAAAAAGAAAAAAAATAAGGAGGAAAAGTGCAGCACTTTTTAAAATCAGGAAACCATACCTTTCCCAGACACGTTCTATAGAGTGACAATTACAGTTCCTACGCTACAAAATAATGTGAGTAATGTAGGTTTTTTGTTTGTTTGTTTGCTTTAATTAAGCGGGCTTACATTATTGTCCTAAACATATTCCCATTCTCAGTCATTCTCTCTCTCCCTCCCTCCCTCTCCCTCCTTCCCTCTCTCTCTCTCTGTAAAAGGAGGGAAATGGGTATTAGAGCGACAACTATCAGAATCTGCCACAGATGTCATTTGTGATCTGAGTGAGAAGAGTTTCAGTGGTGAAGATGGGGCAAAAGTCATAATTAAACCACTAGAGGATCAGTTGGAAGAGAAGGATGTGATGAAAGCAGGTGTTGGCAGGAAGCTTTCTTGAGAAGAAAAGGGGTTAGGGCCCTATAATAAACGTTGTGTAAATTTCTATTGATATTTACATGCATGGGAAAAGACGCCTGGCTCTTCCTGCTTTGTGCTCCGTTGGCACCTGAAACTTGAGTCGCACTCAATAAAGCCTGTGAAATCAATGAGCAGTATTGTGATTGTCTGTTGTTTTCTGTTGTTTTGTTTTGTTTTATGTCAGTCTCTCTCACTTATAACCATGAAGTATGGGAAAGACAGTGACTGAGATGGGACTGATATGTGAGAGCTACCAGATCATGTAAGCCCCATAATTTACATAAGCACTGCTAAAGCTTTTGTATTTTAACACAGGTGTGTTGGAAATCATAGAAGGACTTAAGCTTGCATAGACATGATCAAATTTACAGTTTAAAAGGAAGCTTTCTGGGTCAGACAGAGGTAGGGTTGCAGGTGGGGAGTCACACTCAAAGGCACGAGCAGTAGTCTTGGCAAGAGATGCAGGTGGTGGGACTGGACTGGACTGGTGGTGATTGGCACACTCCATGTTCTTTATTATTATGTAATAGGAACATTAATAAATAATGCTTTAGAGTGCTGTCCACGTGCCAAGCAGGATTCTAAGTGCCTTCTCTTATCTGTATTACATATTTATATCCCACTTCAACACCTTGAATTAAATGGCATGCAGATAAGGAAGCACTGCAGGTTCTTGCCCAAGGCCAGATGTCAGGCGTGGGGCAGAGCCAGGACTGAAACTCTCACATGTCTGGCGTCATAGCACATGAGCTCACCACACACTCTGAAAGGCAGGAAAGTCAGACTGGCTCAGGGGCTGGTCTCCTTGGAACTTAGTATAGCATTTCTGAGCTGGCCTGTCTGCAGTCAAGTCCAGCCTCCATGCTTGCCTTACAGTGTGAAGCCTGGCAGCTATTTACCTACCACCCATTACCCCAGCTTCCTATTGTATAAAATGAGCATGGTAATAATAATAATACCTGACTCATGTGGTTGATGTAAAGATTAAATGAGTTAACATTTATAAACACTCACCTCAAAGTAAGCATGACACAGGAGGAATGAAACAGACATTAAATAAAAGAACATTTTAAATGTGTGCTGGGCATTAAAACCCCCTGTGCAAATGTTACTTTGATATATTTCATCTATTCAGGTGCCTTATTTTCAAATGAACATGAAAAATCAGTCGTTCATTTGACTAGCCCTCTCATTGTTTTTCTAGGCCAACTTTGACTTCAGTTTGCTTAAATTACTTAATGACTTCCCAAAATACAAAATGCTTGGTGCTAGCCTACAAATTGTTATTATCTTAAAAGTTAGGCAAATGTACTTGCTTTTACTTTAATTGCTCATGCAGTTGAAGGGAAAGTTTTTCTACCTTGGATAATTCTTATATGTAGCTAACATACATGTAACTAACATTTCACCCATTTTACTTCCTCTGTTGGTAGACATGGTGTCACTTTTCTCAGGCACAGTCTTGTGAAAACAAGATCCAGAGAGACAATACAAAGTATAAGAGAAACAAACTCAGGTCATTGCTTGATTCTTTGCTTCTAACAAACAGCAACAGAAGTCATCCCTTCTCTCCCTGAAGCAGTTTTAGTTGAGCCCTGAAAATTGCATTTTATCGTCTGCTACTGCCACTATTGAAAAGTTAATCATTGTTTTTCTCATGTGCCAGGAACAGTGTATTTGCTAAACCAATCATGAGTCTGACCACAAGCAAATGGTACAGGTCCACAAGACTACCTGAGGCTGCCCAGGAACCGTGGTGTGGACAAAAAGCCAGGGGATCTGGCTAAGATTGAATTTCAACACACTGAGGTTCACTGTGATGACTCAGGATTTTATCAGTTACTTGGACCTGTTATCGGGCAGGCTGTTGGACAGTTATCATCTTCAAAGTTACAAATGTCCAAGAAAATAGAAACTTTCTCCAAAGACCAGCAGGATTCTTATTCCCAATTTGGCTGTCTGTCTACAGCGTGATGACTCCATGGGACTAAAGGGATGGTGGGGGATATGGCCGACAGTCCTTCTATAAATATCTTTATGCAGTCATGGTCTGGAATCATTCTTTATCCCTTGTCTGCATCTATTGTTATCTTTTTGTCTTGAGTTACTATCACCATGGTGACAGCCATGCAAATAGCAACACTGAAAAGAAATTTATATTTGCTAACTTCAAAAGGAAAGAAGATGGAGAAAGAAAAATAGATGTGATGACCTGGTATTCAAGCATTGAGGACTAGAGTCCAAAGCTCAGAACAAAAGGATTATCAAGCAGACCAAGAGAATTCCAGCTAAAGACATTGTAGAGTATAAGATGGAAATATTTTAA
The DNA here is from genome assembly GCF_001890085.2 of Hipposideros armiger. Lineage (NCBI taxonomy): Eukaryota > Metazoa > Chordata > Mammalia > Chiroptera > Hipposideridae > Hipposideros > Hipposideros armiger. The sequence continues at coordinate 2,863,978 of NW_017731386.1, forward strand.
TGCATGTTTATGTAGCAAGATTTTGTTTTTCCCTACTTGCAAAGCCTAGATGGGGTTGGGACGGAGAGAGGGAGAGGTGATACAGTAGAGAAGGGGTGGGAGGGTTGGATGAGAGAGTCAGGGATGTGGCTACACTTAAGAAGAGAACTGGGTTCAAAGTGGAAGAGATTCATCCAGTTGACACCTTTTCCCTCCTGGAAGCCAATAAGACTCCAAGGCACTCTTCCTACAAAATGGGGGCCATTCTGTTTACTTTGGGAATATATGCCTAGGCAACAGACTGGAGAGCTGCCCCTGTGTCTAACCAAACAGAGGTGAGAACTGGAAAGAAATGGCAGGGATGGGAAAGGGAGTGGGTTTCTTCAGCATGCAGGAATGAGACATTTTCTCCAAGGCAAGGGTATATCTTGGATAGGTATCTGGGATTTAGCCATACCCAGTCTAAGGAGGCTGCCCCCCTGTGGAAGGGACCTTAGCAGTAGAAGAGGCCAAGGGTTATGGCAGCCAGACCATACATCTGCGCTTCTATTCTTTGCAGCCAGATCTCTGGCTCAAGATTGTACAGGCAAGAGGGAAGGAAACGGGATGTAAATTGAGTTTAAGATTAAAGTTTTAAAATGGCTAGAGTTTTTATAGCTAGATCAACTGGAAAGTTATGGTTTCTGCCTAAGATGTCATTAAAGGACAGGAAAGGGAGATTTAGCAGAGCAGCGTTGAAACCAGTGGTTGTGGAAAAGATTCATATTTATATCCTTCTGCATAATTTAGAATCATCAATAAACTAGAGATATATAACATGTGTAATATATATGTAGCAAAAATTAATGATAAATCATCTTGTTTATTTGAGTGTTTACTTGTTTATTTTCTCTTTCCTTCCACTAGATTATAAGCTCCATTAACATCTCAGCAAAATAAGTAAATTTTATAGTTATGCTGCATTAAATCAGCCTAACAATTGTAAAATATAAAAAGCAAATATTCTCAATCCATCAATGTTTATTATTAGACATTTAAATTTCCGAGAATCTGAGTCCTCTGCTGTCCTGAGACTCAATAATTCAATTGCTCATTTCTCCATTTATTCACTCAATAAATATGTATTCAACTTCATACACATTGCAGGGTGGTAGGTAGGGTGGGAGCTGCAAACACACTGAAAAAACAGCTTTTTTGAAAAGAATGTAAAATCTGAGCTTGGCAGACAAGATGGAATTCAATGAATTAGCTGAGAAGAAGGTGTCAATTAGAGAATGAAGTTGTATTTACAGATGCCAGTAGCTGTTCTGACAACCGACCGTGGGTTGGTCAGGTGTGTGGTTATCGGGGAAGCAGTCACAGAGGCGTAGAGTGTGAGGAGGCTATAGGAACTTGACTTCATTGGACGAAGCGAGGATGTGGAGGAAGTAAGTAGGGCATCAATGAGATGTGAGGGCCTCTGGAAGAAAATCATTAGGTATGTGCCTGTCCTGATGGAGGAGAACCTAGACTACAGTGCTGAGGAGCTTGACTTAACCTGAGAGGAAACCGTGTGCCATCTGTCTAAAGAAAAGCCACAAAACCCAGGATTGGAGTGGTGACACCAGGCAGAGGCCACCAGCAGCCAGCCTAAGTATGCTTAAGATCAGGGTTGTGTCTAGGGAATGAGGGGAGTCTCAGGATTCGGGTGGCAGAGGGGTTAAGCTGCAGAGAGTGGAAGTAAAACGAGGCGGAGAAACAGGTGGTGTGTTCTCCCTCCTCCCAATCACTATTAGAAGTCTAAATTTATAATCGCAGACATATTTGCAATGTGATTAGCATGATTTTAGAATTGCATTGGGGCTAGTAAATGGAGAACAGTGATTCTAACCCAAACTTCCTTAGCTAACTGGTTTGAATTGAGAAATTTAGAGAACTATGGAGAGCAGTTTTTCTCCCCATGGTATCGTCCAGGAAATGTATTAATATAAGATTAGTACATTTGATGTAAACAGTAGGGGCCAGTATTCGTGAAGCTTGCTACTTGTATGGTCTTGTGAGCCAGCCGCTGGAACCTCCACGATATGAACAAACTGAATTTATGTTCTCTTTAGGTTGCTTTCATCCTTAAGACAAGCCCTGTAACTGCTGATCAATATGCTGTGCTGAGCCTCCTCCTGAAACTGCTGGATAATTTTTACTGCAGTTATAATTATAACATTTACTCATTTTTTGGTGTAATTACTGATGCTCACAGTAGCTCAACTTGAATATTTCAAAATCATTTGAATATTAATTTAAAATACATTTCTTCTGTTTATTCTTCTTTTATTTTTAGCTGCTAGAGTTGCTGACTTTCTAAGAGGAGTCAAAAGAGACACCGCTTCCCTGGAGCCTGTCCTGAGTTTGCCACCAAATAATGAAGTCAGAGCACACATCTTCCGCACTGTTCATTTGTCATTAGTTATGGAGTGACATGAGCAAATCTCTTATATTCTTTTTAACTCTGTCATTAGTTTTAACTCCGTCTATGCTTGTAAATTCAACTAAGTTTTAAGTTCCTTGAGAGGAAGGGTAGCGGATCATAAATTGCTGTAGCCATGAAGCAAGGTTGTTATTTCTTTTTAATAACTATTATGTCTGAATGCAATGAAATATAATCACATTCCCTTGAATCATTTCCATTTGCCTTTTCAAGCCAGAAATGGGCTGGCAATTTTCCTTTTGAAACTGAAATGCCCTCACACTATCTGAGTTATCGATGACCTCTCCTTCTCCCACAAAATTTCAGTCACTGATCAGTATTTTCCTGAATCCTTTCTCAGACCCTTTCATGCTCGTCCACCTTCCACACTGCCTGAGAATGGAGAAACTAGTTTCTGCAAATATATTATAAGTAGTCATGTCTTCTAGGTAATTGTGACATAGTCACTCAATCAGAGAAGTAATGGTAAGAGTTTTAGAAAGATGCCCTTTTATTCGGAAACGTTTTGCCTACAGCCTGGGCAGCCTAAATATTTGGTGAACCTAGGAAACCTTTATTTAGAGAGTTAATATAAGACTCTTTGGACTGATTTTGAGATAATTCTTTTTGAGATAATTTCATTTTCTTTGCACAGATTCACTTTCTTATGAACAGAGAAGAGTGCACAATTGGAAACAGACCCACAGTAAAGAAATCTGAGGACTTGGACCCCAGAGAAGCAAGTACGGAGTGTAGCTTACATTGAAATATGTTTGGTTCATAGTAGATCCCTCTAGTATGAAAGAGCAGTCTATGAGTATATGATAGAAAAAAATGACCCCATACAATTTATAAGTAAGCCATTTTGTTTCTTAACTCTAATGATCTTATTTATACCAAGGCACAGTGCAGCCATTTACTCCATAACTCATTTCTTCTTTGATACAATGTGCCGGGGTAGAAAACAGGCTTATATGGAGTCTCACCTTAAGCTGCATTAAACAGTGCTTGATAACTACTAAAAACTCTGTCTGCTTATCTCTTTTAAAGAACATTTTCCATTCCATAAAAATTCAGTGTTTTTATTCAAATAGTGATCTGAATGAGATGCCCCAGAGAAGTTATTGGACTTCAAAATGAAACACGCTACTAACAGTAAGATAGCTTTCTAATTTGAAACGATTTGTAGGTAATATCTCAAAGAAGATTGCTGGCAAGTTCTTCAATCTTTCCTGTGACACCGAAAGGTCTTTCTTGACCACAGACCAAATCCAAGAGACCCTGGGTAACTTGGTATTTTGACAGTCAGCTATAAATTTGTGCTGTCTACAACATAGTTGTTCAACTTTGTCCATGGTTCTGAGAAAAAAATATATAGTTATTCCACATAATTTGTTCAAAAAATGTTATAGTCTTAATTTTAGAGCAATTTTAAGTCTACATAAAAATTGAGAAGATATAGAGATGTCCTATATATTCCCTGATCCCACACATGCATAAACTCTCCCATTATCAGCATTTCCCCTCCAGAGTGTTACACATTTGTTACAACTGATGAGCCTACATTGACACATCATCACCAAAAAAAGTCCATCGTTTACATTATGCTTTACTCTAGGTGTTGTTTGAGTTTGGGCAAATGTAGAATGACATGTATCCACTATTACAGTTACGTACAGAGTATTTTCACTGCCCCCCAAACCATCTGTGTTCCACCTATCCATCACATCCCCAACTGACAATCACTGGCAATCACTGATCTTTTCACTTTCTCTAAAGTTTTTCATTTTTCAGAATCTCATCTAGTTAAAATAATATAATATATAATATCTTCAGATTGGCTTCTTTCACCTAGTTATATGCATTTAAATTTCCTCCATGTCTTCTCATGGTTTGGGAGCTCATTTCTTTTTAGTACTGAGTAATATTCCATTGTCTGGGTGTACCACATTTTATTTATCCATTCACCAACTGAAGGACATCTTGGTTGCTTCCAAGTTTTGATAAATATAAATAAAGCTTATATGAACATCCAGGTGTTAGCTTTTGTGTGGACATAAGTTGTCAACCTCTTTGAGAAAATACCAAGGAGCATGATTATTGGATTGTGTCATATGAGTATGTTTAGTTTTCTAAGAAACTGAATAACTGTCTTCCAAAGTGGCAGTACTATTTTTGCACTCCCACCTGCAAAGAATGAGAGTTAATGCTGCTCCACATCCAGTTAGCATTTGATGCTGTCCATGTTCCAATTTTTGGCCATTCTGATAGACTGGGTTGTGGTTTCTCATTGTTGTTTTAATTTGCATTTCTGTGATGATGTATAATCTGGAAGATCTTTTCATATGCTTATTTACAATCAGTATATCTTCTCTGGTGAGGTATTTGTTAAGACATTTAGTCAATTTTTAATTGGATTTTTTGTATTATGAATGTTGCATTTTAAGAGTTCTTTATGTATTTTTAGATAAGTCTTTTATCAGATGTGTTTTTTATAAATATTTTATCTCCGTCTGTGGCTCTTCTTTTTCTCTTGACATTGTATTTTGCAGAACAGAAGTTTTAAATTGTAATCAATTTCAGCTTGTCAATTATAATTTTTTTATGGACCATGCCTTTGTCGTCATATCTAAAAAGTCATTGTCAAGCCCAAGGTCATCTAGGTTTTATCTTATGTTATCTTCCAGGAATTTTATAGTTTTGCATTTTGCATTTAGGTCTGTGATCAATTTTGAATTAATTTTTGGAGGGGTATTAAGTCTGTGTCTAGATCCTTCTCCTTCTCCTTCCCCTTCTTTCTCATGTGGATATCCAGTTGTTCCAGCGTTATTTGTTTAAAAGACTATCATTGCTTCATTGTGTTCCCTTTGGTGTTTTTGTCAAAGATCAGCAGACTGCATCCACGTTGGTCTATTTCTGGGATCATTATTACATTCCATTGATTAATTTGTGTATTCTTTCACCAATATCACAATGTCTTCATTACTGTAGCTTTCTAGTAAGTCTTGAAGCAATGTCAGTCTTACAACTTTTTTTTTCTCCTTTATATTGTGTTGGCTATTCTGGATCTTTTGTCTCTCCATAGAAACTTTATAACCAGTTGCTGATATCTACAAAATAACTTGCTGGGATTTTGATTGGGTTTGCATGGAATCTATAGATCAGCTTGGGAAGAACTCACATCTTGACAATATCGAGTCTTCTGATCCATGAACATGAAATATCCTTTCATCTATTTAATTCTTCCTTGATTTCATTAATCAGAGTTTTGTAGTTTTCCTCATATAGATCTTGTATACATTTTGTTAGATGAAAAGGTATTGCATTTATTAATATTTTAATGCTAATGTAAATGGTATTTATTTTTAATTTCCAATTCTACTTGTTCCTTACTGTTCTATAGGAAAGGGATTTACTTTTGCATGTTAACCTTGTGTCCTGAAACCTTGCTATAATGACTTATTAGTTCCAGGAGATTTTTAGTCGATTCTTTTCTATTTCGTCATCTTTTGATCTGTTCATCTGCAAACAAAGACAGATTTTGTTTCTTCCTTCCCAATGTGTATACATTTTATTTCCTTTTCTTGTCCTACTGTATTAGTTAGAATTCTAGTATAATGCTGAAAAAGAGTGATTGGACCAAACATCCTTAGATTGCACCTGATTTTAGTGGGAAAGCTTTGTTTATCACCATTAAGTAAAATATTTACTCCAGTGTTTTGTAGATAGTCTTTATCAAGTTGAGGAAATTCCCCTCTATTCCTAGTTTACCTAGAGTTTTTACTACAAATGGGTGTTGGATTTTGCCAAATGTTTTTTCTATTGATATGATCACATAATTTTTCTCTTTTAGCCTACTGATGTGATGAAATGCATTAATTTTCAAATATTGAACCAGTACTGCATACCTGAAATAAGTCCCACTTGGTCGTGGTGTATAATTCTTTTTATACATCATTTGATTCACTTTGCTAATGTTTTTGGGAGGATTTTTGTATCTATGTTCATGAAGGATACTGGTGTGTAATTTTCTTTTCTTGTAATGTTTTTATCTGTTTTTGGTATTAGGGTAATGCTAGCCTCAAAGAATAAGTTAAAAAGTAGTCCCTCTACTTCTAGAAGCTTCTAAAAGCTCTTAAAGAGATTGTAGAAAATTGAAATAATTTCTTCTTTAAATGTATGGTAGAATTCACTGGTGAACCCATATGGGACACATGCTTTTTTTTTTTTTTGGAAGGTAATTTATTATTCAATTTCTTTAATAGACCAGGCCTATTTAGATTGTTTATTTCTTTTTGTGTGAATTTTGGCAAAGTGTGTCTTTCAAGGAATTGTTCTGTTTCACCTAGGTAGTCAATACAGCTGTTCATAACACTCCTTTATTTTTTCAGTGTTCATTGAAACTGTATGTTTCATCTTTGATTTCTGATAATTTTTGTCCTTTCTCCTTTTCATTTGTTTGTCTGAGAAAGTCTGCTTCTTCTTCATTTTTGAACAATAATTTCACAGGGTTCAGAATACTAGGTTGCTGTGGTTTTCTCTCATCAGTTTAAATATTTCACTTCACTCTCTTCTTGCTTGATGGTTCTGAGGAGAAGTCAATAGTAATTCTTATCTTTGTTCCTGGATAGTTATAATCCGTATCCCCCACCCGCACCCTTACCCTAGACTTCTTTCAGGATTTTTCTTTATCTTTGAATTTCTGTAATTTTGAAATGATATGCATAGGTATAATTTTCTTGACATTTATTCTGCTTAGTGTTCTCTGAACTTCCTGGATCTGTGGTTTGGTGTCTGGCAATAATTTGGAAAAATTTCCAGTCATTATTGCTTCAAAAATATTTTCTGTTTCTTCCTTTTCCTTCTGGTATTCCCTTTTACTTATGTGTTATACCTTTTGTATTTGTCCATGGTCCTTGGATATTCTGTTCCATTTTCTTTCTCCAGTTTGTGTTCTCTGCTTTTCAGTTTTTAAGGATTCTATTGAGACATACTCAAGCTCAGAAATTGTTTCCTCAGCTGTTTTGTAGCTAATAAGCCCATCGAAGTTACTCTTCATTTCTGTTACAGTGCCCTTTTAGCTCTACCATTTCTTCTGGTTCTTCCTTAGGGTTTCCACCTCTCTGCTTACATTGGCCATCTGTTCTTGAATGCTGTCTATTTTATCCACTAGAGCTTACGGCATATTAATCATAACAGTTTTAAATTCCTTGTCTGATAGTTTCATCATCCCTGGCATGCCTGGCTCTAATACTTGCTATGTCTCTTCAAATTGTGTGTTGTACCTTTTGGAATGTCTCGTAATTTATTCTTGATAGTCTGACATGTTGTCTCTTGTTAAAGAAATTGCTGTAAACAGTCCTTTAGTAATGTGGTAGTGAGGTGTAGGAGAAAGGGAAGTATTCTATAGTGTTATAATTAGCTCTCAGTCTTTTAGTGAGCTTATTCCTCTGGTCTGTAAACTGGTCTGTATACTGCAATCTTTTTTCAGGTTTTTTGTTCTGTTTTGTTTTTTGTTTTATTCTCTTCCCCTCTCCCCCAGGTGGTACACGATGGGTAAAGTGAGCTCAAGTTCAGTATTTCCCTTCTCCCGTGAGGGAGGCTAGAGCTGCCTGGAGTTGGATATTTCCCTTCCCCCATATCGGTTAGATTCTGATACTACCCCACAAGATGAGGTTCTGATTCACTAGTTTCCTCTGAGGGCAGGATTTGTTAAGGAGAACATGGTGCTCTGGAGTATTTCAAAATGGTTCCTTTCCCCTTCCTTTGCCAGAAACATTGGGGAATTTTTTTCTCTGATATTTATTGTGAGAACCTGGTTGAGGTCCTGGAGGTAAAGCTCATAATATTTTGGGGGTCCCCAATGACAGAGCCCCCTCGAGTTTTTAGCTCTTAATTGTGTCTACACTGAGCCTCCAGCAGTTTATGAATTCTAGTTCAGGTTTAACTACTCTGGCACTGGTTCCTACGGTGGTTTCCACTGTGAATTTCTGCCCTAGTAAGCCATGGTTACCTGCCTATGCCTGTCTGTTTCCCCAATTTTGGGGGGAGCAGTTTGAACCTAGGTCCAACCCTCTTTTATGGATACAAGAAGAGTTGTTTATTTTTCTAACTCTTCAGGTTTTATTTGTTGTTAGGGCCAAGTGGCAACTTCCAAGCTCCTTACATGCAGAACAGGAAACTGGAAGTCTCTCAAAATGTTATTATTATTTCTGCAACCATAGAAATGTAAGGAATAACAATGTTGGGCAGGTATACAAGAGCATTCAGTATACCTTATTATAGAGAAGTTGATCACTAAAGATGTGTCAGCATTAAATGGTTCATGCAATCTACTTGTGTAAAATTGCCAAGTCTTATTATTTCAGACATTAAAATAAGCAAATCAGATTGAGCATGTAAGCATTGGTGACTAATTCATTCTGTGTAACTGTTCAACGTGGTGCAGTTGTCTTTAATGAGACAACTAGTGAAGAATGTAGGTGGGAAAAAAGGTGGGAATGAAGGTTATTGATGATCCCTGATTTATCTGCAATAATTTCAACATATGAATTTGCTATTATTATCATGATGATACATACGAGGAATCTGACACTTCGAGAATTTTGTAATTAGCTGAACATTACTCAAATAATGGTGAACTGTTAAATACCTTATTTGCTGATGAATCTGATACTGGCAGATTTTAAGTGCCTCAA
>NW_017731386.1:2873972-2876124 GCF_001890085.2 Hipposideros armiger
CCTGCAATTCTGTTGCCTATTTTGAAATACAGTCCTAGTTTTGAGTACTAAGTTCTATTACCCTCTATTCCTCCTGCCTCCTTCACAAATAGGGTGCCACTGTTCTTTCTCTGAAACTTCCTTACATTTGTCATCCCATTGATGTAAACGTCCTATTAGTCAATTCAACATTCAAGGTGAGTTCATAATGCTGACTTACAGAGGAGCATTACAGTATTTTCCATATTATTCTCAATCATCTCCTCATTTTTTCCCCAACATTGTACATTGAAGTACTCACAATGATGCATAGATCCTTTTCCTGAGAGGCTACAATGCAGAGTGAAATAAGAATACTTTCTGGTAATATATTACTTGTCACACAGTGATTTCAAAGCACTTTGTTAACAAAGAAAGATTATTACCATCAATTTAACGGAAACTGAAACACATAAGTTAAATTACTTTTTCAAAGTTGAACAGAAAGTAAGTTACTACATTATGAGCATAATTCATGTTCCTGTCATTGTAGTATTTAATTCTATCTAGTTGAATACACTTCCTTTCAGGCTGTCTTCTACTTAACAATTTACTGCCCACTTGGCAGAGCAGGGACTCTCTTTTAGAGAGGATCTGCTGTATCTAGGCAGAATACAGGTTGACCTGACCATATGGTGATATGACCTTGGCTGGGTGGAGCTAAAGTGGAAATGCTTCAGGTTATTTGAAACTGTTCACACTTCCAAATGTTGATAGTTTAAAAAAAAAAAAAACAACTGAATATAGGGTAATTGTAGAAATTTGGAGAAAAGAGAATAGTTAAAAACTAAGCAAGAAAAAAAGATAAGACAAAGCAGTCATTCATTGCATCATCTGAAAATCAACACTGAACTAATTTTAGTGTTAGTTTTTTTTCTTTTATGTGTATAAGTATATTTACATGTATTTAAAACATTAAGTTATAATCCATATATGATTTGTTTCTTTTTTGTTTTCACTTATTATTTTTGAACATTTAAACATAAATGAGCCTTTTTCACAATGTACTTTTAACAGGGTCTTAATTTTCATATATATGCATAATATCATATGTATATATGCAAATCTATTTATGCATTTGAAACATTTCACTATTATTGGCCATTTTTGTTGATTTTTATTGCCATTTATAAAACTTAAAAAATTCTTATATGTTAGTCAAATTATCAACCTCCTCTTTTTGAACTGTTCTATTTTTTGTATTGTTTAACAATATATGCTATTCTGAGATAACGGAGACAATATTCTAAATATTTTAAAAAAGTAAGTTTATAAGACCTGAAACCATAAAAACCTCTAGAAGAAAACACAGGCAGTAAACATTTTTATATCAATCTTAGCAATATATTTTTCAGTATGTCTCCTTGGACAAGGGCAATGAAAAGCAAAAACAAACAAATGGGTCTTCATTAAACTAAAATGTTTAGTACAGCAAATAAAACTATCAACAAAATGAGAAGACAAACTGCTGAATGGGAGAAGATATTCGCAAAAGTATATCCAATAAGGGGTTAATATTTAAAACATATAAAGAACTCATACAACGTAACACCAAAAAAAACCCCAATTAATCCAATTTAAAAATGCACAGACAACCTGAATAGACATTTCTCTAAAGAGGACATACAGATGGCCAACAGACATATGAAAAAACACTCAACATCACTAATCATCAGGGAAACACAAATCAAAACCACAATGAAATGCTGTTTTTCACACCTATCAGAATGACAATCACAAAAAAATCAACAAGTAATAAGTACTGGAGAAGATGTGGGGAAAATGGAACCCTAGTACACTGTTGGTAGGTTGTAAATTGACGCAGCCACTACAGAAAACAGTTTGGAAATTGCTTTTAAAAATTAAAAAATAGAGCCTCCATATGACCCAGCAATTCCACTTCTTATTATTGATTATAAGAAAACAAAAACGCTATTTGAAAAGATGTATGTGCCCTATGTTCATTGCAGCATCATTTATAATAGCTAAGATATGGAAGCAACCTAGGTGCCTATCAACAGATGAATGTATAAAGGTGTGATATGTATATATACACAAATATAATGGAAGAATGAAATCTTGCCATTTGAAACAACATGGTTGGACTTGGAGGGTATTATGCTAAGTAAAATAA
>NW_017731386.1:2879239-2882338 GCF_001890085.2 Hipposideros armiger
GTAAGGAATAATAATTCTCACTTGTATAATAATAATTCTTACTTGTTCCTGAAGAGGCAGAGAGCTGCAAATCTCTGTTATGAGGCAAGTATATACATTTTTTTTCACAAAATTAGATAAGGATAATTCAGAGAGAGCAAATTATAGACCTGCTTTATTTCTGAATATAGACTCAAAATCCCTAATAGATCACCTAAAATAATCCAATTTTTAACTAAAAATAATATACCCAAGTGAAATAAATGATATCTTAAAACATGGTATATAATAAAATAATAAAAGGTCTGTATGTCTAACTCTGTTTATCTATCTCTATCAATAGATGTATAACATATCTATTTGCTCTATATGTATGTGTATATACACATGTATAAATCTGTATTTCTATTTGTATTTATACATATATATGCTTATCTCTCTCTTCTCTCTCTAAGAGATATAGATAGGGTTTTTCTCTCTATATCTGTATGAACTTATGTATATTATATATACATATAATGGATGAATTTGAGATCTTTTTAAAATAGTGAAAGAGATAGCTAGTTAGACAGATTTTACACATATATATATACAGATATATATATATATATATATATATATCTGTATATATATATATATATAATGCCAAGAAACATTAGAACTCAAAGAAGATTGTATTATGATAGTTAACTACAAGATCAATTTGTGAAATCTATACAACATTTCTATATAAGGAATAGCCAGCCAGCTAGATAATATAATTGAAAATTAAGCTAACAAATAATGCATAGACATTTATGGAGAACATATTAAAAATATATTAAACAATATAAAAGACATAAATAAATGTAGATATATAAGATGTTCATAGATAGGATGACTTAAGATCATAAAGATATTAACAGAGACATTTAATGCTTCTCAAAAGAAATTATAGTTGACTTTTTGAAGAATTTGAGAAACTGATACTAAATTTTATGTGAAAGAAAACGAGTCTGTGAATAGGTACATCAATTTTGAAATAAAAGAGAAAAAAACATGGACCCCATTCTACCCTATCAATATTAAGATATTATACAAAGACATAATAATAAAAACAGTGCAGAAATGATTCCTAGGCAATGGAATAAAAAAGAGAATGTTGTGTGTGTATGTGTGCATAGCAGGCTGTTTAACTGGTTGTTGGAATTACCGCGCTAGTGTATGTAGAAAAATAAATATGGATTTCTTTTTTCCCACTTATCAAGGTTAAATCCAGTTTAATTGTTAGAGGTAAAAGTTAAAATTCAAAATACAATAGAAAAATTGTAGAGTATCTTTGTGATGTGGGGGTAAAGACATACATCAAATCATAAGCCATGAGGGAGAAATTTAATGCATTTAACTATATCATATATAATGGACTTAGCGGATAACATATTCAGTCAGAAAATAACTGATAGGCTAAAAGAAGATATTTCCAATGCCTAAAATCAACAAAGAATTCATACCTAAAAACAAAGAAAAAAGAAAATACAATGAAGAGCTGTAAGTGAATCAGAAAAAGAGAAAAAAACAAAAAAGGGCAAACTATTTGAATAGGCTGCTACCATCAAAGTGGTCAAATTACTGAAGGACATAAGAATTCTCACTAATAATAAGAGAAATACACATTTAAAACAATAAGATCCATTTAACACACCCTTCAAATGATGGTTCCAAATGATATTGATTTGGCTAATTTACGGAGAGAAAGGAAATCTCACGTGCTGTTGCTAGNTGGCGACTTTAATATAATGCTTTATCTTTCTCTTTCTTTAGAGTATCCTTTGGTTTCTTAGAAGGAATAACACAAAATGTGCTTTTATCCTCTTCACACCTTCTGCTCTCTGCTTCCCTGCTCAACCTTAGTGAATAAAACGATTTTTTTCTTAGTTTTTACCTTGGTATTTTAAAATATGCTTAAAATCTACTATTTAATTTATTAGTTTCTAACGAAATCTTTGACTTGAAGCTATTATAAATAAGGCAACAAAATTGCTTATCCCATTTTTCATCTTTCTGACCCCTTTCCCCATTTTGTTAGCTGTCTTTTCTACATTTGCAGATCACTGGGATTTATATTCTATTCTGTCACCTCCTTTTGCATCCAAGTTTTGTTTTAATCTGCCAGTTCTTTCACTTTCACCTTCTAAGAGTTTCTGAAAACCCATCTGAGCAATATGCCTTCATTTTTTTTATGTACAAAACTAATGTCTTTATCTTTGAAAAAAGAGTTTATTGAAATATAACAACTTTGGCCTCAATTTTGCCCATCTAGAGCACCAGATAGGTATTCTATTGCCTTCCACATATTAAATAATGCAAACATTTTTGATAATATACAAGTATGAAAGTATATTTTATGCTGGCAATGAAAAATTACAGCCAAGAAGATATAATCATCATGAATATAAAAGTACATAACAAAACAATCTAAAATTATAAACAAAAAAGCTGACAGAATTGTAAATCAGTAATTCTAGTTTAATATTTTGTCATAAGCCTTTCAGAAGCTGATAAATTAAACAGAGAAATCAATAGTAAATATGTTGAGTATTGGAATAACATGAATAAGAAGCATGAACATTCTACATATATACTGGCATTAAGTAATATAGTTATATTAACATTTTATTTATGTGGGAATATTTATGCATATGCATATATAAAATTCTAGCCAGCCAAGCGATTGCTCATTATTTCCAATAATAATTCATGGATCTTTCACAAGCAGTGATCATGTCTTCAGTCATAATTGATACATCAAAAATTACCAAAAAAAAGAGAAAAAAATCAAAATATGTTCTCTGAGTAGCATATAATGAAATTATTAATTAGTAAGCATAATGTAGCATTGAACATGTATATGAATTTAAATTGATATCTTACTACCAAATAATCTTTGAGTTAAAGAGGGATTTAATCTGAAAGGAAATTGTGAAGCTCTTAGAACTAAATGACATGAAATCTGTAACTGTTAAAATCTATAAAAACAGCTAAAACAGAGGTACTTAGAGGGAAAGTCAAATTTAGTTATAAATAAACTTAAAAAATAAATATACAAATAAACAGAAACTAAAAACACTAAAACAAAACCTA
>NW_017731386.1:2884661-2887312 GCF_001890085.2 Hipposideros armiger
GTCTATCTATGAAGATGTTTGTTACAGCACTATGTGTGATAGCTGAGAGTTGGTTACAAATGAAGTGACTATTATTCGATCAGGAGTTATGAGTGACATTAGATATGTGTATGTGTCTATGTATGTGTAGAATCCATACATATGAGTATAATGAAATATACTTGTAGTTTGCTAGGACTATGATAACTGAATACAACAGACTGGGTGACTTATACAACAAATATTTACTTTCTCTCACAGTTCTAGAACCTGGAAGTATAAGGTGCCAACACAGCTGTGTTTTCCCCAGGCCTCTGTCCTTGGACTGCAGATGGTCACCCTCTTACTGCTTCTTTACATGACTTTTCCTCTGTGCCTGTGTGCCCCTAGTATATCTTCCTCTTCTTAAAAGTCACCAGTCATATTGGATTAGGGCCCTATCTTAAGGGCCTCGTTTTAACGTAATCATCCCTTTAAAGACCTTCTCTCCAAATATGGTTACATTCTGACATACTGGGGGTTGGGGGTTAAAAATATGAAATCTTTTTGGGGGGGAGGAAATTCAGTTGATAAACCATAGAACAGTTAAAATAAAAACCCCAAATTCTAGATAGAACTTGAAAACTATGGAGTGAAAAAGTATAAGAAATATAATTCTAACTGTAGCTCAATAAAAATTTTGTAAATTAAATGTATATGTATAAGATTAAATCAATACATACATTAAATTTAAATTAATACATACATAAAGAATTACTATATACTTTAGAAGTCATATATATATATGTATATATATATATATGACATTTGACATGAAAGTCAGAGGCAATAAAAGAGATTGGAATGGAAATAAAGATTAGGTTAAAAAGAGAATAAAAAGTAAAACAAAATAATGGCCTTGTTTGGACTGATGATGATTGCAAACCATAAATGAGGATTTTGATAAAATCAACTCTGAAAATGGAAATTAAAATTTATAAATTTTTATGATGATCTAACGTGTATAGACAGTTATAGTGTGTTGGGAGACATGAATTAGATTTAAATATTCAGGCACTTATAAATATTGAGTTGCCATTGTCATAAATATTGTTAATTTTATTCTAGGATCATTAAACTAAACATTAAATTATTGAGATCACGTGATGGGGACAAAAACATAGAGAAGGACAAAAGTTTTAAGAAAAGAGTTCTAGATGGAAGAAATGAAATAAGAGACCACAGCAGACACTAGAGTACTAGATTAAAGAGAAGTTACAAGAAAGCTAAGTTAACATCAAAATCTATGAATTCAGGGATGAAAACTCTTACAAGGAGGAGCATGGGAACAGAACCTGGAGCTGGACATGTTTCCATCTGCACTGGTGGACAAGAAAGGCATTATTTACAGCCAGTATGAAGGAAAACAATAATATTCTCACTTCAGTTGCATTCCAGTATTCTGGTCAAATTAAATGGGTTAAAAGAGTCCAATGGCTGAACCTGAGAAATGTTAGCAACAGTTTCATATTTGTTCTCTCCCGAAATAGGAGAGTCCTGGTTACCCGTAGGTTTTAAATATGGTTAATTCCACAGGCACCTCTATCTCAAAATGACTTCATTTTCCAGTCAGATTTCTTTTCTATTCTTTTTCTTCCTACAAATTAGGCATACAAAAGATGCCCATTGAGATTCTCATGTAAACATTTGCTTCTTTATGATCATGCAGCATAGTAAAATTTGTACATAATAATGTTTACTCAGCTATGAAATAAATATTCATTGATCACCTGCTATATGCCAGGCAACATCCTAAAGAACCAAAGTATAAAAACACATAAACCTGGAGCACTGCCAGTGGTTTAGCTCATATTCTTGTAAAAACCAAAACAAGCATATGTCACACAAGAAATCTGTGACAATTAAACAAATAATGCTGAGATATAAGATGAGTACCTAAACATCATGGTATCTCAAGAGAAGAAAACCTGATTCACAGTGTACAGAAGGGGCGAACAGGGAAATCTGGATGACATAACTGCAAGGTCACATCCTGAAGGTCAAGTGAACTTTCAGGAAAACACAAAAGAGAATGTGTTTTGTCATAAAAATGCAGAAAGAGAATTCCTAAGCATTCAGAGAAGGGAAGCACATGGGAATCACATCATAAGCATGCTTAACATACATGAATTAAAATAAATGGGCAGCCAAAGCAAATGAAAAGAAGATTTGTTTTAATTATTGAGGAAAATTTGGCTGCATTGGATTTGTGGAGACAGAATGCTGTATACATAAAATATGGATATCGTATTTTATGGTAGTTTTCAAAGGAGATTTTGACAGTGCATCAATTTTTGCTAAATGCACTGAATTTTGCAATATTTTGTGTAATGCATACCTATACTATATTTCAAAATGCCTCAAGCATGATGGGCATGTATATGCTGGAGTTCAAGGGAGGCATATTCAGAGGCCTCGCAGGCCCTGCTTTAGGTAGTGACAGGACCAAACAGCATTTAAGAGAGATAAACATTGTGATGCTATTGGACAATAGATTGAAAAGAGGCAAGCCTACAGACATGAGGAGCAGTTCAAAGGTGATTTCAGTCATCCAGTAAGAAATTTTGAGAAGTTGAAGAAAGGAATAAGCAATGGTGTTTGCAAAAGGGGGCAGATTCAACTGGCTTGAAAGC
>NW_017731386.1:2889357-2893524 GCF_001890085.2 Hipposideros armiger
GTGTGTGCGTGAGCACACACACACACATCAATGTCTTAGTTCATATGCACTTAATCACACGTTGTATACTTAACCATTTAAAAAAAAAGGTGAGATGGTGACAACATGTAACTCAGGAAATTAGGGCTTAGAGGTATGAAATAAATAGGATAAACTCAAACCGTTTATAACTTGCTCACAGAAAAAGTGCGATCCCACCCAATAGCTTCCTCTGATACCTAGCTTGAATCTTCCTTCATCCTAACAGAATATTAAAATGACTTTTCAATGTCTCTATTTTAGCTGAGGAATGAAGTTAATGGATACCACATTTCAAATTTAGTTTGTGATACTGATATATCTTCCTTGGATATTCAGCGATAAACTGACACATCAGGGAGATCAGCCCCCTTCCAAAACCAGTACATACAATACAGAGTACAGCAGAAGGCCAGGGTCTCTATTCTGAAGTCCAACCCATGGCAGGTCCAGGTGTGCCTCACCCAACAAACCTCTCCATGGGATGGCCTGAAGAGGTTCATACCTATGTTGTAAGTTCTTTGAAATATCACCATGTAGTATTTATGGCTTTATCCCCACTGCTTGGTCAATCAATACAGATCACAATACAGAACTTCCAAAAAAGGTACAGAAGTCCCAGTTAGGCCAGTGCTTTTCAAAGTTTAATGTGGATGGTAGATTTATTGCAAAATGGTCTCAGTATGTACACCCTTTTGTAGTACCCTTCCATTTGATTTTGTGACTTGGCATATGATTGGGGGCAGGGGGTGGGTAGGCAAAGTGGTAGTATAAAAAATGATTCAAGAAAGAAACATTTGAATGTTTCTGCTCTGTATGTGTTTCTCCATATTTATCATCAAATAAACATCAGCGTCTTCTAGAGAATGAGACAGCATGCAAAGCAGGGAAGATTTCTTGATTTTTAGTTTATGGAACTAGGTGAGTAATGGTAGCATTTTCACAATAAGGAAACTAGAGGGAGAGACGTTTTGCAGATAAAAATAAGGTCAGGTTGAATTATGTTAAGTTTGAGGTACTTATGGTACATCAAAGTGCAGTCCTATAAAAATTGGTGACATAGACTTCCAATTTCAGCTTAAAAATGTAGGGAGCTAGAAAGAGCGGCACTTCTATGCTTACAAATACAAAAGACAGGACAAATGCACATTAATAACTTTTCTTTAGTCTATCAAGGATTGAGATTTCAGGGCAACTAAGTAAGCTGAAATTTGAATAAAGAGGGACTCTTTCAGTGTGAAAGGACCTGTGCATTCACTGACTTAGGCAGAAAACACAGGATGACATATAATTGGGTAAGATATTACAGTTAACAGTTTGAAAAAATGCTAAAGTTTGAATGTGGACTAGCATGAGAGTGTGAAGTAATCGGCACAAAAGATATAAGGGAAGAGGAGGTTGCACTGTCTTGCAGGCTTTTCCTTCACAAACCCAACCAGGCTCTCACTGAGAATATTGTGGAAAATGCAAAATAAAAAAAAAAAATTTAAAAAGCCATCATGGTACTGAAACAGGTAGGACAACAGTATCCACTTCCAATTAGTTCTATCCACTCAATCTCTCCTAAGGAGCAAAAGTCTTAAAAATAGAGAAAAGAGCAACAGAAATACTTATCTCTAAGTAGCTCCATGAATTCTAAGTAGGGTAAACACAAAGATGAAGACAATATCTTACAACCAGCCTCAACAAAATTATGCGTTATATACAAGGAGAAATCATAATAAGATTAATAGCTGACTTCTCGAAATCCGTGATCAATGAAAAAGTATAGACAAGATATTGAAAGAAAGGAAAAATTAAATGCCAATCAACAATTCCATATCCAGAAAAACTATACTTCAAAATGAAGGCAAAATAATGATATTTCTAGATAAAAAAGACTTAGAGAATATGTTACTTGAAGCCAAACACTAAATAAAGTTCTACTAAATGAAAGTGATACCTTAATACTAGGTGATAACTTGAAAATGGGAAGAAATATAGAATACTAGTAATAGTAACTATTTAGGCAATTATAAAGGTAGTATATACACATATACATCGTTTTTCTGTTTTCTTCTCTTAACTGAATTTTAAAACTTGTATAAAGCAATATTTTAAAAATTTTAAGAATTACATTTTAAATTAAGAATTTAATGAACATACACACACTAACTTGAATGAATTTCAAAACCATTCTTAAAAGGTTACATACTCTATGATCCATTTACATAACATTCTCATAAAGAAAAGCAAAGTTATTGGAGGACAGATATTTCATTGTCAGTGGTTAGGGGAAGAGAAGGGCGGCTACAAAGTGGTAGTATGAGGGGAGTTTTTGAGCAGATGAACTGTTTTGCATCCTAATTGTGGTGGTAATTACATGAATCTATATATGTGTACATATTCATAGACATTAACATCCTAAAAAGTAAACTTTACATATGATAATTTAGAAAATAAAATTTATATTCACAAAAATATCATATGAGGGCCGGCCGAGTGGCCCAGTTGGTTAAGAGCTCTGAGCAACTAGCGGTTTGATTCCTGNAGAGTGAGCATTTTATTAAATATTAGCAGGTTTTGTTGTTGGTATTTTTGCCAATTCTGTGGGCATGGGCCAATAATTGGTACAGAATCAATAGTCATGGGTTATTGAAGGATGTTGAGCCTTAATAAGATGAACAGATTTTAACTGATTCCACACAAAGAAAAATTCAAAAGGCAAGGCACGCAGATGAGAAGAATGAGTCCCACATTTTCAACTACATGAAGCAGTGCTGTTTCTTCCTTTCCTCTGAACTTTCACTTATTATTGCTTTGCAGGTCAATCAAAAAAGTCTCTGATTTAGGCTTTTATTGCCTCTGGAGTCCACTAGAAGAAAATTATGCATGTCCTGGTAGGAAGATTTAAGATTTTGGATTTAAGAATCAAATCCTGTTTCTTATTATAAACTCATACTAACACACTAGGAACTAAGGAGACACAACTTCATTTTGGGGGCCTCAGTTTCGCTATCTGTGAAAAGGGGTAATATATATATACTTGCCCTGCATATGTAATAGGTCCTGTGAGAAGAAAAACTAAAATTGAAGTATACTAAAGTAATATAAAATGTTAAAACATGATATTCATAATATAAGTATATTTATTTTTAAAGAACTTATTACTACAAGTATGTGATCCTTAGTATTTTAAAGCAAAACGAGACTGTCAACCTTTCCTTTTATTTCCTGCTATTAAATGTCAATACATTTAATCATACTTGCCAGAAAAAATGAGAATGGCTGTACTTGCACGTGTGGGTGCTCATCTCAATTTTCTTTGACTTCTTACCCTATGGTTTCAAATTAGAAATACTTTTTGACATTCAGTTTTCATAATGATTTCTTTCATGAGAAATTGTGCTTTGAGATACTGGAATTTATAATGATTGTAATATACAATTTTTTCACTGATTCAAAGATACTATCAATTATAACATGCACGATTATTTTATGCTGCTCTAAGAACGGGGGGAGAAAAAGCACTAGCACTTGAACTCCAACACATCTCAATCTTAACTTCAGAGTTATTAAACTGTTAAGAAACATGCACACAGGATCTGTGACAGATGATAACAGGGTCTTGAATTTGTGCAATCATTATTATTTTAAAATTACTTTTCTGCATACATTACCTCATTTCACCATCACAAGATATTAACATTGTGCTTAATAAAGAGGAGTGAAACTTTAATTTACAAAAAAAAACCAAATTATTTGCATAATATCTCAGAGTATAGGATATTCATGGAACAGCAACCCAAGTCTGCTCCTAGGGAATTTTGTTTTCTCCTTGTAAAAAAAAAATGAAAAAGATAAAATTTGGGGAGTCATAGAAACTTGAAGGTAGCAGGAAAAAAGGTCAAAATCCATTAGTGTAGAGGTCTGTTCTACTTAGTAGTTTATTTGCTGGCATAGATTGAACACTTCTTCCAAAGTTAATTTGACTTGGGGAATTGATATAACCCAGGAAATAGGAGAGATTTAGGACTCTATCAGCCACAATGGAATCAGAATGCTAATGGAAACACACACACAAACACACACATGCATCTGCATGTGTGTGCGTGAGCACACACACACACATCAATGTCTTAGTTCATATGCACTTAATCACACGTTGTA
>NW_017731386.1:2899324-2901188 GCF_001890085.2 Hipposideros armiger
AGAGTGAGAGATATCAGAATTAACTCATTTATTTTAACTGACAGATTAGATAGATAGATACATGCCTACATACATGAATCAATACAGTAAATATAGATATATGTGCATTTATGGTTAGTATAAATACACATATTTCCTAGCATGCTTGCTAACATAGCCTAAAATCAGTTAAACTTCAGTAGTAATGAGCATACTTCTCTAAATACCATTTTCCAGAATGATCTAGGGCTCCTTAGGAAAATGTTTAAATCTTGAAATGGGGCAGGAAAATACCAGAAGGCCTTAGAGAATCCTGTGAGGCTAGAAAGTAGAGAAGCGCTATAAAGAAAAAGAAAGGATGGCACATAATCAAAGTGACACAGGAACCAACATAAAAGAGCACCCAAAGGCCAAAGCTGGTACAATCTGAGCAACACAATGATGATAGTATTAAGTTATTTTCCAAAGTATACACCCAAGAGTTCATCCTAATATAAACAAACAAATAAATAAAGACAACTCTTACAACAGAAGAATTCTAGTTAACAAACATAAAAAATGATGTGAGAAATTTAAAAAATATATATATCACCATTACAACATCACAGTAATAACTGTTGCCAGCAAGATCCACCATAAATGCTAAAATTAGTGGTAAAATTTTAAAGAGAAATAGGATATCCTCATAGTCTCAAAGCATTTCCCCCAAAATATGTTTAATTGCTGCGGTGCTTTTAACATATATTCAAAAACTCTTTCAGGTTCTCTCTTCAGGAATTAAAGCTTAATTCCCCTCCCTTTGAGTGTAGACTGGGCTTAGAAACTCACTTCTAAAAATTGAATCATGGGAAGAGGAAAAATAGTAACTTCACAGTGGAGAAACCTAACAGCCACCCCTTTCACCAAGTCACTAATAAGACATAAAATAAGGTAAGATGAGAAACGTACTTATTTCATGCCTATGCTATTTTTTCCAAATATCTGTAAACTCAGTATAGTAATGAGAAAACACCATACAAAAAAACTGAGAGGTGATCTACAAAGTAATTGATCAAAGTGTGAATGTCATGATAAATAAAGGCTGAGAAACTGTCATACACAAAAGTAGACTGAAACATGCCCAATTGTAATGCTGTGTCCTAGATTAGATTTTATATAGAGATTTTTATATAAAGACAGGACATTAATAGAAAACTAATGAAATCCAAGTAAAACCTTTAGTTTAGTTAATAGTGTTGTACCAATACTAATTTCTTACTTGTGATCATTAAACTATAAGATGTCAGCATTAGGGGAAACTGGGTCAAGGGTATCTAGGGCCTCTATACACTATCTTTGAAATTTTCTGTAAGTTCCAAATTATTTCAAAGTTTAAAAAATAAAAAAACAAAATTGGCAACGTAATTCTGGAAGACAAAAGAAACACTAGAGCTAAAGATATAAATTTGGGAGTTGCAGTTCAAGAGATAGAGGTTGAAGCTTGGAGGAGATGAAATGAGACCACCTGGGAAGAGGACGCATGGTTTTGGGAAAAGAGAGCTGAAGGGCTACTCTCCTGGAACAATCAGGTCTGTTTGGGATTTTAGCAAGTGAAAATTCCAAAACATCATGGTCATGGTACAGCTTTAAAGACTGCAGACACATTTACTGAATTTGATCTCAATTTAGACGATAACTTAAATTATTTTACTTAGTTCACTTACTTTTAAAATGAGGTGCTTATTTTCCTATTTTAAGACTATTGCCGGACTGTCAGAGTGGCGCGTTGGTTAAGAACTGGCTTGGGACGCCAGAGGACCCCGGTTCGGATCCCACATATGAGGGCCAGTGACACTGCCCTCTACAGCTAAGATGCTGAACCACAGCTCGACCTGGAGCTGGGCTG
>NW_017731386.1:2906743-2912084 GCF_001890085.2 Hipposideros armiger
TTTTTTTTTCAGTTTTGAAAGAATTCCACATATGCAATCTCATATTTTCTGTGTAGCATCCTATGGTTTACCCATGGCTTCCTATTTAGCTTTATACTTAGAAGGAAACTGAGGGCTCAGCTTTGTTAAGCGATTTTTCCAAAGGCTAAATTTTCCTAATTGTTTAAAGCAGAATTAAGATTTAAACCATAGTCTATTAACTTTTAATCTTGTATTACTTTCATTGTATCACTTTATTAGATTAGAGTGAAGTAATCAGTGGTTCATATCCTGGGAAAATGTCAAGAGGAAGGGGTACCCATGTTGGGTACTGACACCTTTACAAGATGTATGGAATGGGTAGCAATTGGTAAGCACTGTCTTTTTGATGCTTTAGAGTCCTACTATATGATACTGCTATAAAAAACATGCCATTCTCTGTAGAGTGGGCAAAAGACTTAGTTAATGGAAAAAATGATTAGAGGTAGAAGGCTGCTCAGCAGCTCTAATGGTCTCAATTTTGTTCACAAAATAACTTATAAACCATTCATAGTATTCTACCAGTACCTCCTTCTCTTGATTTATAATCTCTTTTTTATGGGTTCAGAATGGAATCAATGGTCTGGAAGAGCACAGGAGGGTAATGTTTCCCAGAAGAGATGATATTAGAAAAAAATGTGCTGCCCTTGCAGCATCTGATGCACTTTTTCATTGGTCTACAGGTTGTTTTCTTTCTCAACTGCGATCTGGAAATGTACAACCAGAGGATCTCAATAAATGCTCCAATGTGTGACCGACTAATTTTATTAACATCAGTTCTCTGAAATGATGCTGCATTTACTTGGTAACAGAAAAAAGCAGCATGAATGAGGAGGCTGTGGGCACAACTCTGTGACTGACAGAAAAGGGCTGCCACCCATGAGGATGGTTCATCCAGGCTTCACATTTCTCTGTGAATAACAGCTTTCAATAGGACTAAATAATAATGTAGCTAGCATCCCTTTCAAAACTGCCACTTTTATGAAGAAAATACCCTCAATGTGTGTGTCTTATTTCGTTTGGTCAGGGGCCATTATTACCATTGCCTTGCATATGAGAAAATAATTTTCTACCATTAATAGCCACTTTTCCAGTCCTCCTTTGAACTAGTGAAATGCATTTGCTAAAAACTTTGTTGGAATTAGAAGTGCCCTGAAATCCTTGACAAAGTAAAACTAACCTTAACCTCATGAACATTTCATAAGCTAGTATCCAGTTACCCGAGAGAGGCATCCATCCATTCATTCAGCCCATAATTATCAAGCCTTGACATAGAATTACCTGGAATTTGAAAGCTTATGTTTCCATTGTTCTTACCAAAAACTAACACCTCAGATTTCACTTGCAAGTTACCGTCTCCCTTACTTAAGATAGGCATTTGTCATACAAAACTATAATAATAATAAAGTGCATCATCATTCTACTGAAGAGAGTCCAGTTGTTTGTCAAGCCCCATCATATATTTGTCACTCCTGCTATGGGACAGTTATGTTAAATAGTCATAAATGTTGTTTTAAATACATGATTTATCTCAGCTTTTACCTTAGGGTAATTTAAATGATTTACGGTAAAACAGCTACTTTTCTTTTTGATGTTTGACTGTTGGTTATAAAAAAGTTAAAAAGATGAATTCATTATCACAGAGTAAGTGCCTATATTGNAAGAAGGGAATGGGTTCTTGTTATCTGTGGTGGCATGGATGGACCTGGAGGGCATTGTGCAGAGTGGAGTGTTAGACAGAGAAAGACAGATGCAGTATGATTTTGCTTATATGTGGAATATAAAAACAAAATAACAAACAAAACAGAAACAAACTCATAGTTACAGAGAACATTTTGATAGTTGACAGATGGGAGGGGGGTTGAAGGTGAGTGAAAAGAGGAAGGGATTAAGAAATACAAATTGGTTGCTACACAGTCATCATGGGGGTGTAGGGTATAGCATAAGAAATATAGTCAATAATATTGGTCCTTTTTTAAATTATACAAATGTTTAACTACTATGTTGTACACCTGAAATTAATATAAAATAATATTGAATGTCAATTGTAATTTTATAATTTAAAAAGTCGGGAAAGGGTGAAGAGGAATGAGTCTCAAAACTACAGGTATAGAACAAAGAAGTCATGGGGATGTCATGTACAGCATAGGGAATATAGTCAATAATATTGTGATACCATAGTGCAGGGTCAGATGGTTGCTGGACTCATTACAGTGTCACTTCTTTAGGCATATAAATGTTGAATAACTACAGTTTATACTAATATAATGTTGTATGTTAGCTATATTTTGATAAAAATCTTTAAAAAGTATGTTGTTTGAGTCCCTTGATAACTGCCCTAGATTAATTTTGATGATAAACACTGGGAGGGTTAATTTGAAGGGTTCCAAAGGAATTTGGATCAGCATTCAAGGGTCAAAATAGCTGCCTATGGAGGTATCTGCTATCTCCTGAGCCATTTCTACTTGAATTTTGTAACCTTTGTTCTTATCTTAGAGATAAGAACCCTACCAGTGTGGTTAGGTGGAAGCACAGCATGAGGCCCAAAGGATGAGGCAATGTCTCTCAGGGGATTTTGTTCTATTTGGACCCATTGCCTCATCGCCCCACTTATCTCACCTCTGCAATTATTACTTTGAGCAAGTACAGTTAAATGTTGGTGTGTCTTCAAATCACCAGTGCTTCAAGCCTCAGATAACATATTTGCCCTTCTTTAATTATAGATTTTTAAATGTAAGGTTTATAATAGCAATAGGCCTTTTGTGCAGTTGTCTTGAACCTGACAGATATAGTATAAGTAATGACAAGATTTATCGCCTAAGTAAACAATCAAGAAAGCCTATAATATACTGCAGCGATCCAGCCAAGATATAATGGGGACATGAATTAGTGCCTCATTCTCCCTTTGAAGGCACCATTGGTTTTGTGCTTCAGAAAGGGATGGGGTCAGAATTGTTATTGTTACTTAAAATGGAGTAACAATGACAATTAGAATTAGAATTTGACATTGAAAATTGTTCTGAATTTTAAGTGAAAATTCTTGTGTATTTATTTGAAATGTAGTGAGCAGCTGAAAATACATTCATCTGTGTACAAAAGTCATTTAAAAGATAGGTAAAGAATAAAAAAAAACTTCCCTACTTTCAATGTCATTTTCTAAGAATTTAACTGTAAGACATTCAGACACTCAAGACTGAGTGTCAATTGACTGGAAAGAGCTTCCTTTTGGTCGGGGAAAATAATTCATACATCAATGTTATCTTAAGTGATTCCTTTGAGTGATGATATGTAACCACCTAGGAACAAAGAAGTGAACCCTATCGGACTATGCCGCTCATTTATAACTATTGGGAGAGCTCAACCATGAGTGCACATTGTGTGCCCAGCATAAAATGAATCCCCGAACTTTGCTGAAAGTGGCCTAATGCAGCAAAATAGAGTTCCAGGTATGTATTTTATAATTCCTCAAGAATCAGAACTATAGAAAATAGTACCATTTGGTTATAACAAATTCTCTTCTAGATCTGTAAGTTTCCACCAGGTACAAGTATGAAGGCCTAGCACCATGCAGCTCTCCTTCTATTTCTCTTTCTGGGTTTTCTACCTCAGTATCTCTTGTGTCAGCAGGATTGAGCAGAGAATTACTGACAGTCAGAGTGGTTGGGTTGAANAAAAAAAAAGACTCTTGCCAAGGATGTGGTGAGTAAAGTGCTTAGCAGAGTGCCAGCACCTCGTAGTCATTAAATAATTGACAGCTATTTTTAATATTCATTTTGAAAGACAGAAGTCTAGAGAAAGTAAAATATGTTAACAGTTTGAGATCCAAGATGGCAGGAGTAGATAAACACTGTGCCTGCTACCTTTTGTGAACACATTAAAATTACAACTAAATTATACAACAGTCAACCTGGAGAACCATCTGAAGTCTGGCTGAACAGAAGTTTTATAACTATGGATATAAAGAAGTAGCCACATCGAGACTAATAGGAGGGGCAGATATGCGGAACTGGCTAACCCCAAACCTCTATACGGCAGTTGAGAACT
Organism: Hipposideros armiger; assembly: GCF_001890085.2. Lineage (NCBI taxonomy): Eukaryota > Metazoa > Chordata > Mammalia > Chiroptera > Hipposideridae > Hipposideros > Hipposideros armiger. The sequence continues at coordinate 2,910,806 of NW_017731386.1, forward strand.
AGGAGGGATACCTGGGCTGCGGAGGTTCCCCCTAGAGGAGCGGGGGTCTCAGCCCCACACCAGCCTCCCCATCCCAGAGTGCTGGTGCCAGGAAGAGAAGTCCCACAACATCTTGCTATGAAAAAAAGTGGGGATTCCAACAATTCAGGTGGGACGGAAGGCAACAGGAAGTTCACGCGTCCTCTTAAATGGCTCGCACACAGACTCTCTCACTTGCAGGCACTCACCTTGGGCTCCAGCGAAGGGGCAGTAACTCAGGGGGTGTCGGAGACATACAAAGGGCAGACTGAGTTGTGTGGTTCTAAGATGAGGACTGGAGAACACATTTTCCCTGCTAAGGATCCTCTTCCCATGCAGCCAGCAGGCTGGCGCCATTTTTCCTGTTTTGAGCCCTGCCCCTATGCTTACAGCCAAATTCGAACCTGATTGGTCTGGTGATCTCCACAGCTCCATCCTGCTGACTCGTTGGGACCCCAACCCACCCAATACCCCAGAGGTACTTTTTCAAGAGCAGCCAGCCCTGCCCTTATTGCACTCTTTATTGGAAAACTATCTAAGTCCGACAGACCCCAGTCAGGTGGCAACTGGCCTTGGTATGCTCTGAGATTTTGCTGAGTGGCTTTAGGCTCAGCACTGGCACCAAACCAGAATTTACATTAACCTGGTGACCATAACTCTTTACACTCTGGTGACTCCCTGAGTCCCTGCTTCACCCAACTTGCATATAGCACAAGACTTTATCAGTGGCTGAACCTTAAGGGAGCTGGAAGGTGGCAGCAGGCCTTGGGGTGTCTTTAATCTTGTGGAGCTACCCCAGGCCCAGTACTGGTGGCAGCTGTCCTCAGTTTGCAGCGTGACCACTCCCATGCACCTCCAGGTTAGCATAGGCAGTGAATAATCATGGATTGCTTTGTAGCTCTTACCAGGTAGTCCCCAGCTGATCACAGGCAGTGGCTGACCTGGGCCTGCACCAGAGCCCCTCACAAGAGGGCTCAGAACCAACGTACTTGGAGGTTGGCTTCAGACCAAAGCAGAACACTGCCCAATTAGTCTCACAAGCAACACACCCAAAAGGTAGTCTCAACAGGCACCAGAGCCCACTGAGGCACATCCCACTCAGTGGGGTAAGTTCCCTGCACAGCCAACTGTAAGTTGTGTAGGTGGCAAAACACCACAGCCAATCAGCTTGAGGGGCAATGCCACCCACTAAAATGCCAACAGCAACCAAGACTTAATTATATCAGGAGGGCACATACAACTCACAAAAGGGACACTCCTG
>NW_017731386.1:2912852-2916136 GCF_001890085.2 Hipposideros armiger
GTTAAAAAGATGAATTCATTATCACAGAGTAAGTGCCTATATTGTGCCATGATTGTGTCCTAAGGAATAAGAATTGATTTCCTTTAGTGAATCCTAAATACAAAGATAAAGCTCAATGCTTATGCAGAGATTTGAGATACTGATGTATAAGATAATCTGGCTTTTGGTTGTGGTTTTGAAATATGCTTAATTAAACAAAGGTGAAAAGGAGACCTCCTAAGAACTTGCTTTTAGATAGCAATGCCCCAAATACCACAGGAGCCTGTGATGGCCAAGTGGGCGCATACTCTCTATTGATTGAAACTAATCCTTGCCACGCTTCAGGAATGACTACCAAATGCAGCCAGAGGCATCTATTGTATTATTGCAGGAAGAAGAGCAAGTTCACACTTGACCAAGCAAAGGCACAACAGGATCTATTAATCAATGTGAGCTGGGTCTCTGCTCTTCCGGCATATGAGCACGGCCTGCTGGTAACTCTTACGGTTTATGGAAGCCACGATAGACATCAAATCCGGCTGCCTTCCAGCCGAAAAGTTCTTATACACCTGATATCACATGCAAAATGTTTTCGAATTTGTGATTACACTTTATTTTTTTCCCACCTGTGGAAAAGGGGCCGTAGATTTCACTCCACTCTCATAATCCTCCCAAAAGTTAAGAAAGGCTGATCTAATCTAGTGCTATTGTATCACGAAGGAGGAGAGGAAACAGGTATCTACTGATACAGTAAGTGGCCATTGATGACTACAGGCAGAGGCAGATCTACAACCCAAGCCAAGTCACCAAAGTAACTGCTAGAGGACTGACTGGCCTTTCTTGAGTACTGTGCCAGTGGCATGCCAAAATAATAATAATAATAATAATAATAATAAAGGAAGGGAAAAATGAGAAAGAGCTACAGTGTCCTACTGGAAAAGCAATGCTTCAAAATGTTCAAAAGACTGTATCTTCTATTATTAGCACAATTATTTATCATTTGCAAATTTTGCTTTTGTGATTATTATCTAAATAAAACCCTTTTCTTTAGAAAGACACCTACTAAGAATTGGATTTTTATGAAGGTAGTTCTAGACCATCTCCAAATTTAATTGTATACTAAAATTCTACCTCTGTTAAATAGAAAAAACTATGATAAAATACATCAATCAATATATACGGGTCAACTACAAAGAAACACAAGATCATTTTTTTAACTTTGCCTTTCAATTTTCTCCTATTAAATTTCAGAAACCCATCACTGGGAAATGCAAAGTAACTTGCAAAGAATTAACAGAAATCCTATTGAATAAGAACTTAAATAAATAAAAATTCCTGAAATTTGGGCTGCCTTCTTATCACATTTATTACAAAGACATATGCTATTTTGGAAAAGGCAAAAAGTATTGCTTTCCTTATTTCATTTACCATTTGTAAAGCTAAGTTTTACTTTGTTTACTTCTTCCATCAATTAAAATACAGTTGCTTGGAAAGATTTATAAAATCATCTTAATGGTCCTAAATACATAAAACATAACATCATCTATTTTAAGCAACTTTAAAGGGTGGGCAACCTCTGTAAAAGTCTATAAAATTATAACTACAGGCATGGATCTAGCAGAAAGTAATATAAATCAGGTCATTCAATTTATCAAACATATAAGGAACTAGCATTTGACTATTTCCTGGTTAGAGCCATGCATCAAGCACTGCAATTTAAAATCATGAATATTTTTTGTTTCATATATATATATGCAGGCATGTGCACTTTGTGTAAGTAAGTACTTGCCAAATCCCAAGGCTAGTTTTCAGTCTTCCTTTTTTTTAAACTTTTCGATGTCATTTTACCTAATTAATTACTGTTTAAGTCTGAAATATTTTTTCAAGCTCTTTGAAAGCATACTCATCTGGCTCTCCTACTTCATCAGCTATTCTGACTTTACTTGGTCCCTTTTCTCATTTCTGACCTCTACACTTGCCCTTTATCTGCATACATTTCCTAGGTGAACCCACCAAATCCTATATCATTTAACTATAAAAACATGCTTCTGACATACAACTGTGTATTGCTGGCCTTCAGCTCTCCCCTAAACTCCAAACTCATATATCAAATTGCCTACTTACTATTGCTACTTGGCTATCCATTCAGGCATATGAAACTTCAAATGCAAGTAAATAATAAACAAACAAACAAAGAAAAATATATTTTCTCCAAATACATCTTCTATTCACCAGACTTGTCCATCTCAAGTAGTTTCTCAGGTCCAAAAAACCCAAGTGCTGTCTTTAATTCTTTTTCCTTACACGCCTTCCCTCATTGCCTTATCCATCAGCACATTTAGTTGAGATCTGTTTCAAAACATTCATTATATTCATTAATTTCTTCCATTTTCACCACTACCACCTCTGAATAAATCACTCCAACTGCTCATAGACAGCTGTAAAAGCCTTCTCTTGCCTTCTTGTATCTACTCTTGCATTTGTGTGGCCCATCCATATGATCATCAAAGTGATTTCTTTTTAGTTAAGATAATGCAAGGCTCATGCTTAAAATTCTATGGCTTCCAACCATGCTGAGATTACATCCAAACTTTCCTTGGTCTCAATAGCCTTGTATGATCTCACCCTTGCCTACTTCTCCAATTAAATTTCCTAATACTTTGTCTCTTATTGGCAATGCTGTAGCCCAAAGGCATTCCATCTTACTTTTCTACATCTGAAACTCCTTACCATTTGCCTTTCCTGGGACCTTTGCCTGGAATTACTCTCCCTGCATCTTACCCTATCATATTAACACAAATGGCAATTTCACTGACTATAGAGGCAAACCATCTATTACCATCCCATAACACTTGCTATTATATTCTTTTCCATGGTTTTCTGACTCCATTTTGGTTTAAACCCATAGTATTTATTATTGGTCAACCCCCACAAACCTCAAATATAATGGTTCTCACCATAGCAGCAGAGACTTTTATTCAACATTGAATCCTCATTACCCAGATTAGCATCTGTTATATGATAGGTGCTCAATAAATAATTCTTGAGTGAATACATATAATATATAGATATAGCTATAGCTATACATACAGATATATAGAGATTGTGAAATAGAGAAAGAGAGAGATAGATGATAGATACATGTTAGATACATGATAGATAGATTTACATAGTTATCATTTAGTCACTCACTACATAAGACATTTTCTTAGTAAACAAAGTATAAAAAGTTGGGCTTAATCAAATCTTGAAATTAAGTAAACATGAAATTTTCTCATTTAAACAAAACATTGAAATTTTAGGGG
>NW_017731386.1:2916436-2924811 GCF_001890085.2 Hipposideros armiger
AAGTCACATTTGACTCCTGCAATTACAAGAGGTGCTCAAAGTGTTTACCATCAGTGTCCAGATGCTTCTGAGTACGGTGAGCAATGTTGACCAAAATGTCCACTTTTATACATTTTTTGTCATCCCGTGTGTGTGTGTGTGTGTGTGTGTGTGTGTGTGTGTGTGTGTGTGTGTGTGTATCCCCTCTTCCCCCCATAGTTTCACTATAATAAGCTTGCAAATTATTAGCTGTTCTTCAAACTATCTTAACTGTTGTATAAGGTCCTATAAACATCATATGAGGTCATTTTTAACCTTCTAAACTGAAAAATATCCAGGGGAGCTACCAGCAATAAGAATGGACCTTAAGGAAGTATCTCTGAAGCAAGGTGGTACCTCAAACTGATGTGGCATTGGTATCAGGTTTAGATTGAGTTGCACTGAACATCCCCATCTGACAGGTAGGTGTTCAGAGGCCTGGAGAAATCATGATCCAGCCGGCTAGAGAATAGTTACGATGGATTAGAACGAGTTCTAAATCAACTCTTCCCACTATTCAAAGTACCTTTATCTTTATAGAGAAGAGAATAATTTAAATAAATAAAAATTGCTTATTTCACTTACTTTGCCAGCCTTACTCAGACAAGATTTTCAAAGGAGTAAAAAATCTGTCTTTGTTTTCTAAACAAACACTTTAAAAAAAATCCAGTGTAAGAAGTTAAGTTTATAGGGTCACTTAAGGTCTTATTCTGGGAGGATATGAAAAAAAAGGAAAAGGGAACTTTGTAAATCATGTAGGTTATAGAACTGAAAAGAAAATCCTTTGAAGAATAGGTCATTGGTTTTGATATTAGGGAATAAGGTATGAGATGCACTTTGAGGAACTGTAACCTAACCAAGCAGCTCACACATAGTGGTTTTCATTAAAAAGTTGCCATTTATCTTATCATGGCAAGTTTATCTTACCATGAGCTGTCATTGAAAGGATAGGGAAATACTGTGACTTACTGCAGCACAGCGGATATCAAATAAAGACAGATGGCAACTTTTTAATGACAGACACTGTTCTCCGGGGCTTATTCACGTCTCTAGATTCAGGAACAGCCGCCATCGATACCAACCCCTGGTGCTGAGTTAAAAAGGAGACATTACTAGAGCAAATTAGTATTAGAATCTGAAAATCTTTGGTAAAATTTGATTTCCTTTGGAATCTGTTCTGTTTGCACTGAAAAAGAAAATTGCATGATGATAAGAGAGAAATTTGTATTTAATGTCTCACTCTTAGCTTTTTACACAATGTATATTTTTATAACATTTGTGAATTTTCTAAATAAAATATGAGTTGAGAGCCTATGGTTTTGAGCCACACATTCTTGGAATCATTCTGCTTTTCTCTGTTTCTCAGTTTCCTCATGCACAATGCAGAAAAAAGAAGTGTTCCCAAATTGTAGGGCTGTGTTAAGGACTCAAGAAGAAAAGGAACAAAATAATAATGCTGTTATTGTTGTTGCGATTAGCATTACCTAATGATGTCCATTGCATTTGATGTATTTAGCAAATCAAATCTCAACTACTAACTGCCCCTAAACAAATGGAGGTGATTTAAAAACATTTTGTATTTAAATCAGGCAGTTAAATACCACACTCATAAATCCAGATTCTTCAACTGACAGTATGCATCCTTCCAACCTTTTGACCCTGTAGACAGAACTTTCCTTTTTTCTGAGTTTCCCCAGTTGGGCTAGCTCAATGTCACCTTTCTCTTTCTGAGCCACTGAGGACACTTATTACCCATTTTCGTCCTTCATACATTGCATTCTATCATCTCATACCTAAATCTCTCTCTCCCAACTAGATATACATTCCTTGAGAATGCATATACACTACATACTTTTTCATAGGCTTCTGAAGCAAGCTAGTCCAGTGTGAAACAAGAAATTAGAACTCATTGATTGTATTTTATGCAAAAATGATATAAATTAACTAACATAGACTAAGTGTACAATACCATGTTTTATTTGTTTTCCCTATGCCCTTAAATTGAACAGTGGAATGAAGAGACAAATACTAAGCTCAAAAAAATTTCAAACTGAATTTTAGAAACGATTTCTAGAAAGTCAACTTATTTTCTCTGGGACTCAGTTTCACCACCTGTTTAATAACAAAATTGAACAGGAGAACTTAGGGTTCATTCCAGATTGAATATTACTGAGTATAGTTTTATTTAATGTGTCAATGTTTGGAATGCACTCACTTATTAAATGTGTGTTTCAAAAAACTGGCCTGGCACATGTTCCAACCACAAAAAAAATGGCATTGGCCATAGTCTTCACAATTCTAAGCAAAGGGAAATACAATCTTCATATGACCACTGGTGGTTTTACTTTCAAACACAGAAGAACATTGAAAATATATTAAACTTGGAAGTCATTTCCTTTTAGACTGCTTTTAATTCCCTTTAGTGTTTCGCTTGGAGCATTTTTCTTTATTTCTCCATTTATCAGATGCTTAAAAACTCTGAAGAATGAAGTTAACTAATTGTCCATTAGATGCCATGGATCTTTCATCTATTTAAAGATGTCTCCTTGATGCAGTTCCTCTCATTAGACAGAGCTGTGAGCTTTGCTGTGCACTCACAGATGGTATCCCGGCTTCTGCAGCAATGGGCACTTACGCGCCAGGAAGCCCTGTTTAGAAGGGGATGTTTTAATAGAGCAGTCCACATCCAACCTCTCACTCTCGTCTAAGTACCTGCTGGTGATGATCACTTTGCTTCCTGCTGCTCTAAGTGGAGTCATTAAGAGAAATGCAACTTTCAGCACGACTGAGAAAGAATGAAAACTTCCTTCTTCATCTGAAGGTCAGTTCCACCAAACATTTACCGGTCCTCTTCCATCAATTTAATGATTATGAAGAAATTAGATAATCCTTATTGCTAAAGAGTCCTAAGGGATCATTAAGTCTCTTTTCTCTCCCAGCAGTTGGTGGAAAAAATAAAATATAGTAAAATTTAGGAAACTAATAGTTGTTCCTACTTATTTTTTATATACAGGTAAGAGGATTATATTGGGTTGTCAGAAAAGTCATGACATATTTATTCTATGTTTTTGTTGCAAAAATGTGTCATGACTTTTCCGACAACCCAATAGTATTTCCCAGTATTTATTTCAGCACTTGATATAATTAAATATTGATGGTGTTTTTTCTTCAGTACCCCCTCAGCCCTCTGTCCTGTGACATAATGGGTTGGATGGTGATAAACTGTCTATTTAGTATCATCTTTATTAGAACAATATAGGAAATGAAACTTGAGCAAAGTGTGGCAGAAAGGTTAAAGTGCAGATGGAAGACAATTTTCTATGCTTATTGAACAAGCTGCTAAAGGAGAAAAAGAAGAAAGAAGAAAGAAGAAGTTGAAGAAGAAGAAGGAGAAGAAGAAAAGCAATGGTGAATGAGTATTTTAAGCTTTTTTTAAATATTAGGTTTATCCACTTGTTTCCAGTTAACCCCACAAGTATTTATCAAGTAGTTATAGGAATTGAGCTATATCACTTCCTGGGGAATGTATTAAAGAAGCATCTGATAATGACAGATGCTTGGGATTCTGAAATGTATTTGGGTAAGAGGAGAAAAGCATCTATAAAGGATAACACTTACAATTAGATATGAAACAAATAGAGGCAATTATAAGCCAGTATAAAAGTAGTCACTACACTTATAAACAAAAATAAAACATACAGCTTAGATTTATAAAACGGAGTCAAGATATTCAAGAGATACTACTATTCAGATTAATGTCCCATATGGAATTTTGGACTTGGAATGATTTTTCAAAAACCAAAAGAGAGAAATAAATTTCAGGTGAGAAAATGCTATTTAAAAAAGCTGAACAAACTTCCTTAACTCACTGAGTTTAGTGCAAACACTCATCTGGAAAGAACTCTACCTCTTTATCTAGCTCCTGAAGGACTTTATCACTTTATTACCAACATGGCCTCCATGCCCATCTGTTTTATATTTTCCTTATTTCAATTGTATATTTATAAAATTGCACCCTCCACTTTCAATAGCCTCAGGAAACAAGTACCAATAAAATTCCCATTGATTAAAGTATTAAAATACATGAAAAGGAACAATAGCCAGAAGCAATAATGATTAAACACATCAGTATCAAACAAAACAAAATTGTATTAAAAACAACAGCCTCCTTAAATCTATCCCTTAAAAATGGAGCAAGCCAGCTTAGAATGTAGGAAAAATTGGGTGATTGCAGCTATATACAAAAACCTTGGCTATAAAATATAGCAACACTTTCATGTTAGTGTTAGACTCAGTTTCTGGGCAGCCTCTGCATAATTTTCTTTCCCCTCCATGGGCCTCTGTTTCTTTAGCTGTCAAATGGGAAGAATACTGTTTATCATACTGTCTCCTAAGGAGGTTATGAGGAAGAAGGAAAAAAGGCATTTCAAATGACTTAAGAAGTGGATCAGTACAAATATTTGTTGTTCCTAACACTGCTTATCATTCTATCATTTTTGGAATATTTAATATCTGACTGTGTCCTTACTCTGATAATAGAAATTGTATTTTTAGAGATAAATTCTGTGTTATAAATGTTAAATGCCATACATACAGAGATGCTATATAAATACTTAGAGCTATTATTTTGTTAGTACTTACAAATGATGACAGTGTCTGAGGGAAAGTGACTCTGCCTCCCATGATGCACTCCAGGCTTAACCAGGCACATCCCTCAAGCCCTTAATTGAAACAATGGAGACTGAATCATACAAATTTTGTGTTGACGTCAAAAGCAATGAGCAGTGTCGGCAAAACCACCTTTCTACTTAAATCAGTAAATACTACCTAAATCAGTAAATACAACTCTCAAGGTGAACTTATCTCCCAAAGAGAACAGTCTTTTATTTCCTGTTAAGGCTTAATTTCCAAGTTAAATTCTACAAGACTATTCACAAAGTCTGTTTCATACACTTGGCAGATGCACATATGCACAAACATACACACAGCACCTGCCATTCTGACTGCTCTGGATGCCTTGCCCATGTTCTAATTTCTATGGGAAGAGGGCACACCATTGGTTATCCTTGTTTCAAAAAGATATTGGGAAAATAATTCAATAAAAATCAGACCAGCTATGCATGCTACCCAACAACAATGAGAACAAGAACAATTGATAGAGATGCGTCATTCTCCAAGTTTCATTGTGTTCCTTGGTGATCCTTACCAACCTACTTTCAGGTAAAATGCATTTGCTCTACCTTGTTAAGAAATTTAATTCTGTCATGGGGATAGTAATCACAGTTATTTCCTTCTTTCCTAAATTTGAACAAATAATGAGCTCTTCATTTTTTCCCGATATTGTAAACTATCAAAATAAAATATTTTGATGAAATAATGAAAAAGTAAATTGTAGTGTTTTCATACAAAAGTTTCTACTTCTATAGACACTATAATGCTAAGCCAGACAAAGCAAGTGTAGTGATAGAGCATAGAGATTAATGAAACATGTGTCATTTCATTGTAGGAACACTGGGCTGAGTTCTCTTTTTCTTCTGGGCATTGGTGAGACAGTCTCCACGGTCTTTGCAAACGATAAAACAATACAAGAATATGATGTCATAAGAAAGACTTACATACTGAAAGCCCTATAAACTCAGACACAGCTCTACTGATGCTTATGACATATCTTTTGGTTAAAACTAATAAATATCTTATATAATTCTAAGATCTGGACAAATGTGTGAACAGCAACACTATACCTGGCAAACATTTCCTTAGACATCTGGCAGATCTTGCTCAAAGTATGAGTTCTTACGGTAGGGACACAGATGTAATATTGCTAAAGGAAAGACGTCAATCATCTATGAATTTAAGACCAACTCTACATGTGGCTGGAAAAAGCACTTTTATGTAAAGAGTGTTTAGAGGTTCCTTTAGGCATAAAACTAGAGTTCCACCCACAGTAATAAAAACTGAAATTTTAATTTTTTTATACTAGAGTCACTCTTTTGGATTACAATTATCTTTACTATATTATGAACATATTATTATATATTTCACTTAATAGATATTTTTACTGGATTCCATTGAATGGAATTCATTACTCAAGAATATAATTTATAGCAATAAACAAATGGAACTCAAGTTTGGGAAGTTAAAATAAATATGGACTTAAATATGTAATACACCAGGTGATAATAAGTGTTAGGAAGGAAAATAAAGCAGGATAAGGAAATGGTAAGTAATGAAATTAGAAAAAAGAAAGTCTTTTTAGATCAGTTGGCCTTTGTGTGTTTGTGTAGAGACCTGGAGAAAGTAAGCAGATACCTAGAGAAGAGTGTTTTGTAAGAAAATAAAAAAGAATGCAACAAAACAAAACAAAACAAAACACTCTTCATGAATCTAAAAGTGGTCTTGGGGCTTTTGTGAAATAGGAAAGTAGCCAACGAAGTGAGTAAAGTTCATGATTCCAATGCAAATTCTTTAGCCCATTATATATTATGAAAATTTTTTATGTCATCAGCTGATTTTAAGTTACAACAGTCTAGGACAGTACATAGCACAGATAATGTCCTCCATTTTCAGATAAAAATCTCTGCATTCAGGTCCTTAGTTCTGTTTTCTATTGGTGGGGGGGGATGGTCAAGTTCAAAGCTAAGTTTACTGACTTGAAGTTTAGAATTTTTTTCCAACAGTCCTCACATTCTTGGTTCAGAGGATCTTATTAATATTTGCTAGAGTCCTTCCAAATATAGAAGTCTATATCTTTAAGTAACTGTTTGCAAAGAGTATACACAGAATGCATATATTCACGCAAATGGTCACACATTAACCTATAGATACAGAAAAAAATCCTGAGCTACTGTATCCTCAACAGCAAGAGAGCCAAGGACCACTGGATACTTTGCGGGGAGGGCACTGCAAGATGTCTAGACCTTTAGTGAAAAGTCTTACCTCAGAGAGACCGCTTGTCATGATAAAACAGCTCTTACATGGTGAGAAGCTCTGTATCCACAAGATGTCCTGAAACAGATGAAAGAGCAATGAAATAAAAAGTACAATTAGTTACTCCATTCTGTTTGTGTTGTTAGGAGATTGACCATTAGCAGCCCAATCACTCCACTAGTGTATCAACAGTGACAATATATGTTCTTCCTCAGAGTGGTTTGTCTCTCCCAGTCTTTGGGAAACCGAGCCAACTCATAGCAAATGTAAAAGTGACAGTACTTGTCTGCATCAACTTCAGCTTCAGAAGGACACACACACAGACACACAGACACATACATGCATACACACACACACACACACACGTGTGCGCACACACAGTTATCTCCGTTTGCCTGTATTGCACTTTAGATGTGAAGCATTCTTTGCTACCTGTTCACTTGCCTTACTTACTCTTTTGATCTAATCTCAGAATGCAAGTGACAACAGGTATTTGGTGAAAAGCATATGATTTTACATCTAAATATATTTACTGCAATACTTCAGATTTCTATAAATCTGAAGCTACTTTGTACCCGAGTAAATTAAATTGGGACATCAGTGTGTAGATAACGGGTGTGTGTACGTATGTGTGTTTGAAAGCCCTTTAATAAGTAGATCGTTTACAAAACAGTGTCTGCTTGCTTTTCTAGGAAGATGTAGATTTGTTTCTTTCAGCAATGTTCTAAAACGCGGGGTGAGGGGGCTTTCCTTCCTAATGAAATACGCTGCACTGAACAAATCCAAGAAACTTTGGAGAAGATTATACTCTCCTGACAGCCCGAATGTGATAAGTATATCAAGATTTAGTGTCCTTTTATTAGTTTCTCATATAAGAGAACACCACAGCTGCCAAATCTGAATCATTACCCTCATTTTTCCTGATATAATCAGTATGAAAATGGTGACTACCTGGATATTGCCTCAATGTGAGCTTCTTACTAAATAAGGTGAGATCAACCTTATTGTATCACTCACTGATTAGAGTTCTGATTAATGCTGCTTCTTTTATTTCCATTCCCTAGGTTGAGATAATGCATATGCTCCTGAATTACCAGGCCTGGCACCTGTTTCTGAATCAGACCCTTTCTAATAAGGTTGGCAAGAGTTGGGGAACTCATAGACTTCTGGGAAAGTTTAATTACTGCCAGAGTCTGCCCTCTCATCTCTCTTTAATTTTCCAAAATTTCAGAATAAAAAAAAAAGCCCCAAAGCTGTGCACGGTGTTTATTTCATTATACTGAACAATTTCCAAGTTCAAAACAGCGTTGGTCCAGCAGCTCAAAATACAGACTCTTCACATTTTCTGCTGAAACACTTTTGAAGAAAGAAGACAGAAAACTATTGAAAACTCACCACCACCCAAAAATTCAACTGACAGGACATTTTTT
>NW_017731386.1:2925091-2928165 GCF_001890085.2 Hipposideros armiger
TGTAGGAGTTCCAGTCAAGATAGCAGAGTAGGTAAACACTGTGCTTACTTTCTCTCAAGACCACATCAAAATTACAACTAAACTACAGAACAACCATCATTGAGATTTGTCTAAAGTCTTGCTGAACCAAAACCCTACAACTACAGACATAAGAAGCAGCCATCTCAATACTGTTAGGAAGGGCAGAGACTCAGAACGGGCAGGTCCCACACCCACATGTGGCCATTGAAAATTGGGAGGAATATCTCGGCTGTGTAGGTCCCCTGGCCCCCAAAGGAGCAAGGGGTTCCAGCACCACTCCAGGCTCCCCAGCCCAAGGTTCCAGTGACGGGGAGAAAAGTCCCCATAATTCTCACCAGTCCCCTCCATTGGTGAAAACCAGTGCAGATTATGGCTGATTGAGACGAAAGGCAGCTGGAGTCCCAAGGGCTCCTCTTAAAGGAACCATGCATGGACTTACTGATGGAATCACTGGCTCTGAGCTCCAGTGCTACGGCAGCAGCTGGAGAGGCGACAGGGACATACAGGCAGGGTGGGGCAGGGAAGTGAATTGTCAGGCTTCAGAACGAGGGCTGGAAGGGGAGCTTTCTCCTGGATGGAGGGACTGGTGGAAGCCATTGTTTCTTTGTTGAGCCCGCCCCCTTCCTGGCATGCAGATGCAGGTGGCTGTCATATCTGAGTCTCCATCAAGCTGGCTGACAGCATTTGTTTACCAAGTCCTGGTGATTCTGAGACCTCACGTTACTCAACTTTCCAGCACACCCAAGCTGCTTCCAGTGGTGTTTTCATACAAACTTCCTGCCTTGGCTCATGCTACAAACTTTTCTAGGGTCTCTAAAAGGTTCACAGAACCCAGAGAAGCAGCATTTGGCTTCGTTTTGTCCTATACCTCTGGCTAAGCAGTCCTAAGCCACGCACTAGCAACAGCCAGCCTTGGTTCATGGCTAGGCCTCTTGAGGCACTTCCAAGCATGGCATGAGGGGGAGAGCTGCAGTTTGTGGTTTTGTGGCTCCTGCAAGATGGCCCTGGGTGGAGCATGGGCTGTGGCTGAACTTAACCTGCAGTGGGTCCCCTTCCAGGTGGTCCTGGGGCTGCCATGCCCAGAGGCCAGCTTCAAAACGAGCTGGAGCATCATCCAGATGCCTGCAAGGATGACACACCCAGGGGCTGATTGGGGAAGCACCGGAGCCCTGCTGAGGCCAATCCTCCTCTGAGGGTCAGCCCCTGCACAACAATTCCTCCACTGTGGTAACAACCAGTCCTCACAATCAATCATCCTGAGGCTCAATCCATTCCATTAACATGCAAACAGTAACCAAGGCTCAACTACAAGAGGAAGGCAAACACAGCCCACACAAGGAGCACACCTGGAACCCCTGACTCAGGTAACCAGGGAGACTGTGCCACTGGGCCCCATAGGACACTTACTACATAAAGCCAGGCTACTAAGACTGAGAGACATAGCAGCCCTATCTAACACATAGAAACAAACACAGGGAGGCAGCCAAAATGGGGAGACAAAGAAACATGTCCCAAATAAAAGAACAGAACAAAGCTCCAGAAAAAGAACTAAACAAAATGGAGACGAGCAATCTACCAGATGCAGAGTTTGAAACCCTGGTTATAAGGATGCTCACTGATCTCAGGGAGAGATTCAACACAGAGATATGAAACATAAAAATAGAGATAGAAAACATAAAAAAGAACGAGTCAGAAATAAATAATATAATAATGGAAATGAAGAATACATTACAGGGAATCAAGAGTAAATTAGATGAAGCAGAGGATCAAAACAGCGATTTAGAAGATAAGGTTGCAGGAAACACCCAATCAGAATAGAAAAGAAAAAAAAATCTCCCCAAATAAAGATAGTTTAAGGAGCCTCTAGGATAATAACATCAAGCATACCCTCATTTGCATTATAGAGGTAGCAGAAGGAGAAGAAAGAGAGCAAGGAATTGAAAACCCATTTGAAGAAATAATGANAGAGAGAGAGAGAGAGAGAGAGAGAGAGAGAGAGAGAGAGAGAGAGAAAATTGATAAAACCAGGAAAAATGATAAAGAGGGGGGAATAAAAAAACTTCCAGTGCTATAAATGAGAACGAAGCATCACTAAAAACCTGGCAGGAATATTATAAGAAAATTATATTTAAGACTAATAAACCTCATGAATACAATTAATCTTAACAAAAGATTTGCAAACTAATCTACATCTTTATTTGTCCAAAATTTGTTGATTTTGACAAAGATATCAAGGCAGTTTACTGGAAAAAACAAAAAACAAAACCTTTTCAACACAGGATGTTGGAAAAACTAGATATCGGTATATAAAAAAAGAAGCATGAGCCTCAGTACTCTACCTGCCAGCATACACAAACAATAATTTGAAACTGACCATAGACATATAGACACATCTAAAAATAAAAGCTAAAGGTATAAAGCTTTTCAAATAAAGTACAGGAAATAGTATGTAATCTTGGGATAAATAGTGTTGTTTCTTAGATAAAAGGCACTAAGAACAAAAGGAAAAAGATAATAAACTGGACTATATTAAAATTAAATGTATTTGCTCTTCCAAATAAATCATTAAGAAAATGAAACTATGTATTATAGATTCAGCAAAAATACTTTCATAAATATATCTGATGAAATTTCATCAGAACATATGGATAACTCCTACACATCAATACAAAGACAAAAATCCAAAACTGCAAAATACTTATGAACCTCACAAAATAAGACAAAGAATAGCTAACAAGCACATTTTAAAAAGATTGACATTGTTAGATATCAGATAATAGCAAATTTAAACTCCTAGATACCAATTCATAGCCACTAGTATTGATAAATACTGGCATTTAAGTACAAAATGTTCTTAAGAAAATAGAACAAAGAACTTTGTAATTTTTTGGTTGGAGTTACAAATATAGCAACCACTTTGGAAATCAGATTTTTATTTATTTATTTATTTATTTATTTATTTATTTATTTATTTTTTATGAAGTTAAAAATAAGCCTGCCTTGTTTAACACAGCAATGGTACTCTTAGTAGGTACCCAAGAGAAATGAAAACA
>NW_017731386.1:2931045-2932337 GCF_001890085.2 Hipposideros armiger
TGTGTGTGTGTGTGTGTGTGTGTAGCATAATACACAACAAAGGTAATATTTCCTATAACTGAGACATAGAATTTAAACTTAAGGAAGTGTTTGATAAAAGTCATTCGAGACTTAGCTCATACCATTTAAAAAACAGATAGTGGTCGATAAAAGAGT
Organism: Hipposideros armiger; assembly: GCF_001890085.2. Taxonomy (NCBI): domain Eukaryota; kingdom Metazoa; phylum Chordata; class Mammalia; order Chiroptera; family Hipposideridae; genus Hipposideros; species Hipposideros armiger. The sequence continues at coordinate 2,931,202 of NW_017731386.1, forward strand.
TAAATACATTGCACAATTATATGAATAATACACATTTGAAGAATTTACAGCTAAAAGCTGATCTGAAGATTGACAAATCTTAGGAATAAAAACATACATATAGAAAAATATTGGTTTTACCACCCCAACTTTTATTTCTTTGTACTTTAAAATTTGACGAAATAATTAAAACATAAGTGAAAGATTTGGAAATAGTTTAATGTATTTGAGAAAAGATTAATATCTAGCATGTTAAGAGATTATAAGAATCTTTAAGTGAGAAAGCTAAGTTCATAAAATAAGAAAAATAGTAAATGGTGTAGATATTTCAGAAAAAATGGAAATGCCTAAGAAAATATGAAAAATATTTGCCATCAATAGTAATCAAAGATATATAAATTATACTATTGTGTTTTTATTGCATTATAAAAGATACAGAGAAGGTACATTAAAACACTTCTTCATCCTCTTCCAATGGAAGAGTAAATTAATACTCTACTTCAAGATATAAATTTGTTGAGATGAATTAAGAAACTTATAAATGATAGAATCCTTTAAGTTAGTGGCTCCTTAGCAAGATTATATAAAAGTAACAATAACGTAAATAGACAAGGATTAATGTAGCAAATTTTATATTTATTAACAATAGGGAAAAAGTGAACAATATTTGAAATGGCTGAATAAATCAATATTTAAATCAGGGATTGCTGAACAACCAATTAAAATCATGTGTTTGAGAAGATTTATAGACAGGAAACATGCTCACAATATACTATGGAAAATCAATACATGAAAATTAAAATAGATTAGATTAAGCTATTTGAAATTGTTGCTGTCTGGCTTGTTTTGATTTAAAAATGGCATATTATATAATTCAACTTGATAATAGTATAATTTATAGAGCTGTGCAGAAATTCCAAAATATTTAGGATATTTTTAGACTTTCAAATTGTTTAAAAACACAGATGTTATTCTTACATTAGAAAAATAATTGAAAATATATGCTCTGTTTCAAAAATTGATTCATTAACATCTTAACACTTGTTCTTTCTCTCTCCCTCCCACACATACAAAACAACACATATGCACATGTACAAACAAGGTATGCAGAAAACACAGTCAACTGAATAACTCCTGTGTGCTCGAAGCAAGGCTAA
>NW_017731386.1:2937197-2968451 GCF_001890085.2 Hipposideros armiger
TGTGTATATATATATATATATATATATATATATATATATATATATGTATGTATATATATATTTTTTCTCTTGAGAAGCTCAGAATTAGATTCATATTCTCCTCTGAGGAAGACAAGATCATAAAGTATGTCTGCCACGTTGTATAAGACCTCCCATCATTATGTGAAATCCCTGGGAGGTATTTTTTGCTTACATATTTCTAAACTATTATTTAAGGTTGTAATTTTTTAGGTACTGTATATATTTTACACAGTGCTAAATCATGCAGTTTCAAAAAATTAAAATTGATGCAGTTAGACTCGGATATTGTTTAATGTGATTTGGTCTAATGTTATAACCTCAGTCCATATCTCTGGCAACTGTTTATTTACAGAGTATATACTATGTACTTTTAAAGTGAGCTAGATGCTATGGATGATAGAAAAGAAGTACAACATAAAACCTTGACATTAAAGAACCTTTAAGAATATGCAATTAAATTTAACTGTACAAAGTCATAGGGACCCAGTGTAAACCAGCATATATCCAAGAATGCAGGGACAGCTTCAAGGATGCCATTGACTTAAAGGGATAAAACTGGAGATATCTGTAAGGAATGCTAAGTGCTAAGACAAGCATCTCGAGGATATGAAAACAAAAGACTGTTTCATAAAAGGTGACCTTAGATGTATCCCCAAATAAGTGAAATGTCATATTGACATTCCAACAGAAATTACATCAGTCAAAATCTATTATAATAGCTCAGCTGTTTGTACTTGTGCTTCAGGACAAGATGGCGAAAAAGTGACTAGATTACCCTCCCACCTGAACCCACTCCTCTTCAAAAGAATGGACAAAAATTAGGGAAAAAATGTTAAATGTGTTTAAGACACCAGACATCAAGAAATAGATGACAGAGGCTCCTGAGAGACAAAAAGCAAACAAACAGACAAAAAACAAACAAAAAACAAAATTAGACCTGTGATGATCCCAAATGCTGCCTTGAGAGAGTTTCTAGGATGCAGCATAAGGAAGTGGAAAACAGGCAGCCAGGCAGATATCCCGAATGAGTCCAGGAAGACCACGGCAGCTAAGAGTTAGCAGGACGGAGTACCTGAGTTGAGATTGCAAAGTGAGAGAATTCCAACATCTGGACACGTGAATATTCAGCATGGTACAGATCAATGTATGCATGTGAGATAATTATCTGTCTCTAGGGGAAGAACCATCACAAATAATTATGGGAGCAGTAAGTGACACTAACATGGAGCTGGGAATAGTGCCTGACTGGAAAATGTCATAAGTCACATGACATTGGCGTGATTTACGTGACACCCAAGTAACCAGACTGGTTTCACCTTAGTAGTGAAAAGTAATTCACCATGAATTAAACACAGCTCTAGTCCCACCTAATATTTTAAAAGTGAGGCCTGAAATAACTGAACTGTGTATAAGTAACTTACCTGTGTTCTAAAAAAGCTCAAAAATATAAGAATTCAAAAATACCCACCACGTAAAAAAGGTAAAATTAATAGTAGGTGGAATCTAATCAAAAGTTAGTAGGCATCCAAAGAAGCAGGAAATTTACCCATGGTGAAAAAAAAAGTCAATAATTGTATAACATATGTTTAACCGTGAAGTAGTAGATATAGGTAAGATTTTTTTAAAGATGCAAATCAAACTGCTCAAAATTAAAACTATAATTGCTGAAATGAAAATATATTGGAAGATATTAATAGAGATTAGTTATTATAGATAAAAGATAAGTGAACTTGAAGACATTGCAATAGAAACTATAAAAATAAAAAAAACAGAAAAAACAAATAATGATAAATTAATAGAGAATCAATGATCTATAAAAGAACTTCAAGTTTACTACTATATATGTAATAGGAGTCCATGAAGAAGAGGATAGAAAGGAAAGAGATAAATTACTTGAACAAATATGGCAAAAATTTATCCAGATGTAATGAAAATGAAAAACCTGTATATCTAAGAAATGAAATGAATCCAAGCACAAAATTACATGAAAGAAACTACATTGTGGTACATGATAAACACATTTGTCAGAATCAGTAACAAACAGAATATCTTAAAATAATCTAGGGGAAAAAAAAGACCCATTACCTACAGAGAAACAAATACTAAGCATGATCAAACAATACAGTGAATGTTTAAATTAAAAAATATATATCACAGTAAAAGACACATTGCCATTAATCCCCCTCAAAATACTCGCCCTTTTTTCAAACACACTTATCCCATTGTTCTTGCCAGTTTCTTAAGCAGTTCTGGAAGTCCTCTTTTGTGAGTGTCTTTAGTTGTGCTATTGTGGCTGTCTCAATGTCCTGAATCATTTTGACTTTATGAGCCAGAAGTCACATGGTGCCAGATCCGGTGAATAAGGTGGATGAGGACACAATGCAATGTTTTTATTTGACAGAAATTGCCGTATACCAGAAGCGATGTGTGACATGGAGCATTGTCATGATGGAGGATGATTGAAAACACACCTTCTCTCAACTGTAGTTCACACCTGACTGACTGCACCGAACAAGTTGAAACTTGTCACAAACTGTTACTGAGGTTCCATGTCCCACCTTTCCATTGGATGGCACTTGGCAGCAACATTCACCATATTTTGTGATCACAACGGAAAGGCTCCATGTCACACATGACTTCTGGTGTGGCAATTTCTGTCAAATAAAAACATTATGGTGTGTCCTCATCCACCTTATTCACTGTATTTGGCACCATGCAACTTCTGGTTTTTCCTCAAAGTCAAAACGACCATAAAAGGTAAATGTTTTGAATTGATTCAGGACACTGAGGCAGCCACAACAGTGCAACTAAAGACACTCACGAAAGAGGACTTCCAGAACAAAAGTGGCAAGAGCAATGGGATACGTATGTTCAAAGCGAGGAGAAGTATTTTGAGGGGGATTAATGGCAATGTGGCTTTTACTGTTTATATATATATATATATATATATATATATATATATATATATATATATTTTTTTTTTTTTTTATTTTTTTATTTCTATATACTTTTAAATTTAAACATTCACCATATTTTGTGATAACACCTCATATAGGATGTTAGAAGATACCTCACAAGCAACGCAAGCCAAAAGACAGTGGGGCAACCTCTTTACAGTGTCAAAACACAGAAACAAAATAACAATTAATGAAAAATTCTACATCTGGTGAAAATTTAATTAAAAAATGAAAGCAAATAAAGACTTTTTCAAATAAACCCAAACTTAAAACAATTTATCAATAGCAGATCCTCACTACCATAAATGTTAAAGAAGCCCTTCAGAAAGAAGGGAAATTATTCCAGATGGAGAGATGGATCTACACAAAGGAATGTGAGACACTAAAAGTGGTAACAATATGGATTATTATACGAAAATTATCTCTTATCATTTACTCTCTTTAAAAGATAATCAAATGCTATAATTTAATAATGTACTGTAGGTTTTATAGATATGTAAGATAAAATGTATGACAACGCAAGGGATACAGAGTAAGAAGTAGAAGTATACTACTGCAAAGTTCTTATACTTTATAAGGAGTGGTATACTATCACTACAAGGTAGACTGTGGTAAGTAAAAAATGCACACTATAAATCTTAAAGAAACAGAAAAATAAAAATGGCACAGCTAATAAGCCAACAAATAATATAAAATGTAAATTAAAAAAAATCCAAAGAAGGAAGGAAAACAGGAAGAGGCAACAAATAATAGATGCAGTAAACAAAAAAACAATAGCAAGATGAAAGATTTAAATCTAACTGTTTAAATAATCACATTAATTGTAAATAAAGATATTTTTTTTATTTAAGACCCAATGATGTACTGCCTACTTGAAATACACTTTAAATATAAAACACTACAAAATAAAATTAAAATAAAGGATGGGAGAAATATGACAAGCTAACAATAATCACTATAAAGCTGGGAGGGGCCATGTTAATATCAGACAAAAAAGTTACTGGGAGTTTAGAAGGTCATTTCATAATGACATAAAGTCTTATATCAGGAGGATACAATAATCATATACAAGGTCAGACAATTAAGTTCGCGAACTTTCCACCCTGGGCTTACATGTGTATGTATGCATTTAACAGAATTTCAAACTTTAAAAACAAAGTTAAAAGAATATCAAGAAGAAATACATACATCCACAATTACACTCAGATATTTTAATATTCCTCTCTCAATAATGGATAGAATAGAAAATCTGTAAAGATATAGAAGATGTGAACAACAATATTTATCAAGTTGTCTTAATTAGTATTACTAGGACATGCCAACCAATATAATAATACAGTCTTTTAAGTATACACAGAACATTTTCCAAGATAGACCCTACGCTGGGCTAATAAAAATAAATAAAAACTTCTCAATAAATTTAAAGTGTTGGAAGTTATTCTCTAATCACAACAGAATTAAATTAGTAAATAAAAATAATTCTGGAAAGTTTATAAACATTTGGAAAGTAAAGAATGTACTTCTAGATAACTCATGAGTAAAAAAAATAAGAAGAAAAATTGACAGCATTTAGATCTGATTTAAAAGGAAAACACAACATATAAATAGTTGTGACATGCTGCCAAAGCAATGTTTAAGTGACACTTCATAAAGATGAAATAATTATTCCATTAGGAATACAACACAATCCTAAATTTCCATGTCCTCAATAACATAGAGTGAAAATACATAAAGCAAAAGTAAATTGAAATGTATAAAAGACAAAAAATTGAACAAATCCTTGATTATAATGGGCTATTTTTAAAATACTTCTTTCAATAGCCATAGAAAAAGCAAACAAAAATCAGTAAAGTTACATAGAAGATTTGAACAATACAAATAACAAACTGACCAAACAGACATAAACAGACGTTGCACCAAGCAATGACAGAATGCATCTTCATTTCGAATTCAAATGGAGGATTCACAAAAAAATTACCACATATTGCTCTGTAAAGCAAGACTCAATATATATTTTTTAAATTGAACATATTCATCATTTGATATCTTATGACACTGGATTTAGGCTAGAAATCAATAACAAAAAGATAACTAGGCATTGATCTACTGCTTAGAAAGAATACACTTCTAAAATACCTGTAGCTCAAAGGAAAAAAAAAGTTATATTATCTATAGTATATTTACTTTAAATATGTGAATACTATAAGTATATATTTTATTTTGTTTACTTTTTATCTTGATTTACCTTTAGAAAAAAATTTGGAAAACTGCTTCTCAAAGTTTTTTAGATCAGCTCCTTTCTCATATACTTCCTTTAGTACAATTACGATACCTATTTGTCGTACTATTAGAGTTATTTGGTACAATGTGCATTCCATCTTGTTCTCTTCTATCATTTTGGGTGACCTTTTCTTTTGATTTTCATTCTACAAAATTTATTTTTTGTGGTATACAGTTCTAGAGGTTTGAAGAAATGCATACTCTCATGTATACATCATTACAGTGATATACAGATCAATTCCTTTACCCCCAAAATGTCCTCATGCTGTTCCTTGTAGACAATCATTTCTCCTACTCCAAAACCTACCAACTTTAGGTACATTTTCTAGGTTTCACCTTTTGAAGATTGCTACATAAATAAAAAAAAGAGAAAAACTTATACTATGTAGCTTTCTTAATTTGACTTCTTTCACTTAGCAAAATGTGCTTAAGATTCATGCATGTTGCGTAAATCACTTGTGCATTCCTTTTTATTATTGAGTGGTATTCCAATGCACAGACATACACAAAATATGTATGCATTCACCTGTTGAAGGACAACTGGGGTTTTGGTGATTATAAATAAAGCTGCTGCAAACTTTGAAGTACATACTTTTTCAGTTCACCTGGATAAATATCTAAGAGCGGGATTGCTGGGTTGTGTGATAAATGCATGTTTAACTTTATAAGAATCTGCTAAACTGATCTGTAATGTGGCTATAAAATTTTGTATTCCAATCAGTAGTTCATGAGAGTTAGATTTGCTCTCCATCTTCACTACCATTTAATACTGACAATCTATTTTTAAGATTTTATTTTTTAGAGCATTTACAGGTTCACAGCAAAATTAAGAGAATGGTACCAAGATCTTCCGAATAACCCCTGCTGCCAAACATGCATAGCTTTCCCCATTATCAGAATCTCCTACCAGAGGGGTAAATGAACCTACACTGACACATATAATCACCTGAAGTCCACAGTTTACTTTAGGGTTCACTCTTGATAGTGTACATTCTAAGGGTCTGAATGAACATGTAGCAACATGTGTGCACCATCACAGCATTATTCCGAGTAACGCCACTGCTGTAAAAACCCTCTGTGCTCCGCCTTTTATCCCTCCCCCACACCCCAACTCCTGATAAATAAACTTAAGATACTTTCTATATGGCATGATTTGAAAATAAAACATCACAGTGGTTCAAGAAATCTAAATGAGTTGTATAGGGGTGAAGTGATGAACGAAACAAACTTCTAGACTCACGTTTGCCTGTGACCAAAAATAATTGTAGTGTTCTTCTGAATTTTCCTATATACAATGAATAAGTCTAATTCTTCCCTGAGGTCTGGGATTTGAATTAAATGTTGATGTAGTTTATATAACTACTGGGTAAAGACAAAAAAATAGATAGAAAACATAGGCCTACTCTATGTGAGCACAAGCTACAGACAGAGAAAAGACTTTGGTCCAATGTTCTGCTTCATATTTTTAATTCTTCATTATAGTCATTAAAAACAGTAGGAACTTTATCAAATAGCTTGGGAAACAAATTTTAATAATACACAAAATAAGACAGAATGTAAATTCCCTGAGGGAAGAGATTTTGATTGAGTTGCCCACCTCTGTTTATTTCAGTATTTTCTGTGCTTAGAATAGTGTCATGTACATATAACCATGCAATGAACTATGTACAAATATGGCCTCTGGATATTGTGATTATGCTCCAACTTGCTGTCAGTTGCTAGCTAAGTGGCCATTGTTGAGTCTGATGACAGTATCAATATCACTAGATTCTGAAAAAGATTGAGGGATATATGTTAAAGATGTAGTTTAGAATCTGATATGTGATAAGCACAATTTTTTTAAATTAAAGTTTATTGGGGTGACAATGGTTAGTAAAGTTACATAGGTTTCAGGTGTATAATTCTGTAATACATCATCTATATATTACATTGTGTGTTCACCACCCAGAGTCAGTTCTTCCATCGTCATATATTTGATCTCATTTGAAAGTTAAAATTTCTACTATTTGTAACATGTTTTAATCCCCAGTTACTTTGATTATTTTTGCATTAATGCTTCAATTTGTTGAGAAGTGTTCTCAACACTATCAGTCTTCTTTTACATAGATGACTAAATAAATATTTATTAAATTTCTATGTGCAAGGAACAATTCTTAAACAGTATAGTCTTAATAAACTTTTTCTTAGTCAAAATTGAAGTATTTAAATTCTACATCAAACTCTAATAAACATTTTTAATATGGGCAGCTGAGCGTCCTCCCCAGCCCATGAGAATGTTACCATTGCTAGCTGAATTCAATAAAAACATATGTACAGAAGAGCTTATATTTTAAAAAATGTTAGGACATACTATAACCATTAACAACTGTTAATATTGATATTAATTGGAGTCATACAATCACAAGAAGTCAGAGACATTAATTTAATCCAAATTTTAGTGGTTACAGATCTCAAAATGTCTGATGCTGTGCTGTGAGTTACAAATTTACCATATTCTTTGCTGCGTTTGACATCATGTAGCCCCAGCCTTTCAGCCTTCCCCTTATGGTCCTATAAGAAAATAAGCATTTTATACTACACCCTGGTGAAGTTCCATTTCAAATCGAGGCAGCAGACAGGATGGAGTTGCTGCATGACTCTCTTCTTAAAAACATATTATCCCCTAATGGGCATCTCCTCACCTTCCCACCCTTCCCTAGGAGAGAACAGTGCATAGCATTTTAGAAATACGCGCTGTAAATTGGCAGGCACAAGCACCCTAAAAGACTATAAAATAAACATGAATCCCCTTTGAAAAAAACTTTATATTTTCATCACATCCCCTGTAAGCTAACACACTGCACTGTTTACAGTCTTCCACTACAATATATTTTGAAACGATTACCTTCTTCTGAGTCATTTGTGTCATAATGCTCTCCATAGGTACCCATAAAATGAAAATGTAAGCCGTTTTTATTGGCCACACTACATCTTAATTGAAAATATTAAAGGGGATTGCTCTCCTACTGATTTTTTTCCTTCCATTTAATTGGCTAATCATATGATATTTTTAATGGAATAATCGCGAAAGAAAATATGAATCTAATTTAAATTCAAACTGGATTTGGGATATTTAAGAGATTATCCCAGAGTAGCAGAGGGTGCATGAGGCAATAAACATCTGTTCATTCCTGACCACTAGCCTTGGTGTTTATGAGCTTGGGGGATATTTATTTTCAGGAGACATGATTCTCTACATTTGAGCTTCAGCTGTTTTACTGCTGTGTTTTTAGTGAAAATTTTTAAATTTATCAGCAGATTTTGGTCCATTTTTTTTCACCTCTCTCTTTGTACTTTTATCAAAATGCAATTCTGATAAATGAGAAATTGTTCCAGGGAATCACTATGCCCTACTGAGAGGAAGAATTCAGCCATTTATTTATTATTGGTTACAATATAGTGTAAATAGATGAATCAAACCATGTAACAGCAAACGGGGCATGTTCCTCTGTCAGACCATCATAGCCTTAGTGATGGAAAATTAAATATTTCACTTGTGCATTCATTGAAGTGCTTTTGAGTATCCACCATTACTGTAACACGGTAGAAGCTACTTTAAGCTAAATATAGACAAGTCCCAACAATCTCAGAGTTTGCAGTCTAGTGAGGGCAATAGAACCTACTCCTGAGAATCCTAAAAGCACATCTTTGTAGTTTTAGGCACTTAGAACCACAATATAAGCAATGACACAAATAAGCTTATATAATAATGCTCACTACATGAATGGTACAGGTGATCATTGATATGCAAATCAGAGAACAGTTATATCAGAGTGGACTCAGGTAGCCAAAAAAGTGTTCACTTTAGAATACTGACTTTGATTTTCAGGGATGTAAAATCTTTTGAGGTTTTGATAATAAAAGAACTCAGATGCTACAGGGTGTAGAAATGTCCATGGCTGGCTAGTGAATAGTAGGAGACAAAGCTTGCAAGTACGTCAACTGAATAGTCCTACCCACCTGTGAATACTCATTAATGGCAATAATGCCTATATAATGGGTCTCTGTCCTCTCATTCAAGTTGAAGCCCACTACAAATTGTCCTAGAGTACATCGAAGAATCTACAGGTGGCTTAATTACCACTCTGTCAGGCATTAGAGACTTCCCTTGAGCAAAGCTGTTGCTCCTCTCACATTTTTGGCACTCCCAACATAACACTGGGCAATGTGGTCCTACCCATGCATCTGCTAAGCACCACCATGTCCTGGAATGTTTCAATGTGCCCTGCTGATGGAAATACAGATCCATAGAAGCCTAAGTTGCCCAACCTTCACCTGTTTTCAAGATAAAGTGCAGCCTACTTCTCCTCACTTTACACTCACTTAGAGGAATCTCAAGAACATAACATTTATATTCCAATGCCACCAGGAGCTTTTGGTGAAACTTTTCTGAGTTTCTTATGGCTGCTGAGATCTCAGGCTTCAGGTGTCTGGGTTCAGCTTGCTTAAAGTCAAAGCTTTGTTACTGGATCAGCTAATCAGGTTAAACAACTTCTCTTCAGTTGAGTTCAAACTAGGTGGATTTTTCAATTCTTTTACAGAAATATGTCCCTGTGGAATCTTCCAGCTGGTCACCAATCCTATGCAGTCAAGCCTTAGGCCTTGCAGGGTGATTATCACCTGGGCTTGAGATAATGCACAAAATTTAGCATCCCACAGGGGACACAAGATATTAATACATACCAGCCATTATCATTCTGCTGGGCTTATATTTCATAAACTAAAACAGTCTTAAAAAGTGTCTTTAATGTATGAATTCAGTTACAACATAAGGAATCCACTTGGGGCCCCTACGGGCACTTCTAAGTGACTTGTGAGATTACAAAACAGCTTTAGAGACTGGCCTACAGATTAGCGTTTGGTTTGAGAATAGTAACAAAGAAATGCATGGAATTTCAAATGGCTTTAGAGAGCTGCAAGAAATAATAGGAATGGCAATTTTTGAAGTTGTACATTACTCTATTAAATAACATATGCTCCATTCATTTTTTTTTCCAATTATAGTTGACCACATACTCCATCTTTGAGTTAGATCTTTCACTGCAAAAAAGAAATACATTGGACAGGGATCTAAGCAACCAAATTGTTACTGATTGTTAGTGGTATAAATGGTGATCTTAATTCACTGTAGTCCAGAGCAAAATTTCTTCCCAAGGTGAATGCCTCGTCAAATGACCATTCATTTTAATTTGAACAAGATTTCAGTGGTACCCTTGCTCAGAAAACAGAAAGAACCTTTAGAAATAAATAATATATTGGGTGAGGGATCAAAGTTAAGTTAAGTGAATCATGAGGCAGAAATGACTAAGCAAATGTGGTCTATAACCTCATGATATTGTTCCTGTTCTTGTATATCTGAGGTCTGTAATTTAATGTCCTCCGTAAAACCAAGGACTTGAGAAGGGTAAATAGTATAAACTTCCTAAATGGTATATCCATAGTCATTGAATTGGGTAATAGAAGACATATAGAGCCTTCTAGACCACAGACAGGGTAAGAATTCAGATAAGGAAGTTCCTGTACCAACAAGTATGCATAATTCTAGTGCAGAAACCAAAGGGATGTCCTTTCAAATAGCTTCAGGTTCATTGAATTCATAAATTCAAATGTGGCTGGGCATACTGCAGACATCATGGAAAGATTTTTAGTTTATTTTTATTAGTTTTACTGTGAAAAATCTGTTCTTACCTTGTAAATGCTAGAGCAGAGGCAATTTTGTTCAAATGTAACAAGAAGCTGGGATGGGATAGCATATTGCACGGCCTGTGTATTTTAGCCACACATTTCACTCTATGGTTCTCTATACTTTTTGGAGTCCCTTCTTCTTGCAGATGATAGTTCAAGTTGTGTAAATACATGAGATACCCCAAAGAAACAGTGAAGAAGAGACAGAAAAGAAGGTCAAGATCATAACTCAGGGGGCTGCTCATACTGAAGGGTTATGTTCATGAGGGATATGCCAAAGGATAAGATTAGTGTTGGGGTTATAGGAGGAGGACAAGAGGACTTTAGTGAGGTTACAGACAGAGAGAAGAAAAATTTAAGAAGGAGAAGAGACAGTCAATAGTGTCTAATATTACAGATAGTGAGTAGGTTAAAGATAGGAAAAGGACAATAAATCTAGGAACTTGGAAGAAATTGTTTCTGCACAAAATTGTGAAAAAATATGGCATATTTCCTTGACTAATCCCCTGCCCACCCCTCAACCTCCCCCCCCCCAGATTACTATAGGGCAATGCCTTGTCTATAAGGAGAGTTTATATCCACCTATTGAAAGGAAAAATTGATAGTCAATGGTATATCAAGTTAACACACTGTTTCTCTTTTTGGGGTACAATGAAGACATGGTATAAATTAATGATAAATTAATTATCAGAATTTAACTCTGAGATGTTTATCCATAAACATTGGAATCTTGTGCACATCATATGTCTTTAACCACCAATATCATTGCATAACCTCTTTTTAGTGGTGGACACTGCCTCTAAGCCTCTCACTTAAACTCTTATATGCAAATGGCTCATCTTCTTATGAAGCTTATTACTCTATTGAAACTTTATAGGACATGAAGTGACATGGAAAATTTAGAGTCCCCCGCTGTCATTATGATCACATTAATTAAGTAATAAGACCAGCAGTGCAAGAACTACATTGTATTAATTCATATCTTGGGATGAATGTTCAAAGTGGTGCTTGGGAAGGAAGCCACAGGACTCCCATTAATGTCGTGAGACTCTGGATTAACACTGGACACCTGCTCCTCTACCTGTCGTTGCTGGTAACAATCATCCCTGACTTATCTTAATTCTTGTGGAATTGTCATTGTACCTCATTTCCCTTCTTAATAACAGGTTCATGACCATTTTATTTACTAATATTTATCGTCATATTAATGATAAGATTTAATTTTTTTAGGTAAATCCAGATGCACAATTAGAAAATCAGGGATATATGGAAGGACACATTACTAATTTCATGTGAAGACAATTTAATAATGTGATATTAACATGTGAGCAGAAACAAAATAGCACTGGGTTAGAAGCCCATCTATGGATATGTTTGGAAGATACTGTAGTATCAAACAATAATAGAGACCATTAAGATGGAGGTGTAGCAGGGATCTTAGGTATGGACAGGCAAGGCTCAGAATCTGGGAATTCAAGAACCCAGTAGTTTCAGACTTCTCAAATTCCATCTTGAGACAAGATTTTTGTTTGTTTGTTTGTTTGTTTGTTTGTTTGTTTTTCTCTGCAATGTTTTCTACTCCTTGTTTAGTATTGGTGACTTTGGATCAATTCTTATTGGTGATACTCAGGGGTTTTCAAATTGTGGTCTCTGCTCAACATCATCAGCACCACCTGGAAATTTGTTAAAAATGGAAGTTATTAGGCCTCATCACAGATATACTGAATCAGAAAATTTGGAGGTGGGACCCAGAAATCTATACTTTTACAAGCTTTCAGGGTGATTGTGAGAAACACGAAAGTTGGAGAAACAAAGCTATAATTAAAGTGATAATAATGGAAATGCTGTCATTATTTCTGTTATCTGTCTTTTGTTGTGTATCAGAGAAAGCACCTTGATTATGGGCCTGCTAGACAACTCTTTTAGGTGTTAGCATTAAATTTTAACATTGCTTTAATTTTAATAGGATTCGCTAAGTCGATTTGGCTCTCGACAAAACGTGCCCATCAGGACCTACCTCGTTCCTTTTCTTCAAAAGTCTCATTATGTAGATATAATGAATATAAGCTCAGTGCCACCAAAAGCTTGGCTTTAAGATGCAATTATTTCAATTGGCTCAGCATCATGCTAGCAGTGGCCTAGTTTGTTTCTGACTTTGTACCTTTTTCTAGTACACGAGATGTCCATCTTGATCCTGAGTTGCAATCAGCAATTTCTTTCTCTTTTGCAGTTACTGAATCCCTACCTGATACTCTCAACATTTGTTTCTGTCTTGATACGCACACAGTCCCTCTAGGACCAGGAATGTACCTTCCTCTAAGAAGTTCCTCTAAGAGACTAATCAGCCATAGAAATTAACTTCAAATACTATAGTATTGGATGTCATCATATGGTTCTATTCCTAAAATACACTCATGTTCCATCTGCCTGTTAAGATGGTCCCCTTTGGACTTGTTAGATTTGCCTTATAGTGGCTACTTGTCTGGACACACTGTCTAGAGCTCTTCTTTCTGGAGGCAGTGTCCAATTTCCTTCCCTCTATCTCCTACACTAAAATGCGTCTCCATCGCTAGACATTCCCAATGCTTATGTCTGGATCTAGCCTTTCCCAGAAGACACCACTCTATTCTAGTTAGCGTTTTTGTTACTAACCCCCTAGTACAAAAATATTAGGCCAATTTCTAGCTAGGACTCTCCTCATCACCGAGCTAAGATAAACAGGTTTATTCTTGCAGAAATAGCAAAATGAATCTCCATTGCTGAAGACTAGATTCAGATTAAAACCACCACGTTCATAATACAGAGGTTAAAGGATGAGTTCTGGAATTAGATAGTCTTGTTTCAAAACATAGTTCTTGGTAGTTACGTGATTCAGCAAGTTGCTGAACCCTTCAAAATACCATATCATATATATGTAATACCATATCATATATATATATCATATAAAATACCATATCATATACCATATTATATATATTGTATATATAGATATAGATATATAGATATAGATATAGATATAGATAGATAGATAGATATAGATATAGATATGTACATATCTATATATATACATATAGATATAGATATAGATATATATACATAGATATATATATATATCTATGATAGATATATATATCTATGTATATATATATATATATATGATAGATAGATATATATACATAGATATAGATATAGATATGTACATATCTATATCTATATCTATCTATCTATCTATATCTATATCTATATCTATATATGGTATTTCCTTCTTCTACAACCTAGGAATAATATTACTACCTTTGACATAGGGTTATCTGAGAAGAATAAAAAGCCATGGAAAGAGCATCTGACATATATTAGTCCTCAATAAATTTACATTACTGTTGTTACCCTATTCACTTCCTGAGGATGTCCAGGTGAATTACACTGTGGCCCTTGTTCTGAAAACAATGACAACGAAGCAGAGGAAATTAAGTACATATTTAGATAGTGTGATAAATACTAACAGAGATGTATAAATACAATTATGTATTAGACTTAGGGAGCAATACTTTCAATGAGGGAAATCAGGAACAGGATCTAGGAGGGGTTAGCATTTAACTGTATCTTGGCATTTAGGAGTGATTATCTTTTCAGCAAAGCTAATAACAAAGGATGACAAGAGGGGTGGGGATTACAATGGATTCCAGATGCTGAACTAAGTATTATTAAGATACTCTGTAATTTAATCCTCATGGCAAAAGAATGTGATAGGTTTTATTACCTTCATCTTAAAGATGAGGAAACTGAAACTTTGAAAGTCAGTGGGAGCAGTGAGAGGCTGGGGCAGTACAGCTGGGAACAACAGCCATGGAGTCTAAACCCTGGTCTAAATCACAGTTTCTTTTCCAACAGCCTGGAAAGATCAAACAGGTCACCTCATCTCTCTTTGAATGTCTTTGCTTACAGGGCACTCATGAGGTGATTTACTCCATCATGGGAGAGCTCTGGTTTTTTAAAAATATTATTTTTAGAAATAATATTTCTCCAGTTACTTTAGGTTCTTTCTCTGATCTTTTCAATATGATATTACCAAAAAAGCCTCTCACAGCTCAGGGGTGAATCCTTGTGACTGGACTGGTAGAGTCTATCACACGACTCCTATGTAGCAGGACATGGTCACAATTTTTAAAGTGAAATAGATTAATATGGATACTGTGAATAGCATTTATTTTTCTATGAAATACCGACACTGGGTGGGGTATTGCAGGATAAAATACATGCATCCAATATAATTATTTTCAAAGACAATAATCATATCATCACACAACCTATATGAAGCAAATGAAGAATGATAACTTTTTTATTTACATGAAAAAGTTTGCTTAGATATTTTGTATATTAGACTATCAGATGCATTGTACATGTGAAGAAAGATGTTCAGATCAAGGCAATAAAAAAGCTAGAATGAAGTCAATCTGTGATTTAATCCAAAACATTCACACTGCATTTAAATAATAACATTAATATACACTGTGTCCACTATAATCATACAGGCCAGGGACGTTCCTTCTTGCCTCTTCAAAGCAACCTTCAAGTTCCATTTTATGCCCAAATCTCTCCTTTGTTAAATATTCTAGATTTCATCTGACTGTCCTCTTCATCACACTTATTGTCTCTCACAAAATCTAGCAATGAAATAGAGTCTTATTTTTGTCTAATATTTGTATGTGCTTGATTTTCTTCCCTAGATGTTTATAAATTAATCTCAAGCAAAAGTTATGTCTTATGCTTTTTCACTGTGTTTCAGTAAACATTTAAGTGAATGATGAAATTGATGGACTAAAATTGTGTGTGTGTGTGTGTGTGTGTGTGTGTGTTTAACTTCTCAGTACATAAAGTAAAAAATACAGGGTAAAGTGGAAATGCACAATAACTTATTACAATGGAGTAACTGAATCGGTGTAATTACTAGTATACACTACGTAAAAATGTGAAGATTTCTAGGTTTCATTTTTTAAATAATTTTGTCCTGAGTTAGTTCAAAATTTCCCTTGTTATGTTGTTTATTAATATCTCTTTATTTTTAAACTTTTTTTTTCTCATATGAATGGCATTAACAGTTGTTTCAGGCAGTTTACAAATAAGAATAACTTTAGAATTATGGTAGTCCTCCAACAGCTTCTGGTTGTGAAAACCAGTGGAGGCTGAGTAAAATGAAGGGCAGATGGAGTTACAGGTGTTCCTCTTAAAGGGCCTGTGCATGGACTCACTCACTGACAGACTCACTTGCTCCAGTTTCCAGCACTGGGGCAAGCAGCTTAAAGGGCTCCAGAGACAATCTGGGAGTAAATGAGTTGTGTGACTACAGGAGAGGGTTGGAGGGGCAGCTTTCTCCCAGACAGAGGTGCTGGTGGAAACCACTGTTTCTTTGTTGAACCCTTCCCCCATTCCTCCTCTCCCGAGCATACAGATGCAGGCAGCCACCATAGCTGAGTCTCCATCAACCTGGCTAATAATATCCTCCCTGCCCTGGCAATTTGCTGAAACCCCTTTCCATCTAACTTTCAGGCCTACCCAAGACACTTCCAGGGGCTTTTCCATACAAATGGTGTGTCTTGGCTCATGCTTCAGAATTTCTCAAAAACTCCCAAAGGTCCACAAACCCCAAACAAGCAGCATCTAGCCTTGATGTGACCAGTACCTCTTGCTAAGCAACCCAAGTACGACACCAGTGGCAGCTGACATAGGCTTGCAACTTAGCTTCTCCCAGGCACTTTCAAGCCCAGCAAGGGTGGAAGACATCTACAGATCACTTTGTAGCTCATGCCGGGTGGCCCCAGGGAGAGCACAAGTGGAGGCTGAACTTGGCCTGTGGTGAGCCCCTCCCATATAGCCCTGGGGCTGCGACGCCCCAGACCAAGAAGGAGCACCACCCAGCTGTCTCTGCATATGACACATCCATAGGGCACACTGGGCAGGCACCGGAGCCCTGCTAAAGCAAATCCTGCTCCATAGGGTCAACCCCTGCACATCATCTCTTCTACTGTAGTCACGACCAGTCCTCATAACCAATTGGCCTGAGGGTCAATCCTTCTCACTGATTTGCAAAATACAACCAAGGCTCAACTACAACAGGAGAACACACACAATCCACACAAAGGACACACCTGGAGCACCCTACTCAGGTGACCAGGGAGACTGTGCCACTGGATCCCACAGGACATCTTCTACATAAGTCCACTTTACCAAGACTGAGAAACATAGCAGCTCTGCTTAATATATAGAAACAAACACAGGGAATAAACCAGAATGGTGAGACAAAGACATGTGTCCCAAATGAAAGAACAGCACAATATTCCAGAAAAAGAACTAAAGAAAATAGAGACAAGCAATCTGCCAGATGCAGAGTTCAAAGCACTGATTATAAGGATGTTCAATCCTCAGTTAGAATATCAAAAAATAGATAGGAAACAAACAAATGGAGAGAGAAAGCATAAACAAAAGGGACTCAGAAATAAAGAATATAATAACTGAAATAAAGAATATAATACATGAGCCAGAGGATTGAATTAGAATAAAACACCCAATTAGGTAGAACAGCAAAAAGAAAAAAGAATCCAAAATGATGAGGACAATTTATTTGGCCTCTGGGAAAACATCAAACATATGAAAATTTTCATCATAGGGGTGCCAGAAGGAGAAGAGAGACAGAGCAAGGAACTGAAAACCTATTTGAAGAAATAATAACAGAAAACTTCCCTAACCTGGCAAAGGAAATAGATATACAAGCCCAAGAAGCACAGAGAATCCCAAACACAATGATCCTAAAAAGGCCCACATCCAGTCACATCATAATTAAAATGCCAAAGGTTAAAGACACACAAAGAGTCTTAAAAGCAGCAAGAGAAAGGCAGCTAGTTACTTCCAAGGGAGCTCCCATAAGACTATCAGTTAATTTCTCAACAGAAACTTAGCAGGCCAGAAGGGATTGGCATGAAATAATCAAACTAATGAAAAGCAAGGACCTACAACCAAGATGACTGTAGCCAGCAAAGATATTATTTAGAATCAAAGAACAGTTAAAGAGCTTCGCAGGCAAGAAAAAGCTAAAGGAGTTCATCGCCACCAGACCAGTATTACAAAAAAAGTTGAAGAGGCTTCTTTAAGAAAATAAAAAAAGATAAAAAATATGAATAATAAAATGGCAATAACTACATATCTATTAACTACTTTGAATGTAAATTGATTAAATCAAAAGACAGGGTGGCTGAATGGCTATGAAAACAAAACACATACGCTGCCTATAGGAGACTCACTTCAGATAGAAAGACACACACAGATTGAAAGTAAAGGAATGTAAAAAGATAGTTCCTGAAAATGGAAACAAAAACAGAAACAAAATACCCAGAGTAGCAATACCTATACCAGACAAAATAAAGTTTAAAACAAAGGCTATAAGAGACAAGGAAGGATCCAGTAATTCCAGTTCTGGGTATTTATCTGAAGAACCCAAAACACTATTTTGAAGGGAAATGTGTATCCATATGTTCATTGCAGCATTGTTTATAATAGCCAAGATGTGGAGGCAACCTGGATGTCCATCAATGAATGACTAGATAAGGAATATTAGCCATAAAAAAGAATAAAATCTTACCATGTTTAACAACCATGGATGGACCTAGAGGATATGTCCTGAGTGGAGTAAGTCAGACAGTGAAAGACAAATGCCATGAGATTTCACTTATATGTGGAATCTGAAGAACAAAATAAATGAACAAACAAAGTTGAAACAAACTCATAGATACAGAGAACATTTTGATGGCTGCCAGATGGGAGGGGTGTTGGGGGCTGGGTGAAAAGGAGGAAGGGATTAAGAAGTACAAATTAGTAGTTACAAAATAGTCATGAGGACATAAAGTATAGCAAAAGGAATGTGGTCAATAAGATTGTAATAACTATGTATGATGCAATGTGAGTACTAGACTTATCAGGGTGATCACTTTGTAAGTTATATGGATATCTAATCACTGTGTTGTACACCTGAGACTAATATAATATTGTATGTCAATGGTAATTTTTAAATGTTTTTAAAAATTAGAAATATATATCCTGTTGTCTCAAGCAAGAAATAACTGAACACCCAATATGTACCAGATATATTCTATGTAAAGAGAAAAGTGTGACTATTGCTTTAAAAGGTCCTACAATCCAGTTGAGTGGATAATAATAACTAATATTTCCTCATTCTTATGACACATCTACTGACATACATGCACTTTGCAATTTAATTTTTTAACTAACTTACAAGTGTTTCCTATATACATATGAAGACACTGAAGTTTTTAGGTAAACCACAGACTAAAGACAAAGGATTTAAGATTGAACCCAAGTGCTTTTCTTCTCCTTAACATCACGGTCTCTCAACTCTGACCAAGAGTCAGTTCCAAATGAGGGGGCTATCTCCAGTATTCAGAGAAAATGGTTGACAACCTTTTGTTCTTGAACTTTTGGAAACTGATAAATAAAGAACAAATGCAAAGACCTCTGATTATAAAGGAAACAGCCCTGTCGTCTGTCTCTCCAACTCAAAGCCATACTATCGATAATTCTCGAAGCTAAAAGAAGTCCCAAGCACCTCATCAGATGTATGTTGCTGTTTAGCATCTTGTACCTCCCAAAGACCAAGGAACGTGTGCTGTCATAGCTCAGAGACCATTAATGGAGTACAGTCACTTTGCCACTGATTAGGAGCAAACCACATTTGTCTCAGCACTGGGCAATGCCAATTGACCTATTACAAAGTAGAAACACTTAACTGCAAACACACTGCTTCCCATATATAAATGCATAAAATCCTTTTCATTTAGGGAAATGTAATAAAACCAAACCTGCCAGAAATTTTCTCAAGCCAAAAACCGTCTTGGGGTTGTAGAGAATCAATTTATAATTTGAAGAGCAATTATTTGGGCTTCTAGACTTCCAAAAGAATGAAGTGGAACAAACATTCACGGCAAGAAAAATCAAGTATTTCACCTCTCCTCACATCTGAGCTTGAACCTCAGCTCTGGGGTATCACTCAAGATTCGATATTAAAGTGTTTCATTTGCAGCCAATTAGGCCTCGGATTAGATTTTGCAGCCTCCTTGCCGATGAAGACAATAGTGTGATTTCCAGCAACCTTATTTCCATTCCCTTACCCCCCTCACACATCCCTTCAGAGCCATCACCACCTTCATCAAAACAATTTCATTTGTACTTATGAAAGCCGTACAGCCGGTAAGCGGAAGGTAAGGAACACGCTTAACCACTGTAGCTTTTTCCCATCTGAATATCACGAATCTTGTATCTCACCATGGTGTAAGGTCTCTGATTACATCAACCTCTCCAAATTATGCTGAAATGAAGGCCATTCAATTTGCTACAATCAGTAACTTT
This sequence comes from Hipposideros armiger, assembly GCF_001890085.2. Lineage (NCBI taxonomy): Eukaryota > Metazoa > Chordata > Mammalia > Chiroptera > Hipposideridae > Hipposideros > Hipposideros armiger. The sequence continues at coordinate 2,957,594 of NW_017731386.1, forward strand.
CGAAAGAGCCCACATAATTGATTTCACAGTAATATAGGAATAGGTGACTGAGAGCCTGGGCTTCATTTAGACAATGTTTTCTTTCATTCCAAAGTGCAGCATTCAATAGAAATCAAATTTTTTCCCCCCAACAGTTGGCAGCTAAGCTTTGGCACATACGATGTTTTTTTCTTCCCTTTTTTATGGTGCAGAAACATGAAAATTGAAATTAATGCCCAGGGTGATCTAATAGAAGTTGACAGGCTTTAGGTGAAATAACTTCTTTTTGGAGCTTGCCCTGAGGATTTCAGCCAGCAGGCGAGGAGCTGCTGTGAATGCCATTCAGACCTCCAGTGACACTTGTCACTGAGGTAGTTTCTCACCACCCATCTGAAGGAGAGCTTAGACGTGAGTGCTGCTGTTATTTAGAATGGCGTCTCAATTGTTTATGTGGTGACCTGATTGTCATTCCATTCTTCACTTCTAACTGCCGATGATCTCTGCTATTTCCAGGTGCACACGGGACTTCGAATAAGCAGAGCTTCCTACTCTGACCTTCAGATGGAGGACAATGAATACTGAGTGCTTACACTTCATGCCCCGATTAGGCAGTAGACTATCTGAAAGTTATGGAAGAAGCCCGTTCTGACCCAAAGAAGAATACAGTTAAACACTCCCTAAGTTTTCACTGAGTTAGGCAGACAATGAAATTTTAAATCCATGACTTTAGTAGGCAGATGTTTGGTTTGGTGTTGGGAGAAAACATGCCTTAGTTCAAGATCCTGGCATCCATGGATTCAAATCTCAGCTATAAGTTTGGCACCTCTGTGCCCTGGAGAAAGTCACTTATCTTCTCTGAATCCAGTTTACTCATCAGTAACATCAACATAATAGTTATTTTATAAAATTATTGTGAAAATTACATCTTCAATAATGAATATTCATCATGACTACTGAGTACATACTGGCTGCTAACTGGAATTTTGGGTAATGTACACAATCCTCTGAATCCCAATTTCTTTTACAGAAAAAAATTGAAATAATAATGCCCCTTATGTTTTTTCAAAGGATTAAATTAAGTAATGTCTGTCAGCTATTCCCCACAGTATCTGGCATTACTTGTAAAATATTTCATAGCTATTATTATTATAAAATTGTATTTGTTTCTCCTAATATTATTGTGTAATAGCTACCAGTAAATAAGTAAGCATGAATAATGTTATATGTTTAAATTCTACAGTTCCAAATCATATCATGCACTACATTTTTAAAATAAACATGATAGAAAAGACAGCATGTTTAATTTAACTTTTAGACAATATTAATGCATAATTTTCAAAGGTCTTTCCCTTGGAAAATGAGGTATTGAACAAAAAAATTGGGGCATTTGCAGAAGTCATGGCTGGTGCTGATCTACTGGGACTGGGAGGCTGATAACAGGAAAATGAACAAGATGGCAATACTATCAAGATCTACAGGAAAAGCAGTGCTGTGATCTCGTTGTGGTGTTTTTCATGGGAGAGAGACATATGTGACAATATAGATGCCATACCTTTTCTATTCCTGGTTTGACTTTGTTTTGTCTGTGTATCTTCAGATGTTACCACACATACTATGTAAAAATAAATCATGACTTCAAATTTTATTCTTGCTTTAACTCTAGTTCCTCTTCTCTAGTGGCTCTTAATATCTACCACACTGAGAAGATACTACTGAGAAAGACAATTTTTTATTATTAAAAACCCTTATGTGGTTATGTGGTATTGATAAAATCAGAGCTATATACCAAAAGAGAGAGATTTATAGAATATATTGAATAAATAATTTAGAAAATAAATACAGAAATGGTCAATTTTTAAAAATCAAAATTTGACATGGCCTGTAAAAAAACAAAGTTTTTGCTATTATTTATTTTTATATCAGTCTGCTAGCCTAAAAAGAAAGAAAAATAAAAAAGAGAATGCCCAGAGTGTCAATTTTCTCTGTAGTAAATAACCATGGCACATGTATTGAATGACTTATTCACAAACTATAGCATAGTAATTCTAAATAAAAATCAGCCATGCCATATTATTAGAAAATACTTTTTTTTTTACCCAATAATCTTAATGTCAAATATAGCATGAGCCTCAAGGCAAATAATTTGAGGGGAAACAAGACTGATCTCCTTGCATGTTGAAAGTAGAGTCTACTGTGGTGAGGAAAGCAAGATTATGAGCAAAAATCCAGCAAAATCCAACCAAGATGTCACCAATGACAGGGAGAATTTTCCCAAGGAATTCCACCATTAATTCTCTCATTCATATATTCATATAACAGAATTATTTTTGAGACTGTCTAATTGGTGAGGAAACTCAAGTTTCAAAAACTTAGTCAAAATATGTTTGACTAAACTGAATGATCTATTTAACTTCAAAGAGATAGTCTATAATGAAGATCCATATCATATTTCCAACTTTATGATTTTTTAAAATTTAATGACAAAACTTATCATTTGAAAATATATAATTTTCTACAGTAAAAAAAGTTTCAAATCTTTCAGAATTGTTTCCTGGTTTGTGCTATTAAGTCATTTCTGTTAGCTATTTCTTATTTGTTTCTCCAGACCTATTCACCTTTTTCCATTGTGCTTTGTGTCCCAAGAGACCAATCTTCATAAACTAAAGAGCAATTGCCCTCTGTGGGGTTGGCCAATGGAAGATACATGCAGAAGACACGAGGACAGGCAGAGTACTGAACTGGGGTATTCATTCTTCTTGTTCCTGTTTGGGTAAGCTGCCACAGGTTGGCTGTGTCCCTCTATCAAAGTTCACAACTCTTGTTTGGTATTCCTACCCTATAGCTTTCATTTCCAAATTCTGGTGACCACTCACTCCTGTTGCTCCCTAAGGGGTGGGGGTGAATTCTCGGTGTCACTAGTCCTGAAATACTGCCTCATTCCTTATTGACCTCTCTTAATCCCACCTGTGTTTTGTACATGGTCCCTTTATTAAGCTCTTCTCAATTACAACATTTGAATGCACCATCTGTTTCCTGATGGGACCCTGAGTGATACCCTGAGATGAGAGATGCTGGCTCTTCCCTGAGGTATAGCCTCCCCTCCTTCCACCTGTTGTCCTATTAACTACCCTAAATCAACATCCTCAAATACAAAGTAAGGAACAGACTAGAAGATACACTCAGAGCAAAGTGAGTCATGTAGGCTCTGGGAAGTCCTGGAGTAGGAAGGATAGCCAGAAGGAAAAGCAGTGACAGATTGTCATCCCATATGCACATACCAGGCATCATCAGAATAGCAATTCTATATCTTGCTTTTCCACTTAACATATGATTTAATCATTGTGTCATATTCTTAGGGCTTCACTGTAAACATCATTTTGGCTACATATTATTCCAAATGAAAGGCTGGGTTTCTAGGATTCATAAATTCTGGAAATACAGAAAACATCTTTCCATTTTATTTGTCGCCCTCCTTCTCCCATTCCTAGTGTGCAGGGTACAGTTATAAATATTTTTGATCCCCCCAAAAACAATCCAGTGGATGAATGAATGCATAAACTAAAGTTTTCTCCAAAGACACCTGTATTCATCCTAGACTCTTCTACCTAGGATGCAAGTAAGTATTCTCTTCCTTTGGTTGCATACAGTGGAATCAACAGATTTATGAGATAGCCAATCTCCTAGATAAGTCATATTTTTTTAGAGGAGGCTCCTGTGACTTACCTTACAGGAGTGAGCAACGTGAGGAGTTCCAAATATAATGGCAGGTAGAAGTGAATAGATGTTTTGAAAGCTTTCCTACCATATTGAAAGGTAGTCATATGGTGTGCAAAGTGGTTTCTGGGTAAAATGTGCTTAGTGTGCAGAGAGGAACTCTAGCCCACTGCATCAGTCTGGCCAGAGACAGCAAACACAGGCAATGCAACATTTACATCAAATTATGAAGAAAGAGAAGAGCAATAAACAAAGTAAGAATTTCTATGGGATAATTTGGCTTTATTGGCCTAGAACTTCTCTATCCCCTTGGGGGAAAAATTAAAGGAGGTAAAGCATAGAAAATAGAACTCCATAATAAGGGACCAAAATTGCCCATGAAAATCCCTAATGGCTCTTATTAAATTGGGTACAAAGTGTTGCTCCTCTCTTCTTATTCTGTCTTCCTAGGCCTGGGCCAGATAGCCACTGATTGGCAATGTTGGTGACCACTGGTCTTTGGGTGTCTGGATCAGATACACGGAGATACCACTTCATGGGCATCCTGACACATCGCCATTCCCCCCACAGGACCTCTCTTTGGGTGTGCACAGCTAGTGAGACCTTGTCTCACATCAGCCCCACTTTTAGATACATCTGAGAGTTGTTTAATAAACAGGCCATCCTCTACTCTGAAGGCTTTGACTTTAGAACGGTCAGTTAAAAAAATTAAAAAAAAAAGAAATCCTTCCATGGAAATTATGTCCACATCCCACTCAGGTACAGAAAGTCTGGCTTTTTCTGTGCATCAATCTATGAAATAAGCCATTTAAGGGTTTGTCGTTGATGTTTTTGCTGCTGCTGTTGTTGTGTGTATGCGGTTTTCTTTTTGGAACATGGAGGTTCAATTATAAAGTAGCCAGGAGATGCATTTCTACATAGCAAGTGTGAGCTGCATTAAACTTTATGCTGCTTCAAACACTTCAGACTGTGGGGTATTCAGATCTCTGAATTTTATGATAATGTCAAGAGAGCGTCTGGTGAGTCCCATTAATTTTTTTGGTATTGTTTAATTTTACATGAGTAAATATAATTACTCCTTTTGTCATGAAGAGCAAGTTCTAATACCAATTTATAATTCATGGAGCTAATTATGTTAACGAGGAGGCAATCGTTCCTCAGCTATCTCCCCTGTAATTTTAAAGGATTTTGATTTTTTCCCCCCTTTCCTCCACAATTTCTCTTCCAGCTATGAAAAGGAAGTATACACAATTCATCTGTGATATAATTATTTACCATGGCAACAGTTTGTGAATGGGATTGGGAAGTTGCACAGAAGGAGAAAGCAGCTTAAGGGAAACAGCCGAAAAAATCCTTTCAAGACAAGGGAAGGGGCCTTTCAGGTGGGGACGTTTTTTGTTTTCCTGACATTTTAAGGAAGGGCTCAGGTTTGCCTAACATTGTAAAAACTGCTGTTGATCCTAAAATGAAAGAGTCTATTTTCTACAGTTGCATTTCAGAAAATCACTTTGATGAAGAGAGTGACACAAAAGACAAGCCCACGTTTTTCCTCTGCATTTGAATTAATAGCCCCCAGGAAGGCAGAGGAAAAGTGCTGCTAAATTATCAGATGGCATTGCCAGGGGACATTTGGGGAAAAGGAGACTCCCGTTCCTTGTATTTCTCAGACAAATAGTAAGCTCCAACCTTGCTTAGCAACAAAAATCTTCGTTCTTGGGTGACATACAGATTCTAAAGAAAGTAAAGAAAATCTATGTAAATCCGGTGGTTCAATCTTTGGGCTTCACCTGAGGCTGCCACAAATTCTCTCCCTGTTTTTCCTGTTCGATGGGATATTGATGATTTTTATCCCCAATTGTGTAATGCCAATGAACATAATCCATATGCTTCAAAAGAACACTAGCGAGCATGTTAAAATAGTAATAATATCAAAATATGAGCCACCCTCTCCTAGGTGTTTGCAGGCTCATGCTCTTTTTACCTATGAGCAATGTTACTCTCATATTCTTCCTTTCTTTCAGTGTTCAGTGAGAGTTAACATCTAACCTTAGCTGTGTACTCCTGATCGCATGATCACATTCCTTCTGTTCAATAGTGCAGGATGCTAATTGCATCCAGAGCTGTGGGGAGAGCTCGCCACTGGGAGCTGCATGAGGAGAAGGCGCAGACAGCTTGATCTCCTCAGAAACATACTAAACCAGACAAGGCTAGAAAGAGTCTGGCGATACCACACTTTCGAATGGGAATGTTTAAAAAAAGACAATTTAATTCTATCAAAGAGCAGAGCTCCTACATTCCACTTGCAGAAGTAGCAGAGCCACTTGGTGAGTCGATTGCACTGGGTTGAGCTCTTGCTGTGTTGCTGAGCGTGGAGAGCTGTCATTTGGGCACGCCAATGGCATGCCTGGAGTCTAGTACTCGGCACTGCTCAGCATCGGTGCTCTGCTTACATTGCATTGAGCACAGGGCTTTGCATTAAACAAGGAAAAATGATGCATCTCCCTTTGAGGAGAAGGACAGGGAAGCACAGCATAATTTCATAGAATATTAGAATAGGAAGTGACCTGTGAGACCCATATTCCCATTTCCTCATCTTTATAGATAAGAAAACTGAGTTTCTAGGAAATTAAAAGACTAACTAACTTTACATCTCAGAAACTTCTTAGCTCTGGGCTATAATTGCTCATTCAAGGAAGATGTATAAACAGGAAACACGGGAAGAACTTTAAAATCAAACACAGGTGATACTTTAATACGAGAAAGGTAAATTCGACAGAAATGGAGACAAAGAAAGTTCACCTGTTCTGTAAGTCAAGGGAGACTTCCTGGAAGAGGATGTGGTGAGCCATCCATGATGTGTGAGATTGTGTTTGGGGGAGGAAAGGAGTAGGTTCTTTCCCAGCCATCAGAATCTGAGACTCACCCTTCAGTTTGCCATGAGCAACACTGTGGATGGAATCCTTTAGTAGGTACAGCTTTGCCTTTCTGCCTCCTGGCCTAGACCATGACTAACTGAGGTCATTCTTCCCAAATAAACTCACTGATGCCCATAGGAAGAGAAAAACCATCCTTAATCCAGTCACTACAATTAGGAGCAGCTGAGGTGTGATGCAACTAAAAGGTGAGTTTATTCCTTTAACCGCATCCTGTCTGCCAATCCAGATACCTCGGTTTCATCACTAGTGGGGATCATCATTTCAGCAACCATGGTTTTAAATCATTTTTTAGTTTGTCACCCTTAGGATATTGCAGGCATGATTTCAGACCCCCTCCCCCACAACATACCTAGTTTTTTCACCCTCCCTCCCTCCCTTCCTTCCTTTTTTCTTTTTGTTCCTGTTCACTGCTCTGTATTCTCATCTTTTAGTTGGTCATATCCTTTCCCAGGTATTCTTATTCTTCAATGTCATGGCCAAGTTTCTCAAAACTCAGTGACTTCCCTAGACTTCTCCCTATTCAGAAATCCTACTTTGAGCAAGTGGCCCTGGTTTCTTGTAAGGAAGGGTGCCCCATTCTATCAATACTTTTTTCCAGCAGAATAAAAGCAAGTAATGACTTTATTCACTGTATGTTGTTTATGTCTGCAAGTGACTAGAGTGACAGAAAAATACAACTGCCTTCCAAAGCTAAGCTCTAATATCAAAAAGACCTCCCTGGTATGAAGTGGAGAGTGGGCAGAGGGGATGGTGTTAAGTACTGAAGACTGAACAATGGGGAAGAGAGGAAACAATGGCTGGCAGTGCCCATCCCAGCACTGCTGAAGAGAAAGGGAGCTTTACACCAAGGATGCTCTCTCAGCTCCCTAAGGCAGTCCTGGTTCGATGAAGACTACCCTATCAGTGAGAGGGTAAACAGTTGGATTCATCTTAACTTCTTGGGTGATCCCCTGATCATCAGGACACCTTCTGTACAGGATTTGGCCAGTTTACCTGTAATGCCTGTGCTGGTCATGTGACCTTAGTGCATTCCAAATCCTGTTACATTATTAATTCCTCACTGTGAATTACATAAATCTGCATTCTGGTTCCACATATCAATCTCACAAACCTAGTGGATGGGACATTTCGGTGATGGGACAATAATCAGCTGATAGAGAGTCAGCCCTGTGTTCAGGGAAGATCCCCAGATCAATGAAGGTCAATGCCCAAGGCCTCTTGGGCCAGAGGCTACGGGCCTTTCCCAACAAACTCTTCACCATGCTGTACCTATCGTTGGCTATGTTTGAGAATTTTCTTTTTTTCTCTAAGAAATAATGGTGACTTATTCTGAAAACCTTGGAAACACAATATTTTAATTTAAAGTCATGCTTTTCTAATGATGGGCTGTTAGTCATTGAGGGACAGGAATGGTAGAGATATCTTGGATCAGGTCAGTGGTCTGCTTCCTGAGGAGCACAGCTAACCCCTAGTTCACAGGAAACACTTATTCTGTCTATTCATAAAGTCACTCCTGGTGTTCTCTTTTCCCTTCTTCTGTGAATTTGTGGTTTGTGACTTCTCAACATGTTAGATTGAGTCTGTCAAGCTAGACATTGGGGATCCTTCTGGGCTTATTGGGGTGAACAGATAGGCTGTGCTCCTGTAATGACCAGACGCTTCTGTGCCTCGGGATGAAACTAGTAAAGAGAATATTCTTATTGGAATTGCAGCAATCCTATATGCAAATCAAAAGTTCAAGGCCACTCTGTAATTATACTAAAATGACCCAGTGTAAAACATTTCTCTTGTCCTTTTCCTGACCCCCAGGTAAAGGAGAAGTGGTTGTTAAGTGGCATTGACCATCTATACCCTCGTCCATGAGGCAGCTCAGGCTATAGCTGTTGCGAAATAATGTTTTTCCAGCCCTGTCCATGTCCAGATGGCTGGTTTAGAGCATCATGAAGTGAAAGAAAAAGAGAGGAAAATATTAGCACAGAAAGAATTGTAGCTTGTTCATGGAAAATTAGAACCCTTTGATTTCTTTGACACCCTTACCCCCACCCCCAAGTGGTTCAGAATTAAAAAGGGGACAAAACAACATCTCTAGATTTATTTGGTGCTGCCATATTAACCATAAAAAAGATCTAGCCTGTTCCAATCTTAACCCAGCAGTAAACTATAAATCCAACTTCCCCTCTCTGCTGGGGAAATAAAACCCAAATACAGCAGCATCCAAATAATTATCAAGAGTTGAGCTGTGCTGGCAGGGTGCAACGTACAAGATTCAATTTTAACTAGTGATTACAGACCGGCAACCTTCTAGCCCTGAATGTCAAACGGCCATGTCACTTTCTCCTGTCACGGAGTATGTCAGGACTCACCGCAGCCTGGTGACTTTTCATCAGAGGTAATGAATCTTGTACTCCTGAGATGGGAAATGTCACCGTGCATCCCTGCCCCTCCCTCTTCCCCCACCTCACCCCTCATTCCCTTCCTGCCACCTGTCCGGGTCCTAATAATTAGGAAAAGAATGTTACATGTGACACTGCTTCTCATACCCCACTAGGGCCCTGCTGCTGTCGATTTAAATTGTGTGGTCAGTACTCAACTCGCAACCATACGTGATGAAATGGCCACCTCAGTCGACGGTTTATGGGGCTGGAGTCTCATGCATCAAGTTCTCTTGTCCTTGAGCAATAAACAAGACAAACAGTTCAGCTCTGACCTTATAGCCTGTATGCTTTGGGGCTCCCGTCTGGCTCGTGATAACTTGCCTTTAAATCTTATGAACTAGGAGCTTTTTGTTTCTGACCTTCCGGCTGCTGAGTGCCATTTGTGACATCGATGAGAATGGAGCCCAGTAGGTCTGCATGGGCGGTGACAGAGAAGGACAGTGTATGCTTTGCAATGCCATCTTTTACCTCCAGGAGTTTGGTGTCTAACTTAAAAAGAAATTGAGAAGCATTGTATGTATTTTTTTACCCAATGAAAACACAGATAATATACTTACAAATATAACCACTGGTTTTGAAAACTATTTTGCAAATATATGAAATTCTTAATGAAAATCCCAGAATCTTGGAGGCTGGGAAGGAGTATACCGGAGGTGTCAAAAAATGTATACACATGACTTGTATTCATCTTTTGTTATCGGTATATATTGAGTATTATCATTTTAATACCATTTTTTCCTTTCTTAAAATGGGTATACATTTTTTGGCACCCTCTCTATAGGAATTGAAATAGAAAGAATATTTCTATTTATGGTAATAAAACTCCCTTTGCTTTTTATACATTTCATCATTTCTAAAAATATTGAACACCTATTGTGTTCAACATAATATGCTAACCATGGAAACATATAACAAAGTAACATATGGCATGACCCCTGCCTTCAGTTAATGTGAAGAATAGGACACATGCGGGATAGTATAAAATAAGGGAATATGTAGAAAGTGTAAAGAGACAGCCTGCCCTGTATCAATAACAAAGCCCACAGAGTACAAGCTAGTTACTCATCTCTGATGACAGAAGCAACACAAAAGCAAATGTGGCCCAGAGTCAACAATGGAAAAGGCACCAGGATAGCACAATGTACCCCGACATGGGACCACCATGTTTGTTAGTGCTGGGAGTGTCTCCATATGGATCTGCAGCAATTAGGTACCCACAGAACACAGCAGTAAATTACAGGTGAGGTCAGTTCATCCACTGTCACCCAGTATAAGTCAGACAGATGGGAAGACAAAATCAAAGCTAATCACAGTGTCAAGGATGGTTCCCAAGGAGCTGTGTGTAGCTAGTTTACCTTGTTAAGTAGCCTTTTGCTTTTCCTGAAAAGCTCAGGGTTTTCTTATGAGTCAAGACTCTAACAGAAACACTTAAACCCCAATGTACCGGAGCTTGTTAGACAATGTTTATAATTTCTAGAGATGAGATTTGACTTCTTTCCTTCTTTTTTTTCCTTCCTTCCTCCCTTCCTTCCTTCCTTCCTTCCTTCCTTCCTTCCTTCCTTCCTTCCTTCCTTCCTTCCTTCCCTCCCTTCCTCCTTTCTTCTCTCCCTCTGTCCCTCCATTCCAGATATTCAACTAGGCATGAGAAATGCAACAGTAAGCAAGGCAAACAGGCTTCTTGTTGTAATGTATCCTGAAGCCTGGTGGAGAAAATGGGCACGTATCCAGGCAATTAGCATCCAGTGTGAGAGGGAAATGAGACAGGCTGAAACAAGTTAATGTGGCCCTGATAGG
>NW_017731386.1:2969426-2998812 GCF_001890085.2 Hipposideros armiger
TGTAGTTCCTATGATGATCCTGAACAGCACAGGAGCGAGGGGGCTCATAGGTGTGGCAAACAGAAAAGGTTCCAGAATATTCCCTAACTGGACAAGATGCACGATGGTCACATATATTTGGGAATGCCTCTTATAAGTCAAACTGAATTAAAGTGCAAACGTCATCCTTTCATCACCAACCCTTAGACCCTAGTCTGATCTTCAAGTCAGGTTGAATGAAATGCATTTCCCTGGAGATAGACTCCTTGCTCAGTTGAGCTGAAAAAAAACTGGTGTTTCCATGTTTGTACAAGCAGTCACTAAAGGGACACAACTTTCTTGAAACGCAGGTGTGTCTAGGACACACATGCGTGGACAGAGAGAAGTCAAACATGTATTCACTGACACACAAGAACATACAGCAAGAGAATCTGTTCTCTGTGATACTGTAATGAGATACATGTCATTATACATGTGTTAAAACATACAGAATGTACAGCATAAAGAATCCTAACAGAAACTGCGGACTTTAGTCAACAACAATGTATTGGCTCATGGATTCTAACGACTGTACCACACGAAGGCAACATGTTAATGAAAGGAGAAAGTGGGACGCAGGAGTGGAGGGGGCTGGTGTTGTGCTGAGGGAGCATATGGGAGCTCACTGTACTTGTCCTTCAGTTTTTTTGTAAATATAAACCTGCTAGAAATCGTATTAAAAAATAATTGTTATATTCTATAGTAGTTGCTCATAAAATCTTGATTCTCTCATTAGTCTATGAGCTGAGATAAGGATTTATGGTATTATTTTTTTAATTTTTCTATTTGTTAACTTAATAAACATCTGTTGACATTTTTTAAAAATCTAGGGTTTAGGAAATGCTTCTCTGATATAAAATATAAAACTGAGGTGCATAGGGATTAGCAGGCAAAGAGAAAATGGCAGCAGTTTGAGTGGCAGTTCCAAGCAGAGATACTACTCTGCACAAAGGTTTGGGGGCAAAGGCAGGTTCATTTGAAGACCTGAAGGTACCTCTTTTTGGCCGAAAGCCTTTAGGGAGCCTGAACCATGACCTTGGTCCATTACTTGGGGAACATGCAAGTGAAGCTCCTCTTGACTCTATACTCAGTGTGCTGAGATAACCTTTCCTGGAATGTCTGTTTAGCTACATTCATCCCACTATCTTTAATTCCATTAAATAAATAAATAAATAAATAAATTTGAGAATTGAAAAAAAAAAAAGGGCTGTTGTACTTGAAGCCAAAACACCATCATGAATATCCTATTTAAATGCAAACTTCAGAAATTATATTTCAAATAGTCCTAAGAGGACTAATTAATAATTGTAAAGTGCTTTGAAGACGGAAAGTGCTCAATTAGTGTCAATATTTATTTATTAATAATCAGAGGAGGTGATGCTGCCATCTTGAAGTTGCCTCTTTTACGATCAAGTGCCGACTACCACCATGATTTCACCCTCTTAATTGCCTTCTCCAGCCACCATTGCCATATGGGAATTCCAGACTTTATGCTTCTGTTTAGTATTTTATTATTTAAAAATATCGCCAGTTCTACATACACAATTAGAAAGAATTTCTAAGCTTTGTGTGCAGCGAAGCTATGCATTACAATAAAAATTCAGCCCTGATATAAAAACAAAATACACTTAAAAGTTAATAGTGTCCACCATACAGCAGGAGCTAAGTAACAAGGTTCTGAATGAATAAATGAATGAAAAACAAATTAACCAGTTTCTTGTATACAAAGTGTAAATGTTGTTTTTAACCTCACACCACACTTATCTGTATCATTTGGAAACCTAACTCAAAAAATATGCTACTCTTTTTTTCATTTCTTGAATGTTAGGTTGCAATCTTCACTGATATATAGATATAGATACAGATATAGATATAGACAGATATATTTAGCTCTCCATAGGTAGATCATGTGACGACTTCCAAATAGTTTGAAGGCATGTCAATGAAAAGAAGTTCTTTAAAAAATCTCAACAAATAATTAAAATATTAAAAATGCCCAGATAGCTGGCATCAATGAGATAAAACCTTAAGATGGCTTTTTGGCTTTTTTTTTCTTTTTTTTTTTAGAATTCAATATTTTGCATTGTTCACAGTGGACACTGTTGTAGCCTGAAGTTTTGCATTGTTGGAAAAGTCATGACATATTTTTTCTGTTTTTCGTTGCAAAAATGTGTCATGATTTTTTCGACAACCCAATATATGGTTCAATTTCTACCCGCAGTCACCTACTCGCTACAAACCAGAGGGAGTCAGGACTCTGGTGGAAAGATCCCCATCTGGACCAGTGTTTATCATTAGTCAGAAATCACAACCCCTCCTTAGGAACAGCACAATATCTTTGGTGAACTAGACATAAAATCAGAAAAAGAGAACCGGGGGAAAAAAAGTGTGGATAGTCAGTAATGATTCACCTACAATTCTATAATTTGAGGTTTTGGTCTTCAAAACTGAAGTTCAAATGAATTAAGAAAGGGAAGAGTGGGAAGGGGAACTTGTGGACAAGCAGAGCAACACTGGTTTGAATATGGCATGTCAGGTCCTCTCTGATATGGAAGTCTGAGTACCCTGGCCCATTCATTGACTAAATAAATACATTTTATTTTATTTTATTTTATATTTTATTATTTTTAGCTGAGCCATCCTGCCACCTGTTGGCAGCTCAGCAGCAGCTCAGCTCGGGCTGGGCTTTGAACCACTGTTGCTCAGAGATCAAACTCTTGAGCGAGCTCTTAACCAACTGAGCAACTCAGTCGGCCCCTAATAAATACATTTTTAAAACCATGCACTCAAAGCTCTAAATTAGGCTTCGTGGTAGATACACATATGTGGCACTTGGAAGATTTGAAATTCTGATTGTTTTGAGGAAATGCTACAAGCAGTACTTAGGCTAAAACATCAAATGAGTGACAATTCAACAACTTGCCGAGCCTCGTCATCTCCATGGGGCCTTGCTCAGTTCTTCTCCACCTACCCAGTTACTTCACAGATAAGAGGGGGAAAAGTACATGAAAAATTTATAGGTAGATACAGAACACATGCCTCTTGATAGAAAACCTATTCTGGTGGAAGCAATAAACCTGCACAGCTATTTCCATGTGGCAAATTACAGTTTTCCTAGAGCTAAGGATGCCCCCTTTGTGACTAGCAATATTTAAACCACGTGACAGGCAAATGCAAATTCTACATGTTGGGCATATCACTGCAATGAGAAAATCATTTGTTTTTTTCATATTTGTAAATTTTATTTCATCTAACAGATAATTAATTCCTTAAAGACAAGGGCCAATTTTTGCTTGATACTTGTGTACACAGCCAGATACACACTCAGGATGGACTCTGGATGACTGATCCCTATAACGCAGACAGAAAACAACATAAGCCAGTCTACGGCTAAAGTCTAAAATCACTGCTACAGATGCATGTGAGGTCAGAGGGAGAATTTCCAATTTTACTATTTTGTAGAATCCTAATGCCCCAATATTTAGTATGGAATTCCGGAATAAAGTTACTTAATATGAACTAAGTTAAATTCTGAAGCCAGTTAAAATTGCATATGATGAAGACATTATTATTAAACTTACTTTCCTTTCTTTACCTACCTTGTTGTAAGTGCAAATTCCCATACCAGCTGGGTGGTTTTGATGACTACCTTCTATATTTAGAACAGGCATCCTCTAAATATTCTTTGCAAATATTCTTTAGGAAATACTTGGCATCCCTTTGTTGGTTGCTACCTCTACATAAAATTCCCTTGCTTTTCTCTGGTTTCCTGCCCATACTCATCCTGTGTTGATTAAAAAGTGAACTGCTCTAAAACAAACATTTAAATAAATATTAATTTCTTTTTGGTTTGGTGTCTCCCTATGATGTTTTCCAGGCACCCTCTTCTCCCACATATTCACAAGCTGTATGCACTGGTCACCTATACTCAGCAAGGCCTGACACCATCTTCCAGCCACCTTGAGTACCCATCTGCTGGGTAGGGAGGGGCAGATGGAGAGGAGGAGTGGGGACCCTGCCTCAAAATGTCATCAAAGAAATTTCCTGTCAATGAGAAAATTCTGCCTCAGCTACTACTGAGAAATTAGGTTAAAGTTATTATGGGTTCCCTGGAGTTCTATTTTTTGAGGAAAACATTGTTCCATTTTGAGGTACATTTTTTTACTACTTTAATATCTGCCATTTGCTCTACATTTATTCTCTTCTTCCTTAGCTTGCTATCACAAATTGTGTTTCTTACTAAATAAGATGTTTGCCATCCAGTTTGCAGTTTTTTAGTGAGGACACTTCCTCTGAGAGGAATATCAACAGTATTGAACTGCTGGGTATTTCCCTTCTCACATCCCTTACATAGACTCCTTTGTTCTATCCTCTTCTATATTCCTAAAGCACTCTTGGTCTTTATCACATTGTCATTTTAAAGTTGTGTGTCTAGCTAAATACTTGTTGGGTTTTCTAGGAAAGTGAATGCCTATCTTGGAAAACTTCCTTAAGGACAGGGATCATGTCCTGTGTTTTCATATCCTCTGCCATATTTCGCCTAGAACTGAGTATATTAAAGATCACCAGGTTTGATTTGATGTTTGATTGACAGGTTTACCGACTGGCTGAATCTCTATGGTAGAGAGTACACCAGAGACAACTGTTCTTTCAATTTGTTGTGTTTCTGTTCTTAGTAGATAGATGGTCTAAGCATAGTTAGAATTCTGAATAGAGGGAAAGAATCCTAAGCAACACTAGTGGAAGTTATCTGATGTAATTTATAATGAAAATAGTTTCTATCATATTTTACAACTTCATATAAGTTAATATAAAATATTTTTCTTAGGTTTATAAAAGAAAGCAACAAAAATAGCTTCCATTGCAAAAACACAGGAACACTGTACAGTCTCATACACACACGCATTTGTACACACATACACACACATCTGTGTATCTCAAATAGATATCACATGAAACACCAAGCATCTTTGTTGGAGCTTTGACAGCTAAATCAAATTAATTCAATTTAAGTTAAATCAAATACCTTGCATTGTATATTTAAGTTGCCATTCAAATAGTACAGGTTTTTCTGCCTGTCATTTAGAATGAATTCAGTAGCACAAGTTTTCCATTGAATGAACAGAGCTAACTGAGGGCATCCAAGAAGAAACCTTCATAGATAATTGGCTGGCTCGGTGAGCTAGTGTAGCGGAACATGATTCCAGATTGAATCAAATACTGGAGCTATCCTGAAGAGAGGACTAAAGGATGGGGGAAACAAGGTTATGTGCCAATTAAAGAATGTGTGTACTTTTATTTTGGTCAATGTTTATTTTCTTCCTGATATACAAATATCTTTAAAAACACACATAAGAAAACTTGGTCTCTATTTTTTACCTATTTTGAAGTAGAACAAGGGCAAATTTATGTGAATTGAAAGAACGATGAACACATAAATGAATCAGAATTCTATTTTCTCATATTTTTTAAAATTTGGAAAACTAGTTTAATGGAGACTTTGATGAAATTGTCACCATGACATTCATCAGGCGCAGGAAGTTCTATGCTGAAATTTACCTCCTGTGAAATGTAAATACATCACTGAAAATATCAGACATTAAAATGAACTTTTGGTTCAAATAAACATAATTATATTTGATGTTAAAAGCTGAAATAAAATTACATTTAGTCAATCGTTTCATATTTTTGATATAACCCCAAGATTAAAATTGGCCCTTTATCATCTACCCCAGCTTTTTATCTATCTATCTGTCTATCTATCTATCTATCTATCTATCTATCTATCTATCTATCATCTATCTATCACCTATCTATCTATCAATCTATTTTTCATCATAATCTGTTCAAATTTCTAACAACACACTGTTCACCATTCATATTTCTTTATTTTTAAAATATATTTTGGTGTTTCTTATCTATTTAAATTCACACAATAGTGTAACTAAAGATAAATATTTATCTACACAAAGGCATCTGAATGCTTTGTGAATACAAAGATATTTAGCATCAATAAATGATAAATTATTTTCATTTGTTGAAAAATCATCTGTATCTTAGCTGATCTAAATCATAAAATCTATGTTTCTATTTTGTAATCCTGAGACTAGATACCTCTATGATCAACTCATTCTGCCTCTCATCTTTTGTCGCTCCGTCAAATGTGCACTTATCTTACTCTCCTGCCAGATCCGTGGTTTGAGGGCACTGCCTTACTCACAATTGAATTCTCCATAACATTAGCAGAATGAATTGTACATAATGTGCGCCTATTGTATCTTTGACAAATTAATGAATCATTCATGTTTGATTTCAATGGATGAGAAGAGACTGAAATTTCAATTTTAAACACCCTTTTCTATTTTTCCTATGGGCATACTAATGCTACTAATATAGTATAGCCTGAATATTTGATACAACATTCTGTTCTATGTATCCATGGGATGCTACCTTTCCCTAAACAAACTCAGCATCTGGTTTTGTTGTATTTGGCCAAAGAATACAGACAGTGTAAGGCCTCCACGGGATGGCAGAGTCCCATTCATTATAATCTGCGAGTACCACCCTTAAAAGTTGTGCAGTGCTCAGGCTGAACACCCTTTCCTTCCTTTCCTTACAATTCATCCAAACTCACAGTTAAAAAACCAAATAGGTCCCAATTGACTTAATCTGAATTATGAGCATTGCAACCTATGTTGTATGCTTTTGTTATAAGAAGACATTTCCCTCACTCACGCCATGTACTGAGGAGCTGGAAATGCAGGAATTTACCAGATTCTTAGAACACTGAAGGCAAGAACAATGAAAAAAGAAACAGCTCTGTTGCGTAGAATAACTAAGCCATATATAATGATGACTTGAGGTATTCTCTCTAATAAGATGAGTGACATTAACCACAGGATGACCTTTCCTTTGGCAACATGGCTGAATGGGAGAGTTTATTGTACATGGAATATACTGTATGTGTATAAACAAACACATTAGTGAACAGACTGTTTTAAAAGGTAGAATTGTCTAAAGAAACTTCTAGGCTGGACAGAAAGATCACTGGCAAGCCATGTTTCTTGTTAGTTTTCAAAGAGGCCAGAAGGAGTAGAAAAGTATCTTCCAGCTCTCCTGTGAGAAAAAAATCAATGGAAAGATTTAGACTTGTAATTAGGCAAGATGACTTGCCAAGTGGCATAATCTAAAATATTTTTTTTTTTGCTAAGGAAGTATTCTTATTTTCTAGGAAAATGATAGTGATTGACAGGAAATTCTTTTCTGGCTACCTTCAGGACACTTTCAACAAATGAAAACTCTACCTATGCCCTGACATGGGCCATTACAGAGCTGGGTGTCAATGTGCTTGTTCCTCATCTCCCATGTGGTCCCAGCGTGTAACAGTTGCCTTGATTTTGTGGGTCCAAGGGCTAGGTTGAAAAATTATCTTTTTTCAATGACAACTATGAACATATCATATCCTTTTAGTTCTAAACAATTTGTACTGCCACTTACAAAACACTGTCATCCCTGTCTTCTCTTCCATCACTCCATTATGTCTGTACGTATCTCTCTCTCCTGCTACATACTGGTTTTTTTGAGAATGATGCCTTAGTTTTTCTTGAATTTCCCATAATTTTTACAATAATGCATTGCATAGTATATGTCTATTAGATCTTTGATAAACACATGAATCATTCATGTTTGATTTCAATGAATAATAAATAGGATGAAACTCTAATTTCAATTTCAAATATTCTATTTTATAAAGTATCACCATGCACAGAAGCACAGCTGAGAACGCTAGCCCTTTTTTCTGAAGATCATCAAGGCCACTTTTACTTGACTTTCCAACCTCTTCCTCTTCACACCAGTATTTTCTAGCACTTCATACACCCTGCACCACAACAACTTTGGCTTTCACCAACAGTTTTTCTCCTTAAATGTAATCTAGTATTTGACTCTGATTTGATTCACATGGCTCATAATAGAAA
Source organism: Hipposideros armiger (assembly GCF_001890085.2). Classification (NCBI taxonomy): domain Eukaryota; kingdom Metazoa; phylum Chordata; class Mammalia; order Chiroptera; family Hipposideridae; genus Hipposideros; species Hipposideros armiger. Next base: position 2,977,421 of record NW_017731386.1, read on the forward strand.
AATCTCTTTGGCTCCTTCTTCTCTTCATCCACATCGAATTGTATCCATCAGTCCAATCTTATTTTTTAAAAAAAGGCTCAGAAACATGTAGTTAAAAGAGGCTTGGGCATGTAATTGTGGCTAAGACAGATAAGGTTGGTATAAATGAGAAAAGTGAAATGAGATAGCAAGGTGAGGGGAGTGCGGAGGCAAATACCAGGAACCAAACTGCATCATGAAGAGCCCAGAAGTTTAGGGAAGGCAAAGGCAGATGGACAGAAGGAGGTCTGGATGAATTATAAAAACCATGCTGCTCTCATGCTGGACATTTGGAGTAGGCATAATTTTATATACCCAACATAGAATGGATATAAGCACCAATAAATCACCCACAAGCACTTGTGAAAATACTTTTTTTCCAGAAGCACCAGATGTATTTCTTGTAAGAACTGAGGAAAATGACTTGGGGAATAATTACAGATGCAGGAAACTACAAGAATAAAACCTGAATTCAAGATTCTTTGAGATATAATACCTTCTAAAATGCAAACACAAAACCTGTTATAATGTTTTGGTTTTCTGATACTTACTATGGGGTTGTCAGAAAAGTCATGACGTGTGTTTGCGACAGATGGCGCTAATTCATTTATGGAAGTACTAGAGTCATTTGCATCTATGTTATTGCTATGTCATTTGACAGTTCTAGCTTCATTCTAAAAAAAAATTGAGCAATTGGGTTGAGTTTTGGAGATTTTACAACAAGTTTAAGATGGAAGACCAAACTGTGCATTTTCGCCATATTTTACTGTCTTACTTTCATAAAGGGAAGAATGCATGTCAAGCTTGTGAAAAGTTGTGTAAAATTTATGGTGACAATGCCCTACAAGAACATCAGTGCCAATGATGGTTCACGAAATTCTGTGCTGGTGATTTTGATCAATGACGCTCCTTGGTCAGGGAGGCCCACCGAGGTTGATGGTGACAAAATAAAGGCATTGATCGAGTCAAACCCACATTACATGAAACAAGAGATTGCAGAAACATTGAACATCCATCATTCAAGCATTCACGACCACCTGAAGAAGCTGGGATATGTAAGCAAGCTCGATATTTGGGTTCCACATGAGCTCAAAGAAGTTCATTTGACAGCACGTATAAACATCTGCAATATGCTCATTAGACGTGAAGAAAATGATCCTTTTTTGAAGTGACTCATAACTGGTGATGAGAAATGGATTGTTTACCACATTGTGGCGTGCAAACAGTCTTGGTCCTGATGTGATGATTCGCCTCAAATGACATCGAAAGCAGACATTCATCAGAGGAAGGTTATGCGTTCAGTGTGGTGGGATTTTAAAGGTGTCATGTTTTTAGAGCTCCTACCAAGGAATCAAACAATCAATTCAAATCTGTTCTATCAGCAATTGGACAGTTTGAATGAATCCATCATCCAGACACATCCAGAGCTTGTTAATTGTAAAGGAGTTGTGTTCCATCATGACAATGTGAGACCACACACAAGTTTGATCACCCGTCAAAAATGATTGGAGCTTGGATGGAATGCGTTGCCATGTCCACCATACTCGCCTGACCTTGCTCCATCAGAATTCCACTTGTTTCACTCTATTGAAAACTCCTTGCATGGTATAATGTTTAATTCAGATGAGGCTGTAAATCAGCACCTTGTTCAGTTTTTCGCCCATAAAGACAGGTCCTTCTATGAACGAGGAATTATAAAGCTCACTGAAAGATGGCAAAAGGTTATTGAACAAAACGGCAATATATCATTGACTGATCTTTTTTCTTTATAAATAAATGACCTTTAAAAAACCGAAAAAAATATGCCATGACTTTTCCGGCAACCCAATACTTTTATTATTTAGTTTCTTTTCAATTAAGTTATTGTAATTAGGTATGTTTAAAAGAAGAACTGCTAGTTTAATCATGGAATTTTGTATTGGTCATATGCAAACATTCCAAGGTTATTTAAAAAAAAAAGATAGCTATGGCAAAAGAAAGGGCTATTGATTCAAATCCTGACTTTCATCTGCCTTTCATTTTCTTATGGTGTTCTTTTAAACTGCTTAAAAACATGAAAAGATGTTGATGTGTCTTGTGTCCAAGAAACAGTAAAAATGCCCACTTGTATTTTAGCTATCCCAACTCATCACTTATGGCCCTCAGTGAGAACATAGCTGATGGTACTGAAGATATACAAAAACAATGTAGTCCATCTACTTGTGCATGTGGTGACCTCTGGTTTAATGTGGTGATCAAGAGCCTGCATTTGCTTCCACTTCTTATTAAAATAAGAGAGTATAAAAACAGAATTAAACCCATAAATCCTACTAGGAAACAGAATGGGAGTTGGATCATCATTCAACATTTGATTTCAAGGCATTTCTGAGAAATGGAAAATGGATAAGAACCATGTAATCTAAAAAGGAACAAAAACAGCCCAAAATTAACACAGGAAGGGATGGCAGGAAAAAAGGAAGCTAATCTTCCAGGCAAAACTTCAGTCTTTTGGAATAAAATTAGTAAGTATGGAGGGTGGGATCACGAAAGTAAGCCAAAAACTGGAGGATGGGGAGAAATAGAGGGTCTAGCAGAAATTCTGTCTCTAGAACAAGGAAACAATCACCTCCCTGACTCCTCTTCTTTCTCCCACATTTCCAGATATAACAAGAGTACAAGAAATGGAACACTGACCCAAGTCAAAAGAAAACAGAGCAAAACAATAATCACCATAACAAAAACAATGACCTCAAGTTAAATAAATGTAATGCATTGCTTAGGGAGAAAGAATTAGGACAATTAACTGGGTGTAGGCACCACATAATAAATTTCTTCCTGCTTTGGTAATCTCTTACCAAAACTGGGCACCCCAGTGATTTTAGTGCCCACCTGACCAAGTCAGCCTCCTTACTGAAGGAAAAGTCTTTCAGGGAAAACAAGCAAGCGATATACAGCAGCAGACAAAATCCAATCAGCTACCTGGATAAACTAACTCAATACTTCCTGTTTTAAATATACATGAATAACTTATAATCACTCAGGCATATAAAGAACATTAGCAGCATTAAAATGGCAAAATACACAAAACAACACTAATGGAAATAGAAATAAGTTATGAAAGAGAAGAAGCTTGAAAAAAATCGAATTAGTATTCTGAGAGAGATTAGAAAGATGATGCCAAAAAAATATATCAATAAATAACAGGATAAAAGCCAAGGAACTGTAATATAAACAGAGAGCAAAAAGAACAGAGGCAGAAAATGTGGCACACAATATAAAAGGCATATGAGAACAATTAAGGATATCCAACATCAACAACTATGAGCTCTCGAAGGTGAAAACAGAAAATAGAACAGAAGAAATAAGTAAAATAAAACTCAGGAAAATTTTGCCTGAAAATTTTGCCTATCTGACAAAAGGCATGAATCTGTCTAGTTTAAGTATCCTGATCACACAAAAGGGTAAGTGGAAAAAATACCTACTCCTAAGTGTAACATCAGAATATTTCAGAATATAGAAAGAAAAAAAAATAGCCACCTCACACTTGGAAAGTTGCTGTCGTTGAGGGCCCAGGTCTAATTAAGAATGACCCCTTCCCTGCGGCTCAGTTCATTGTCCAAACCAAGGTGCTTGGGCCGTCAGCTACAAGGGGCCTGAATTTCAATAATCCCTCATGCATGGAAGGCAGAGAAGAGAAAAAACTATTTGGAACAACATCAGTGTCTGCCACAATGGCTGCAACATTACCTTTATGAGAAGTTTGCACGTGGAGTTATTGTACTACAGTGTGGGTGAAAAGTAAGATATTCATTTTCCATGGAAGAAGACAAAAGAGAAGTTGAACAATAGGGAAATATTTTTTTTACCTTTTTTATTGTGGTAAAATATATTAAAATTGCCATTTTAGTAGTTTTAAGTGCACAGGTCAGTGGTATTAAGTATATTCACACTGTTGTATAACCATTACCATCATTCATCTCCAGAACTTTCCACCTTTTTAAACTAAAACTCTATACCCATTAAACAACAATTACTTGTTGAACCCGCCTTCCCAGCCTCTGGCAACCACCATTCTACTTTCTGTCTCTATGAACTGACTACTCTAGGCATCTCATAATATGTAGAATTATAATAATTGTCCTTTGGTGTCTGTCTTATTTCACTTAGCATAATGTCTTCAAGAGTCTCCCATGTTGTAGCACCCATTAGGATTTCACTCCTTTTTAAGGCTGAATAATATTCCATCAAAATGCCAAATGCTTCACAAATTTGCATGTCATCCTTGATCAGGGGTCATGCTATCTCTGTATCATTCCAATTTTAGTGTATGTGCCATTGAAACAAGTACAAAAAATTTAACTGACTAAAAATCTAAAATATTAACTAAAAGTTGAGTGGAGAAGGGAAAGTTGGGGTCGTATAAGTGAGCTAAAATTTTATCTTCAATGGACAGGAAATGATAATGCCTATATTTCACAAATCAAGTAAATGTCATGTCACCGTCTTGGTTAGAGCTAAGGCTGTAACCTCCACAAAAAAGCAAAATTTTAAAAAGTAACAAGAACACAGACTAGGTAATTGGAGAGTTAGAGAGAGGAAGAGGTGTTATTTTAAGGCATTCTCTATTACTGTTTTTTTCTTTATATACATTCATCTAATCATGAATGCCACCAACCACAGTACTACTTAATGATCAGAACTGCAACCCAGAACTCCTAACATTTAATAGTGTCCACTTTTCATTGTTATAGACGCCTCTGCTAACACACTTTCTTGAAGACCTTTGTAAACATAAACATCATTAAGTCACATGGAAAAGGCACAGCAATAGCCTAACTCCAAAGACCCCCTTTTCTTTTTATCTTCATGCTTGATAACTTATGTTACTGATATTATTCTATCATACATGATATCATTTTATTACTATAACTACTACTATTTTTCCCTTTTAATGAGGTCGATCTGCTTTCGGCCCTGGTCTTGCTACTTTTCTGGAGTGTGGATGAGTTCTTTGAAAGCATACTAGCTTACTTCCCCTACACGCCCCTAGAGTTTTCTCACAGACCTGGTCTTGTTCAGTACAATTTCTACATCAGCATCACAGCTTTCTTGAGAGCTCCAAGCAAAGGCTTCAGCAGCATTAGGTAACTTTTGTAATAGCTCCAATTCCCACCATAGCTGTGGGAATAATGCCTGGGCATCACCTGCTTTTTGATTTTCTTTGGCCACCCAAAGATGGTCACACCTAGTTCTCATTTCTCTTCTTGACTAATCTGAAAGCCTAAGCTCCTCTTAGCAGCATTACCTCTGCCAGCAGCTGACAGTGGGTCTCTTGAATCCACAAAAATCATGCACCCATTGTATGGCTGTGCCTGGGCAGCTGAGATGGCAGTCCTTTCATGTCATATTTCAGCAGATAAAGGAAGTTATAGCACCATGTCTTTAAATCAAGTAGGAAATAATTTAAATTAAGTTCTACATTCAGTTTTACAGAGAAAATGGTGATGTTTCAAATAAATAAAAAGAATCCTTCTGATCTGAAAATAGGGTCTTCTCAATTATAAGTATTTTCTATCTCCATAAAGTTTTGTACTTTAATGTTCTTCTGATGTCAATTATTATCTTTGCTATGAATAACTTTTGCAGATGCAGACAACTGATTTGGAAAAGTGATGAAGGCTGGTGATGGAACATTCTATATGCTGCAGTCATCAAACCTAATTTTTAGTATTATTTCCAGTTCAAGGTTCCATACATTAGGAAAGGAACTAGAAGCTTCTAAAATAAAATCAACCATGATCATCAGTGACTGAAAGTCATATTAATTAAGGGATACTTATGGGAGCTGGGATGTGCAACCTGGAACAAAAAGGAATGAGGAGACAATATCTTTTGAATGTGTAAAATGGGAAGCTAGAAGCTCTTTTCTCTGTCCTGAATGCAAAGCTTGTAAGAGCTGGATTTCTGCTATCAAAGAGAACTGGGCACATATTCTAATGCTCCATTTACTATTTGCGTGACCCTCAACAAGGTCACTCTAGCATGCTAGGTCTCAATTCTTCCTTCTGTAAAATAGGGGCAAATAATAATGCCTATAACCAAAGTGCCCTTCAGTAGATGATTGGATAAAGAAGATGTGGTATGTATACATAATGGAATACTGCTCTGCGATAAGAAAAGATGAAATGGTGCCATTTGCAACAACATGGATGGATCTTGAGATTATTATGCTAAGTGAAATAAGTCAGAAAAAGTTGAGAACCATATGACTTCACTGATATGTGGGGTATAAAACTGAAAGCAACAAAGGAACAAGATAAGCAAATAGAGACAAAAATTCATAGACACAGACAATAGTTCAGTGGGTAAGCGGGGAGGGGGATAGTAGAACAAGGTAAAGGGGGTCAAATATATGGTGATGGAAGGAGAACTAACTCTGGGTGGTAAACACACAATGTGATACTATATAGATGATGTATTACAGAATGTACACTTGAAACCTATGTAATTTTACTATCCATTGTCACCCAATACATTTTAAATAAAAAATAATAATGCCCATAAGATTTTTCTGATGATGAAGATCAAAAACACATGCAAATTTTATTATATGCTAGTATATAGAAAAAATATTCTACTTGTTATCATTACTCTTTTTGTCATATATTATTATTATTATTATTATATTATTATTATTATTATTATTACTATTACTATTCCAAAGGGAAAATACATACTAATCAACAAATGTCCTAGATCAATAAAAGGGTGACTTTCTTAGCAAATGAAACAACTAATCATGGGATGAAGAGTTCAATGAAATAATGAGGTTCCAGTGGCCATCTCCCAGGAATTCTGTAATTAAAAGGAGTTTCTGCATTAAGAAGGAGGCTATACCTGATGATCATTAAAGTCCCTCTTACTTTTCAGAGATAATGTAATGATTAAGTTCATGCAGCTCATTAGTGTCAGTAAGTTTGGGGGTGTCGCTGTGGTCCCAAATTGTTCTTCTTTCTAGTTAATAAGGAGAGAGGCTGACTGGGGAGTTTCCAGTTACAATTTCTGTATAGTGCTGCCACGTGAAGTTGTTTCCTGTGCCTCACGAGCTGGCAGGCCTCTCTCTCTCCTCTTCTTTTTTCATCATGAAAGCCTTAGGAAGCAGGGACTGCCTGTTCTTCCCTTCCAGTCCCCCAAGAAAATGACAAAATGACATTCTTTCCCACTCTCTGTGAAATGATTTCTGTTAACAGCTCTGGAAAAATGCTGCAAAGATGTGAGTGAAATGATGGCAAGATTTGTTGACAAGAAGGCAAAATGAGGGGATTCAGAAAAAATCATCCACATTAGAGATGGAGAGGCCTGTGGGTTCCATCTGCTCCTCTCTCCCCTGGCCTGCGGTCCTCTTAGAGTCATCTCGGGAGATCACTGGTCTGTTTTTAAATGACTCAATCGGGGGGGGGGGCTTCTAAGGGATCTCACTATTAGTAGACTTTTTCTTTTTTGATGTTCACTCTAAAATTTTCCTGATTAATTTAACCTATTTCTCTTCATTAGGTGATGGTGGTGATTTTGAAACAAGGGAAAACATGCAAATTTGAAAGAGTCACTGTGGAAACTTCTGCTGAAAATATTGTGCTGTCGGAAAAGTCATGATGCATTTTTGCAATGAAAAACACAGAAAAATACGTCATGACTTTTCTGACAACCCAATATCTTATTTTTGCAGCAACACATGGCGTAATTGCTGCTCAAACATTCTCTGGAGAAGTGAGTGAGCTTTCCCAAAAAGGAAGGATGGCCCCAGAGCCCACCCTTCCCCTGATGTCCATGTTTCTACCCATGAGGCTGTGATTAGAGGGATTCAGGAAATGGTTATCTGCCCACCCACATCAGGCTAGTGTGCCTGACATTATCTGCTGAGACTCTAGACATTATTCAAGACATTTCTAGACTTTTGTTTTAAACTAAAATAACTTTGAAGTTGTTATATGAACTAGTGAGAAGTCAAATGAAAAAAAAATCACTCTAAAAGGGAATAGTCAGCATAATACAAGATAAACAAGAGCTTTGGGGTCAGTGATCTGTGGGTCCTGGTTATCCCACAAGCATAACCTACTCGCCTCTCAAAGCCTCAATGTCTGTCCTATAAAATGGTCACAATAATCCACACTTCACAGAATAGTTTCAAGGCAAATGTTAAGAAGCCCCTAGCATAGTGTAAGGCAGAAGTCTAACACTCAATAAAGATTATATATAGTCATTCTGCCTTTGGTATGAATAAGATTATTATGGATATAGGTGTGAGATTTGGGAAAGATGTATTGAAAATATTTCAAGATGACTGAAAGCAGACAATAACAGACAAAATGCAATTAACTGTGAATTTGCATGAATCAGGAAAGGGAACTCATTTAGGAGCCATGTGATTGGTGTGGGAGGAGAGGGCATGCCCCAGAAAGTCTCAATATTTGTATTCAATGACAAGAGGGTAAAAGAGGTGGCATTCCAGGCAAGGAAACACCTGGAGCTTTACATCAGAGCATCAGGTATTCAAAGAGCAATGAGAAAATGGTCCGATTTAAACGAAGACGAGTACTGGAGAATGATCAGACAGAAGATGGAATAGGCAGGGGAGGGCCAGGATAGGAGACTTTGGGAAGCTAGGCAGGCATCATTCCCAGTGGGGTTATTCCCTTTGAAAATGCCGATGTCCTTTTTAAATAAGCCATTGCTGTGTATCCCAAAGAGTATCACAAGTGTATTACCCCATGTCACGGGCTTAGAAAGGCAGTATGCATAAGATAAAAACTCCAGACTTGCAATCTGGAAATAGTAGTTAAGATCTGAGTTACGTTAAAATCAGTTTCTTTGCCTGGAATGCTATCTCCTTTACTATCTCCTCATTAAATACCAAGATTGAGACTCTCTGGGAACCCTTACCAATCACTGTACTCCTAAATGAGCTCCCTTCCCTCAGTTTTATACAAATTCAAAATTAATTACATTTTGTCAGTTAATGCCTGCTTTTAGCCATCTTGAAATATTTGTAATTAACCTTTCCCAAATCTCATACCTATATATCTATATATAATCTTATTATATGCAGAAAAACCCAAGCATGTGACCTAACCTACCCTCTCCCTGCCTCAATTGTTTTCATCTGTAAAACGTGCCCAATAGTGCACAGCCCATATGGATGCTGTGATGATTAAATGAGGTCCTGTATGGGAAGTGCTTCGTACAGTCAGGCACAAAGGCAGCATTCAGTAAGCGTTGGCTTAAAAATAATTCAAACAAACAAAGAAAACCTAGCTTAGTGGGTTGACCCAATCACTTTAAATGCGGTCATCTCTCACAGAACTGCCTAAGTAGCTCATAAAGCAAGGCTTACAAAACTCGAACACAATGAAGACTAAGTGACCATGTTGACTGTAGCAGGTATGTGGAGACAGAGTGTGATGGTGGGACGGACTTTTTCAGGATCACCCTGCAAAATCTGGTATGGGAGGTCTCACAGTACACAAAGCAGGCACTTAGCACGTTTTAGTAGAATCCAGAGTTCAACAAAATAACAGAGATCGAAGTACCAGAAACACCATGTTTCACAGGCATGACATGGTACCACCCTGGTCATTAAGAGTTTTTATTAAGTGCTATTGGAACAAAAAGGGTTGCGACTGCCTTTTCTACCACCTTTCTGGGGCCTGTACTTTCTGACAATCATCGAGCCCCTTTGTCACCCAGAGCTCTCCTTCCCCATCACATTTTCCTTCCTCCCATTCACCAAACGTGTCTTAATCCAAGATGATCGGTTGGGTTTGTTAGTTCATCTCGCAAGTGTTTTGCTGAAGATCACATCCCAAGATCTGTTGTAAAACAAAGCATATCCTTATGTTTTATGGCCTAAAACCACTGATTGCCAATAGAGAGCAAACCGCGCTTACCTGGAGCCCCTGGCTCTCAGAGGACTTCTGCAGAGCAATAATGCATACCTATAGGAAAATAGCAGCTTCTCTCTCTGCTTTGCCGACTCTGGCCAGTAATGCCCTGTGCAAACGAATTTAGAGATTTTCTCAGCTTGTGTTCCTGTGCTGCAAAAGGGAAATAGCACAAATTGCACCTACTTGGGCTTGAATTATTGACTTCAGCTTTGAAGTGCAAATGAGCTGAATGAAAACATACTTAGATTGCAACACAAAAACCATTCCTACTAGCTGATTGATGTTGCATTAACTGTCTTGTGAGGAAAGCCTTATATCGCTACGGATTTGTAGTCCCCTGGTCCTATTATCCCACAGGTGAAGGCAAATGCTATCCACCATATGAGCCAGTCAATAGTGGTCATTTCTTAAAATTCTTTACTTTCTCTTTTTTCTAGCAATTCGAGTTACCCAGTTGCCCACAAAACAATTCTTTTGTGGTTGATCGGCCCTGCTGCTTCTAAAGCTAGACTTATGGTCTTGAGCTGGGAAAACAAACTGCTATAAACAACTTCTCAGTAGGCTAAAATCATCAGTATTTATTGTGAATGCAAACTCCTTTGGAAACTTCTAATCACCATAATCCGTCTATATAAAAATAATCCCTGACTAAATGAATATGTCTGGAAGGAAAAATGAACGGAGCATTTAAACGACCACACAAAATGCCATGTGCAAATTATTAAAGGGTCTTCAATATTTGCAGCTTCAAAGAAAATGAACCTTTTATAGAGCCTGACCAGATATGATTGACTTTGGAAAATAATGCTAGGACTTTTGGTAACTCCTTCATGAAATCATAGATATTTAAATGAATCAATATATTCTTTGCTCATCACTTCCCATCTGCACAATCTTAAATCATGCATCAGGCATAATTGAGAGGCTCTGCACCAGGATGTCTCCAGGGAAGCTGTCAGTTATGTTAGCATAGCAGAACTGGCTTCAGAGGAGGGTCCTTTTCTTTGTTGCAAAGAGGAACAGATAGGTAATGTTTAACATCTGCTTATGTTAAGGTACCATAAACATCTCTTTTGTAAGATTATGATTTTTAACAACTCATTAATTCACATTTACTATTCATCCAAGAGGACTTTCTTTTCATATCCTAGAAACAATGCTTAGAGCTTTTAGAAAAGAAAAAGAAAAAAAAAAAAAAAGAACCTGACTGAAAAGGGGATGAATAAGGTTACATCTATTTTTTCTTTTATAGGCTTCTGTGTTAGGGACAGTATTTTAAGATACAATGCAAATTATACTTTTTTTTTTTTTACATAGAGAATCTTTCTCCAGAAATGACAATGGCCCTAGGAAGTGTTTGGATATAGACACTAACATTGTGTTCCCCACTAACAAGACAAAAAGGAAGGTCTAGAAGGAATGAAATGCAGAGATGATCCTCCCAATTTATTTTACTTCACTCAATAATTTTAACCAGTTCTCTCACAGCATCGTCAACCATACGTGAGAGAAGAGCAAGATTCACTGAGTTAAATTCCCATTGCTCATAAGAAAAGGACAGAACAAAGGGGTCCAGCTAGCCAACAAATGAACTAATCAGACTCCAAATAATTAGCAGGTATCAGTTCAATGGTGCTGAAGTTTGAATTCCTTAATAAAGGGGTAAAATTATCACGCGATGGGAAGCAAATGAGAAAGAAGGAAAAAAGATGAATCCATTTGACTATAAAATTGTACCTGAGCCATTTCCCCAGATTAGATAGACCTAAAATCCCACTATTTGCAGCTTCAAAATGGTTTCAGAAAAGTTTTTTATTATTATCATTGTTCAATTTCATGCATCTCTGCACTTGAACTTCCAGCCAGGAGCAGGAGTCGAACTGCCAGAAACACTGTGAAGAAACAGTGTTTTTCGTGGCACTGCTAGCCAACATTTTCAGGCTCAGGAGATTTGAAGACACATCTAAACTTTTGAGTGCTAATATGATTTGAACCTCTGAATCTTGTGATATTTTTTAATTTTTTTCTTTCTCAATCAAAATTAAATTATGAGCTAAGGAAGCAAATGAACAGAATACAATTTCACAAGTTATTTTCTGTACTGGGTCCAGTATCTGCAGGCCCCAGATTTGTGGTATGTTACCTCTCTGCTCTGAACATTAAGTGTAATATCTGCAAAACTAATTATGATGCATATTATCAAGAGTGACCAATGTTTCTTGTGAATAGCCTCTTTGTGAAATTTCAATCTCTCTTTGAAGGCGTATTCAGTTTAACAAGGAAATGTATATGCTTAATGATCACCATAGAGCAGCTGTGTTCTATACAGAACATATTAAATTATCATTTAATTTATCTGGCATTATAAAGGTACAGGTATTTCCAGATAACCAGAACCTAGTTTCAGAAGTCTAAAATAAGCTGATTTCAATATAGTGTGATGGCAATCTTTCTAAGCTGTCTGATCACAGCAAATGCTAAACATAATTTAACCACTGCTTGATACATCAGTTACCACTATGATTATTGCTGTGCTATCTGGAAATATACATTTTATCTTTAGTCTGACTTTTTTTTGGATAACATTTTATTGTTACTAACTATAATTCCTTGCAAATGTCAGTCTGCCTGCTTCAAACAAAACCTCTGTCTCTTCTCTAATTTGAAACTTAAAATATCCTCTGTTATGAATAAGCAGATAATCAAGTGCAGCATGTTAATCAAAGCTGTTAGGTACTGAAAGGAGAGACCAAGTACCTGCCTTTTATGGTGGAGTTTTTATGACAATAATTTGTGCTATCAGAGAATTTCGTTTTCTGTTTATTTCCATAAATGGGTTTATATTCCCATGAGGCAGGGTTACTGCAAGAGCAATCTCTGTATACATGCATTTACCATTCCAGCGATGGACACCTTAGTTAAAGGATGGTGGTACCCAAGGCATATGCCCACACTTTAGATAAAGGAATCCAGTCCATGTTCACAGAGACAGAGAAGACAGCTCTCTGCAGGATGGCACTGGAGGGACACTGGCATGATGATCACACCTGTCCCTGTATATCTTGTATATCTTTCGGTCATAATAACATGTTTTTTAGGTATAACATCAGGCCTTCTCAACACAGACTAAAGCATTGTCTTCAAATGGTTAAATTCATCATAAAAAGACTGCAATTTCTGGAGTTGGCCTGAGTTCAAATTCAAATGCTGGCTCAAACACTTCCTAGTTTTTGTTTTGTTTTGTTTTTATCACATGCGAACAATTTAATACCTATCAGTGGCATTGTTTGAGGATGAGATAAATTAATTTGCACATTAATATCAGAAAATCCTCTATTCACTCACAGCACTACATGTCAGACATTGTTCTAAGTACTACACATATTGATACATGGAGTCCTATAATGGCCTTATAAAGTTGGTACTGCTGGCACCTCTGTTTCACAGCGAGGTGAATTGAGGCACAGAAATTAAACTTGCCTGATGCCATGTGGCCAGTAAGTGGAGTAGTTAAGATATGAACCCAAGAGCTGTGATTCTGGCTCATGCTCTTAGCCACCCACCCAAACTATAATTAGGACAATGCTGAGTAATTTTTTTTGAATTGATTAATGTTCTGTTACCTAGGGAGGAATAGAAGTCCTGCTCTATCACGATGCCTTCACCTTCTCTTGCGACCTGTTGAAAGCTTTTGTCATGCTGTTCAACTATCTCCTTGAAGAGTCTAAGAATCTGGCCAAAGGGGATTGAACACTTTCTGATAAATACCTATGTCAGGGTTGCCATTGGATAAGATGTTGTTAGGAGCAGGAAAAAGACAAGTTGAAAGTGGAAAAAAGGAAGAAAGAAAGGGCCGGCCGAGTGGCTCAGTTGGTTAAGAGCTCGCTCAAAGGTTTGAGCTCTGAGCAACAGTGGTTCGAGTCCAGCCTGAGCTGAGCTGCCAACAGGTGGTAGGATGGCTAAGCTAAAAAAAAAAAAAGAAAGAAGAAAGAAAAATAGTAGATTGACAGTCTAAAGACAGTATATGAAGGGGAGGCGGGGGCTTTCTGGAGCAGCTCTTGGACGGGAAGGTGAAGTGAGAAGGTTGTTTGGGAATTAGATTGAGGGGGAATACGAGATTTGCAGGGAATTTAAAGTTCCTCATTAGTCATTTTTGTCTTACTATGATCTCAATTCATTGTAGGTCGACCTTTACAGTATCTTGTTCCCCACCTGTGTCATGGCACAACAATTGATCAACAAACTTGAAGCTTCATAGACACTTAATTCTACCTGTCAGTGATATTGCTTAATATAAACAATGTCAGGTTGGTGTTTTGAAAAAAAAATATTGGGTTAATTAAATTAATGATTATACTATATACATACATTAAATTTAAATTTTTCTGAGGAACGAGGTGAGGTATAATAAAGAACTCAAACATCTTATTTTAAGCTTATGTATACAAGACATACACAAATACACACACCCACTGCTACTTACAGTATGTAATAGTTATAAGCAAAAATAAAATAATTCATGAGAATATGTTTTTGGGAATATAAGTAATGTTGCAGAAATCAGTATGGTTACAGTGAGGTTTTTCTCTTTTGTAGTCTGGACAACACACTTCTGTGTGTGGAGCGTGATTGTATGTGAGCTTTTAAGGAAGCCTATCACTATCTGAAACTAACATCCAGAACTTCACCTCACTTCATGGACATAAATCATGCTGTCGTCACTCTAGGGGATAAAAATTGCATTTTGTAAATGCAGTGAAACCTGATCCTTCCTTCTTCATCACCATCTTGATCAAATAACTGTAAAGAACATGACAGTATAATCATGGTCACATGACTGAGCCATGAGGAAAACAAGGCTTCCGTATATATTTTTTTCAGCTCCCCACCTTACATTTGTCCTCAAATCTTACTTATTTCACAATAGGGTTTCAATTTGCAGTGGCCCTTAGAGTAGCCAAAAATGGATGAACAGGAAAATAAGAGGCCTGCATTAGAAGAATTTCTATGTCTAATTTCTGGGACAGCTTGTGTCTTAAACAAATGAAAAACTTGTTTATTCTTGATTGAAATATATTTTTAAGTACTTTTTTTAAATATCAGATTCACAGGAAAAGGGTGAGGGGAAGCAGTTTTTAAAAAGGTATTAGTTATATGTAAATTTAAATTTTGTTCATGGAAAGTTCTCTTCAATTTTGACATGTACTGTAGATCTTCCTTTGTCTCAGATACATTTTAAATGGCTCATTGTAGGGCATCTATTTTGAAATTGTGGCCCTTAAAACAAATGTAAAAAGTGGAAAATATGGCAGTTAAATTAGAAAGTACACTAGGAAGAATGTAGACGATACCGGGTTCTAGATTTGGATTTGCTACAAATTAATGTGCTTAGCACCTGTCTTCAGCTTACTCATGTAAAAATGAGGGAGATAAGCATGCTCTTTTTTGACTACAGTAGCCATTGTGAGCATGGGCTCAGCTAACATCCACGGATCTATTTTCTAATATCCTAGACTTGATAAAAATAGTATTCTCTAATGGTGATTGTCCTGCACTCCTAGAAATCAGCACAGCTACTGGCACACAGCAATGGCTAATAAATATGTGATTAACTGATTGGAATGAAATTATGTAAACAACAAAAAAACCCAACAATTAAGAAAGTTCATTCACTTAAACTACTTGGGTAAAAGGACAGTTTAAGTTATAAAGTATGATTATCAGAATGTTTTTAAGGAAATGCAGCATTTCTGACACATTCAATAATGGATTTAATATAATATTTTCACATATAGATTCTAGAGGAACCACCGTAAGAATAAATACTATTTCAGAATGAATAAATCAAGCCAATACAATAAAAAATTGGTGTGTCTAAAACACGAAATGATTTTCTGAAGTTTTACAGATATTCTTCTGAGAACTTGACTAGACTACAAACACACTGAGCAAGTAACTTTTTATCAAACGTTTCAGCTGCCCCATGCCTGATTCAGAATATTACTACCTTAATTCCTAAATAATGGAGGTGTCAGTGAGGGAGATATTTAGAAGACTTCATAAAGTTCTGCTCAATTGGTATTTTCATCTGAATCATGGTGCCTTACAGCAAGCAAAAAATATTAGAGTGAGTCAGTGGATCAAGTCCCATCTGTGGGTGATGTGGTCAAGGATAAAAGTCAACATTCTTCCTGATCTCGTTGCCCTTCCCTGTGCTCTTACCAAATGTTTATCCTGTAGCAGCAGTTCTCAACCTGTGGGCCGCGACCCCTTTGGGGGTCGAACAACCCTTGCACAGGGGTCGCCTAAGACCATCGGAAAACAAAAAGATATTTACGTTATGATTCATAACAGTAGCAAAATTACAGTTATAGAGTAGCGACGAAAATAATTTTATGGTTGGAGATCACCACAACATGAGGAACTGTATTAAGGGGTCGCGGCATTAGGAAGGTTGAGAACCGCTGCTATAGAGGAACATTCTGCCGCTCATTTGAGTCTCGAGAGACTCAAATCTACAATCTATCCTCGATCAAACTAGATCAGCACACAGCTATGAAACGGCTGTTTACCACATTGGCCCCATGCAGAATGGCTTTAACTGGAATAAAGTGGGACTAATAGATTCACTGATGTTAGTTGTGTCTGCGCCCACAATGGCTATAGAAGCATGATTTTTTCAGTGTAAACCAAGCGTTATTATGAAATTACTTCCCTATGAAATATGTGGCTTGACTTAGTAGAAGACTTTTACGTGTCTTGATTGTTTACTGCATTTCACGGTGTTTAGGCATTGTTCTTATTTTATTTAGTTTGATCTGGCAGCCTCAGCGATCTCAGCATTCTCAGCATTGGTGTGTATTAGCAACTGAACATGTGCTAGAGAGGTGAGAACCAAGTCTGTGAGGCAAGTGAAAGAGAGCTCCAAAGATTATTTGTGTGTTTGTGTGTGTGTGTGTGTGTGTGAGTGTGTGTGTGTGTGTGTGTGTGTGTAAAAGTATACAAAACAGACTCAAAGGTAAAATATTGTAGGAACTACAGACAACCAGTTTGACTTTGGTTATTTGAGGGATTCTCAAACCAAGAAAAGCACGCTACAATAAGCCTGATGCCTTCTGTCAAAACTACTCAGTCCAGAAAGAACTGATTTTTGAAGAACCTGTGATCATGAGCAGTCTACTAGAAATATTATTTACCTGGTCAAAAATATACAATATAATTGAATGTCTTTCTGACCTTCAAATTTGATAATCCTTATACCCCTCCGAAATGAAAGAGGTTGGTGGGAAAGAATTGCAAACCATTGCTTGGTTAACTAAAAAACACTAACAATATTGAAATTCTTCTGCTCCTAAATAAGCTTGCCTAATGTTATATTTATGGCTGAAGTTATAACTGAACCCCATACAATGCAATTGCCTAACTTCAAAGTTCAGATGTTACTTTGCAATGGCAGAATTAATTTCCTTGATTGCTAATCCATCAAGCCTAAGTGTGATGCATGTGGTATCAAACGTGGGTATTTGTGCTATCATTAATTGTGGCATATTGTCACAACTGATAAGGAAATGCAGCAAGAGAAAAAGAAGAGAGGCCCTGGTATTGGCAGGTTAGCCTTGTTTTCCCACAAGCCATGGCAGGTACAGCCAGAGCCCTCAAAATAAAAGGAGGGGGGACCTTGCGATTCTCCTGAGGAGAGAAGACAGACATCCAAAAGCATCAATCACTGGGTGAGCCTTGCTCTCCATTTGCAAAGCTGTTGTTTATTGTGAGATAATGATTGATAGGGTCTAAACAAATGCCGGGAGAAATCACCAAACGTGCAGGCTCTTCGGTGTGACATTTGGCCACAGGAAAATCTGCAGGGAAGAGGCCAGCTGGCAATGAGGCCATTTAGAGGAAATTAACATGGGTGTATTTAAAAGAAGAGCAAATAATGAACTATGGGTTAAATGAAAGCAAGGTAACATGGCAATTATGGATACCAGGTAGACTATGTGCCAGGCAGGAAAGAAAATGGGAAGAAATAGGGCAATAAAAACAATTTGGATGGATTTCATTAAGAAAAGGGCATCTTTTAAGCATCCACTCTTAATAGAAATAGAACATCCAGTTAAGAGGGAAGCAGATTCAAGATATAAAGTGCAGCTAGAAGTAGTAGTCTTGGAAATTCCTGTTATGAATATAGACACAATTGGAAACAGAAAAGAGTGTGAATTATCAATATACATGTTTTTCTCCATTAAAATTCAATGAAGGAAGGATGAAGAAACGCAGTAAGGCTTGTTGGCCAGCATAGACCCATGGGCTCTTCTTAACATAATCCCAGAATCCAGGTACTGAGAAATGTCTAAATGCTGATGACATAAAGACAAACATCCATATGACTGACTTCATTTACCTCCTTACCAGGGGAGTGGAGCACTGTGCAGACCAAGACTCAGGTCATGACTATGACACAAGGTCTACATTCACTGGTTAAAGCAGACCTTTCTCCACTGCAAACCTGGTTTTGTTTTGTTTTTCAAATGCCAACTCTTCATTTTAGCCATTGATAGTTACAGTTAGCTAGGTTGTTCCTCACCAACTTCATTTCATTTCTCTCTTAAACATGCATCTCTCTTAAGGTTCCATTCTCCCTGTTGTCTTTTGCACATGGCTTTTCTTTTCTCTGTCATTTATTCCTGGTCTTCCACTGTACTGGGCCTTGTTCCATGTTCCTTTCAAAAGGTGATTCCAGGTTTTTTAAACCTATCCCATTACTGGTTTTATCTTTTTAAAATGAGAATGTATAGAAACCACATAGACTGCTATGAACATTGAATGAGTTAGGCGATATAAAACTCAGTGCACAGTTCCTGGCTCAAAAAATATACTTTTTTTTTCTATTATTGCATACATTTCTTAAGATATTGTAGTAGTGATGAGTAGTACGATGTAGTGATGAAGATATTGGGCAATCCACTATGCTGACATACAACTAATGCTTTTATATATAAAAAGAGAGAGAGAGAAGTAGATTCTATTTTATTTCAAATCTCTTTGCCGGCACTGTTGTTGCCAGGCTTTCTTTGTTGTTGGCCTTGATTTGTCTGCAACTGCACATGGATCTCCTGTCTATACTTGCTTCTTGGTTCCTTCAGCATGTAAGAGTTCAGTCTGTGCTGTGTCACTTGAAGGGTCATCTTAAGAGCTTTCTTAAGCAAGTTTCATAGGACAGAAGCCAGTTTCTCACCTGAATCTGACATGGAAGCTTATCCATCAAGTGGTGGTGAGAGCAATCAAATAGGATTTAGGAGGTATGGTGCCTGGTCAAGTCAAATAGAAATGTCCCCAAAATAACAGGGGTAGTTCTGCTCAACAAATTGCATTTTTGACATCAGCCCCTCTTGTTTTCTCTCTGGCTTTTATTTAGAAAAAAAGAAATGCTTCTGGACTCATGCCCAGCTGGAAAAGAGCAAGAGGGAGGTCACAATCAGGTAGGCAAGTTTCAGAAGATTATTATTTTTTTTTGCATGAACTTCAACTTCATTTCTGCTTGAACAGGGGAAAAACGTACTTTACTTTTATGAGTTATAGTACAGTACATAGTAAAAAGCACAGAAATGAAATAATCTTTCTACTAACAGAATGTTATAGAGAGGATAAAATAAAATCTTTTTTTCTGGAAGATCTTTGAAAGTTAAAAGGAAAATAAGGAAGGAAAGAAGGAAGGAAGGAAGGAAGGAAGGAAGGAAGGAAGGAAGAAAGGGATAAAGGAAGGAAGGATAGTGTAAAACTTTCAAGTGAACCTAGTTAATTAAACATCTCAATATATCTTTGTGCCCCAAACCCAGCTAAATGACAAATAAAGAAAAGCAAATACAAAGATGGTATTAAAAAGAAAAAAAAAGTCTCCCTGTTAGTGATGAAGTTACCAGTGAACTGATAACTACCTCCAGCAATGACAAAACATTGAAAAAGAAAGTGTGTCCACAGTGCATTCATGGCTCAATCATGAACAATTCTTATAGAATAATGTGCATAATAAGGGCAAATTGGACCTTATTGCCATAATCGTATTTTGAGGTGGAAGAATGGGAGAGCACAAACATACAGCATGTGAGAACCCCGAATCCCCACCTCCATTCATAGAGAGCCAATCATCACAGCAAAAACTGCCATAGAAATATAGCAGTATTAGCAGATTATCTGGAAGTATATAAGTAAAAAAAAAAAAAAAAAACAGCTAATCATATAGAAATATGTTGCCCAGGAGGTGGGAATTGGGAACAAAGCAGTCCTGCCATTTCTCATTATGAATCTTGCTCTATGATTTCACTTTTAAGCAATTACCCTAATACATTAATTGTTTCAAAATATTATTTTAAAGAAAGACAAAATAAGATGCAGAAAAATATTCTAGCATAAAAAAATCTAAAGCATTACAGTTGAGGACAGGTGCGATGAAGACCACTGATGGTGTGTAACATACACTCTAGCCTTGCCAAAAGGGCAATGCTAGAGAACTTAAATATTCATAAAATTGTCTTAATGCCAAATCACAACTCACAGGTCCTTAGATCCTTAGTATTAACCTTGGCTCTGTCATAGGCTGGAATCGGACCCAAGTCTCATTTCTTTCTTGACTCCTCATAAAAAATAAAAATAACATTGGGGGTAGGGATAATGCTCTATGAATTTTAAAAACTGAAAAATGTCTTCGCCCATCCAAACTCAGTGAAAATAGTCCTGCTGATTGCCCATATCCAATGTCAAAATACTCCCAGGATTTACTCTCAAGAAGGTTTTGCTAGGGAGTTTTATTTCACAGTGACTAAGGAGCCTCATGAATTCCATAAAACCCTTAACCACATCCAATCTTCTCAGGCCCCCTTTCATTTAGTTCATGGATGTTGGCATCAATTGAACAATATTCTGACCTTTTTTAAAGGGCAAATATAATATTACATCAGCTTGGTTTGCTGAACTTTAGACTCCTCTGAATTGGAGAGTATTTGGGAGCTCCTGGGTAGATTTCACATATAATGTCATGGCAGAATTAATGATTCATTTCTTATAGGAATTACAAAGCTTTCCTTTAAAAACAAGTTAAACTATATATTATTTAAAGTTGAGTATTCAGACCTATTGTTGAATCAGCAGCCCTCAGGATAAGTGGAACTAGATTGGAAAGAAAACAATGATTGGATCAAGAAAAATATGCAAGATCAAAGGCATATTGTTCACAATTTTAAGAGAAAGAACAGGAGTGGCTCTAGGCAGAAACAGAAAGTGGTTAGCACTTACCAGCAATTTGAAATATATTTTTAGGACCTTTCACTTGTTTTGTTCTTCCGTCTCTGGCCAAAATCTGTGCCCTATTCCTGGCACCCCATACTTTTTCCAAAAGTAGATTTTCCCACATTGAAACTTATTCTTTAAACAGATCATTCCATAAGTCTTTCAGCATTC
>NW_017731386.1:2999511-3000698 GCF_001890085.2 Hipposideros armiger
CTCCCCTGCTGCTGGGGAGCCCTGCACTGTGTCCCCAAAGCCTCCTTTTTTTAGAGGACCTCTCCAGCATTGGAAGGAAACAGCTGGCAGTAGGGTTATTCCAGAAGCTGGGATGGCCTGGGTTGCCATGTGGGCAACCTCAGAAGGGTTCAGCAAAGCAGTTGTGGAGGCGTCTTGAGCCAAGAGATGGCAGTTGCCGAATTGTATTTGCAAATACATGAGTTCATCCTTGTTTAATAGTAGGTGGAGAGAAAGCAATCCTTCAATCATCTGCTTTAATGCTACAGGGCCAGTCTCATACTAAAATTGCTCTTCAAGGGGAGAAAAGATGGCCCCTCACTATAGGGAGTTTCTCTGTTAGGCCAATAAAAATAAGACCCAAGGGAAAAAAATAAAGCATTGCTACAAAGTAGGGATAAAATCAGACCTTGCTCTGTCCCCAACTAGTGTTTGATGTTGGATAAGTCTCTTCTGTTCTGTTTGCTCATTTATAAAGTGAGGGATTGAGTGAGGTAGTCTTTGGCATCCTTGGTTACATATATTACAGTCTTTTAATAAACCAAAATGGGAGATGGAGCAGTACAAGGCATATTTGGGTATAGGAGTTAAAGAGGATAAAAATATACACAGGATGACTATGAATATCTAGACTCTTGAAGCTTTCTGTCATAATAGGTACTCAGTCCCATTTTCCCTGACGCTAGTGAATGGGTGAACAGGGAGCTGGAAAGACGCCACTAGAATCTACCTGCCTCGGGAAATAATTTCCATAATTCTGGCTATTGCCATATTCCTCCCAGTTGATGAGTGTAAGTTGTAACCACACCCACCTTCCAGGAGACCTTTTCATCTTCATTGTTTTCACATGTGTGTGCCAGAAACAGGAAAGTGGCCTCAGGGAATGGATACACACGGGAGGCTGGACCCTTGGGCTACAGGGAGCACTGAGATAGGACTGCTAGCCTCGTACGTTGGTCCAATGTTTATCCAGCTTCTCATCCTCAAACCTTAAATGACATTAAAGTCTAGTATTCTTTTTTTTCTTTTTTTAAAGATTTTTATTGGGGAATTGGGGGATGGGAACAGTGTTGGGGAATTGGGGGAAGGGGAACAGACAAGTTGCTGTCCTTTTGTTCTTCAGTCTAGTTGTGGAGGACGTTGCTTCACTGGCCCAAGTTGGCACCATC
>NW_017731386.1:3001626-3027498 GCF_001890085.2 Hipposideros armiger
TTCCTCTTCCTGAAAGAGAAGCCCAGACAAGTTCAGCATTACTGATGGAGTGCAAATATACCCACCTAAGTGTATTATGTTGTTTCTATGTCACAACTTACTGCCTTTATGATTGTCGGATGCTTGTGTAGTGGGGACATATTGAACCACTGCCCTAGCATCGGGTATCCCTCCCCAAACACAGATATTATTGCAGGGATTTCTCATTCTTCCTCTACCCACCTTTCTGCAGGTGTTCATGGTTATGCTTTCTTTATCCTGTGCTAATGGATGTGTTGGATGGGCACCAACTGGGATCTTGGGGGCACAGATGGCACTCCTAAAGCGAGACCAGAGGGCATAGTCCTGGATGCCCTTGAAGTAGATTCCATAACAGAAACCATGGGAAGGAGATCACTGGTTATCATTTAAGTTAAAGCAGATGATCTGTGGATAAAGACATAGCCACCCTACTTGGCTCCTGAGTGATTAAGTGATATTCCTCATCGATGTAGCCCTTTCCCTCTGGATTTCACAAACCTCTTCACCAGCTCTCTTGTATCTAAATTTCTCATTGTAGACGTCTCTTTGAAGTCTACTTTAAAGTCTCTTTAAAATCTGTAAGTAAATATGTACTCTGTGCCAAAACCCATTGTAAGGGAGACAAGGAAAGCCAAAAAATAACTTCATTTTCAAGATACTACAGTGTAATTTGGCTAGGAAAGGCATAAACCCATGAACTAAGACAAGGCTAAAAATGATAGTGTGAACTCAAGGGCAGGTCATGAATAATATGCTCAAGATTCTAAGAAACCTAACCCATCAGCTCTACCACTGCTGTCCTAGTTTATGTCTTGTTGAAAAGCAGGGACCCTAAGTTCAATGTTTGTCAGTTATATTTGTACTTATGTTTGTGGTATATTTTTATGAAAGCTGACCAACATGTAGTGGATATAAACTTATTCTATCTATAGCATTTCTGGCTATTAGCAGAGATGTGGTAATGATCTAAATTATTAATGTCGTTATTTCCCCATGGATCATACAAACAGATGTTCACTTATGCACTTATAAAAAGAATAGCTAAAGCAGGCAGCCAGAAAGATCAGAGAAAGAAAAGGCTTGGCATCAGGCTAGTCTGCCAAGGTATCAAAGATTTTTCCCCCATGTGTTTCTAGCTGTGACTTGTCTGAGGGCAGTTTTTTGATGAAGCCCCTTTCCCAACTATTGATATGAGCATACATATTATAGAGATCAGAGATTGGCATATGCAGTCTGACAATTAAGTTTGCGAACTTGTTGCAGCGATGTTGCTAACTTTTTTTTGGTACCAGAAGAGTTATTCATTATAAATTTTTACCAACTGAACAAACAGTTAATCACATTTACTATTTGCAAGTGCTGTAAAGGCTGCATGAAAAAGTTAGACGACCTGAACTTTTCGCCAACAATTCATGGTTCTTGCATCACGATGATGCAACAGCTCACACAGCACTGTGAGGGAGTTTTGAGCCAGTAAACAAATAACTATATTAGAACACCCTCCCTACTCACCTGATCTGGCCCCCAATGACTTCTTTCTTTACCTGAAGATAAATAAAATATTGAAAGGTAGACATTTTGATGATATTCAGGACATCAAGGGTAATACAATGACAGCTCTGACGGCCATTCCAGAAAAAGAGTTCCAAAAATGCTTTGAAGGGTGGACTAGGCACTGGCGTCAGTGCATAGCTTCCCAAGGGGAGTCTTTCGAAAGTGACCTTAGTGATATTCAGCAATGAGTTATGTATCACTTTTTCTAAGATGAGTTTGCTAACTTAATTGTCTGACCCTGTATAATGCACAATAAATATAATTATATGGAATGGCTCATTAGAGGAATACCAGTCGTGAAATCTCTCTGCTTTTCTATAATCAGGTTATTCTTTTACATCACCATAAATATATTCTTACATCTTTTTTATATTGAGTACCTCCAGACACTTGTGCACATTGACCCACTAACATTTACCTTTTCTCAAATGGACACATTCTTTGTGATGTTATGCTTATGTATTTATGTGATGATTGGTTGATCCTTTTATTTTTATATTGCTATTTAGTGAATATTAGCCTGTGATTTCAAGGTCTATATTTCTATTGTATATTTAAGCTGAAGATTTGGGTCATACCTTCTATACCAAATTCAATCACACAGTTATTCTCTTAGGGCTTCAGTTTAGTTCTTCACACTTCCTTCCTTCTGTATCTCAGCATATTCTTTCCTTTAATTACCTCCATCATTCCATACTCTAAAGCAAACAGAAATGTGCTTCTTGCTTGCTCAACTCAGTGTATTTCAGCAGACAAATGGTGAGCATCTAATATGTGCTAGCACTGTGGTAGGCACTGGAGATATGAACATACCTATGACACTGAACAGTTCGGTGGAGGAACATAGCCAAATAAGCAATATTTCAATATAATTCAGTACATACAATTATCCAGCAATGTGATTAAGATGAACATAGGAGCTGATGAGAGCAACACAAATCAGGTAGAAGCTCCTAGAGAGGAGGCATTCTAACTATGCCTTGAAGAATGAGGAAGAGTTAACTAGGTAAAGATGCAAGAGAAGGTATATTTCCCATCCAGATGGCAGAGAAATAAATGTCGTGCTTGCCTCCTCTCAAGACCACATCAAAATTACAACTAAACTACAGAACAACCATCACTGAGAATCACCTGAAGTCTAGCTGAACCAAAATCTACAACTAAGGACATACAGAAGGCACCTTGAGACTGGTAGAAGGAGCAGAGACACAGAATGGGCTAGTATCACACCAGCATGTGACCATTAAAAACCAGAAGGGATATCTTGGCTGCAGAGGTCCTCCCTGGAGGAGTGAGGGATCCCAGCTCCACACCAGTCTCCCCAGCCCAGGGTTCCATTGCCAGGGAGAGAAGTCCAAAAAAACCTCTTGCTGTGAAAACCAGCGGAGATTGTGGCTGGGTGAGACAGAGGGCAGTGAGAGTCCCAGGTGATCCTCGTAAAGGGCCTGCACACAGAATTAGTCACTGATGGACTCACACACTCTGAGCTTCAGTTCTGGGGCAACAGCTTGAAAGGTACCAGGGACATATGGGGAGGAACTGAGATGTCTGGCTAAGGGCAAGGGCTGAAGGTGAAGCTTTCTCCCAGACCTAAGTGATGGCAGAATTTAATGTTTCTTTTTTGAGCCCTCCCCACTCCTAGCATGCAGACACAGGTGGCCACCATATCTGAGTCTCCATCAACCTAGCTAATACTGTTCCTCCACCCTGGTGATTCCCCAAGACTCCATCCCACCCAACTTTTTGGCCCACCCAAGCCTTTCCAGTGATTTTCCCATAGAAACAGTTTCTCTTGGCTCATGTTCAGGCTTTCTTAAAATCTCTCAAAGGGTCACAGACCCCAAACAAGCAGTACCCAGGTCCAGCATGCCCCGTATCTCTTACTGAACAGCCCCAAGCCCAGCACTAGCAGCAGCCGGCCTCAGTTCATGGCTTGGCCTCTCAAGGAACCTCCAAGCCCAGTGCAGGTGGCAGCCATCTTTGTATTGCTTTCGGCTCATGCCACATGGCCCTGGACAGGGCACAGGATGAGACTAAACTTGGTGTGTGGTGTGGCCCTTGATAGGAGGCCCCAGAGCCAGCATGCCTGGTGGAAAACTTTGAACTGAGCCAGAGCATCATGCTGCCACCTCCAAGGATGACACATCCAAAGGCAGACTGGTCAGGCACCAGAGCCCTGCTAAAGTGAATCCTGTGTCACAGGGTGAGTCCCTGCACAACAGCTTCTGTACTGTAGTCACAGCCAGTCCTTACAACCAATTAGCCTGAGGGTCAATCCTTCCCACTAAGGTTCAAACAGCAACCAACCCTCGAATACAACAGGGGGGCACACACAAACCATACAAGGAACACACCAGGAACACTGGTGACCAGGCAGATTGTGCCACTGCGCCCCACAGGACACATACTACATAGGGCCACTATACGAAGACTGGAAGACATAGCAGCCATACCTAATACACAGAAACAAACACAGGGAGTCAGCCAAAATAGGGATACAAAGAAACATGTCCCAAATAAACAGAAGAGAACAAAGCTCCAGAAAAATAACTAAACAAAATAGAGACAAGCAATCTATCAGACGCACAGTTCAAAACACTGGCTATAAGGATACTCAATGCTCTCAGGGAGAGCTTCAAAAGAGAAACAGGGAACATGTAAACAGAGATAGAAAACATAAAACAGAACCAGCCAGAAATAAAGCATACAATAACTGAAATAAAGAATACATTAGAGAGAATCAACAGATTAGATGAAGCAGAGGACTGGGTTAGTGATTTAGAAGATAAGGTAGCAGAAAACAATCAGAACAGCAAAAAGAAGAAAGAATCCAAAATAATGAGGATAGTTTAAGGGGCCTCTGGGACAGCATCATAATATACCAATATTTGTATCATAGGGGTACAAGGAGAAGAGACAGAGCAAGTAATTGAAAACCTATTTGAAGAAATGACAGAAAACCCCCCTAACATGGTGAAGGAAATAGACATACAAGCTCAGAAAGCACATTGAGTCCCAAACAAGATGGATCCAAAGAGGCCCACACCAGGACACATCATAATTAAAATGCTAAAGTTTAAAGACAAAGAAAGAATCTGAAAAGCAGCAAGAGAAAAGCAGTTAGTTACTTACAAGGAAGCTCTCATAAGGCTGTCAGTTGATTTCCAAACAGACACTTTGCAGGCCAGAATGGATTGGTGGAAACATTCAAAGAGATGAAAAGTGAAGACCTCTAACTAAGGTTACTCTACCACAAAAATCTATCATTTGGAATCAAAGGACAGATAAAGAGCTTCTCAGACAAGAGGATGCTAAAGGAGTTCATCACCACCAAACCAGTATTACAAGAAATGTTAGAAGGACTTCTTTATGACAGGGTAAATAAATAAATAAATAAAATATATGAATCATAAAAAGGCAATAATTAGGTATCTATCAAATATTACTATAAATGTAAATGGATTAAACATTCCAATCAAAAGATAGGATGGCTGACTGGATAAGAAAACAAGCCCCTTACATATGTTGCATACAAGAGACTCACTTCAGATCTAAAGACACACACAGACTGAAAGTAAAGGGTTGGAAAATGATATTTCATGAAAACGAAAATGAAACAAACAAAGCTGGGGTAGCAATACTTATATCAGACAAAACTGACACTAAAACAAAGGATATAACAAGAGACAAAGACCCAGTCATCCCACTTTTGGGTATTTTTCAGAAGAAACCCAAAATGCTACTTCAAGGGGATGTGCCCATCATTATGTTCTTGCAGCATTGTTTACAACTGCCAAGATGTGGAAGCAGCCTGGGTGTCCCTCTATGGATGAATGGATAAAGAGGAGGTTGTACACATATACAATGGAATATTGTTCAGCCATTGAAGGGAATGGGTTCTTGCCATCTGTGTTGGCATGGATGGATCTGGAGGGTGTAGTCCTAAGTGGAGTGTCAGACAGAGAAAACAGGTACAATGAGATTTCACTTATATGTGGAATCTAAAGAACAAAATAACGAACAAACCAGTAACAAACTCATAGATACAGAGAACATTTTGATGGTTGCCAGATGGGAGGGGAGCTGGGTGGGTGGGAGAACAAGAGGAAGAATTAAGAAATATAAAGTGGTTGTTAGACAGTAGCTAGGGGAATATAGGGTATAACATAAGGAATATAGTCAATAATACTGTAATAACGATGTATGGTACCATGTGGGACTAGATTTATCTGAGTGATGAATGGGAGGGGTTGGGGGCAGGGTGAAAAAGGTGAAGGGATTAAGAAGTACAAACTGGTAGTTACAAAATAGTCATGGGGATGTAAAGTAAAGCATAAGGGATATAGTCAACAATATGGCAATACTATGCATAGTGCCAGGTGGGCTCTAGACTAATAAGGGGGATCATTTCTTAAATTATATAAATAGCTAACCACTATGCTGTACATGTGAAGTTAATATAAATCAATATTGAATGACAGCTGTAATTGAAATTTTTAAAAACCGGGGGTATGGCGGGAAGGTGAAGAAAAATAAGCGGTCCAAATTTCCAGATATAAAACAAATAAGTCATGGGGATATAATGTACAGCATAGGGAATATAGTCAATAATATTCTGATAGTGTGGTACGGTGTCAGATGGTTGCTGGAATTATCATGGTGATCACTTCTTTAGGTATATAAATGTTGAATAACATTTATATTGTACATTAGCTATATTTTACTAAAATATTTTCATAAAATAAATATATGACACATATGTATTATTGAATATGACATAGTCACTTTTTTAAAATATGAAGTAAATCTTTATGTATGTCCATAATATATTAAAAAGGAAAACAAACAAAAAAGGAGGCAAGAGGAGGGAAAATAGCTACTCTACGTAAAAAGAATAGTAAAAAAAAAAACATCATGCTGTTATAAAGCCACATGCAGAGAGATAAACATTTTGGTCCAAAGAAATCAAATTATTTTTATCTAGACACCTACTTGACAAAGGTGCTCTCTGTTTCTCCTTCTATAGCCCTAAGCAACTGGAGGGTAATAATGACAGCTAACACTTTATAGCACTAATTATAGGCCAGGTACTGTATTACATGCTTTACAAATATGTTAAATGTCTATATCAACACATTGAAATTTTGTTAGATGCTATTATTACTTCAGCTTTTCAGATGAGAAAACTGAGTAAGAGATACACTACGTAACTTGCTAGAGTGGTAATTTGAGCCATGCAATCTTGTCTGAAATCCATATTTTAAACTTGTACACTGCCTATGCACATAAATTAATCAACTAAGATGCATAACTTTATCTTCTATATTCAGTAGTACAGACATGCCTTTAAGGGTTCCAAACAAACAAACAAACAAATAAACAAAAAACCTCAGCGCTTCCTGGATGTCCAAGGTTGAGATTTGAGGAGAGAGAAATGTGTTAGGAGGGTGTAAATTGTACATTTGTGCTGATCTATGTAGAATGATTCTCATTCATACCAATCTTGTGCTATGTGGATTTAATGAACAAAAGTATGTGGAACCCTAGTCTATCCAATTCCTTCAATAGCTTTGTGACTGAGGGAAGAATCACTTGTGTCAGTTTCCTCATTTATAAAATAAGGGATTTGGCATAGGAGGTACCAAGGTGCTTACAGACCATTTCATTTTAATGTTACAATGCACCTTTCATAGTTAGATTCCTACATCCAATTTCCATACTTTGATAGTTGATATTATCCTCAGTTAGAAAAATCAATAAATAAAAGACCTAGAATCAGTAAAGAGGGGTGATGAAGTCAGATCACAAAGTTAAACTTATTTTATTTTTTAGACAAAATTATATCTAGGAACGGCACAAATATTTATTTTAACAGGTAAATGAATTCAATTTAAAAATACTTATATCCTCAAAAAAAATACTTATATCCTCAAAACCTAGGGATCATACACAGGAGAGGACTGGTAGTGATAAATAATCATAAATTGAAGACTCTTGAAATTGTATCTCAGTATCATAATGACCCTGCCTCACCTGCTCACAGCTGTTTCAGGAGAATAGCCCCAATAGTAGAGTTGGGGCACCTTCTATACAAAGGGGTGGAAACCAAAGACAGAGACCTAGGCCAATAACTCAGACTAATCCAACAGTCCAAACATGTCATACTACTTGCAAGCTCTTTTTTCCTCTTTGCATGCAAGGAAGGCTATAGAGGCACAATTTGTGTCTTGAAGAGCCATACCCCATATCATACAGCTGAAGGGGGCTTCTCCTATGGCCGCTCCCCAACATAATCATAAATAAATACTCTTGTGCAGCAGAAAGTATGTGTCTACAGACTTTCAGAAATATGAGAAAAAAGATATTATGAAGAATGGCACCTCTCTGCAGAGTCAGAAGAAGACATGAATGTTTACATGAAGACATTAGATAGGGTGCCATTGTCATGTAAATCTCTTGGTTAAAATATACTACAAAAATAATACAGTATTGCACTCTCTGATGTTTTTGCAAAAAATGCCCTTCACAGGGCCATGTTTGAAACATCCCAAATCTATCTTCCTAACCATGTCCGGAATGCATCATGTCTGCCAGCCTGGCATCTAACGGTGATTCATTGAAATGTGTTGGAAATGTGATTTGTGTGAGAGTCAAATAGAAATCAGATTGCCCCATCCCGTATATCTATATCTCTCTATATACATTTGGCTTTGACATTCATCAAATTACTCTGTCCTAACAAAGCTTTCTTGCACAAAGTAATCTCAAGCGACAGTGCATAGCAATGTGTATAATATGAAAGCAGTTGAATGGCTAAGTAGTCAGCTTGACAGTATCAGTGAAATCTTTTATTGCATATATTAGAGAGTTAAACATTGCAATCTGCTTTTCCTGTGAGACCCAATAAGTAAGGAAAAAGCCAGGTTTACTCAGGATTAGACTGGTTTTCCTTTGTTTTCTTGCCAAAAAAAAAGAAAAAGTCTTGATTAGCTATGGAAGGCAAAATTTGCATCTCTATGCTTAGAGGGGTGAAACTTTCCTGCTAGAAATCCATTTTCAGAAGGATTCTCTTGAGCTAGATATTTCATCTTAGTCCTCTGTCTCCTAAATTAAAAACAACTTTATTTTCATTTCTGACTTTGCAAATGGGAATTTTTACCCACTTCATGAGAATGACTCATGTATGAATCATACGCTTTGGGAACTGCTGAATCAAAAAGTCTTTTTGTTTGTTGTTTGTTTATCTCGTTCCAGAAACAGCTCTTGTGCTCAACCATCTCTCCCAGACATGTTGGCCCCGACACACTCTGATAGTCAGATTAATATGAATTATAACAATGACAATGGAAAATGAAGAAGAAAAAAGAGCTGCCAGCTCTCAATTGGCCATTGACAGTCTGCGACCAGAACTTCAGTGCAATGGAAAAAAAAATGTGTATATATACACATGTCATACACACACATGTATACACATGTCATACATACATACAAACAAAATCTTTCATGACGCATGCCACTTCTTCATCTTGGGATGGGGTTTGTTCTTTGTGGAAGCTACAATAACTCTCCCATCATTTCTATAATTTCCTATAAACTTAATTTTCTAAAAGTAACTTACTATTAAGCAAATCCTCATTCAAGGTATGTGCTCTGATTTCTCTGTTGTTGTTTTCTGAGAACAAAAATATGACATTCACTATTCTCCAAACCAATGTAGCTGCACTAAATTCAGAATGAATTAATATATCTTAGTTAACAAATCTGGTATAGAACTTAGGACATGCCAGGTGGGCACTGTGTGTTCTGTCTTTAATTTGATCCTCATAAAGCCAGTATGGGGGAACTATGATTATTAGCCTCAAGTGAGGAAGCCGAGATGCAGAGAGGTTAAGTAACTTGCTCAAGTTCACATAGGTAGGCATTCCCAGACCCTCACTTGAACGCAGTGTGGCTCTGGGGTCCATTATCTTAACCACTCTACTATGCTTGGAAATTAGGAAATCATACTGAGAAATCAAAATTAGGATTCGCCAGAAGTACAATCTCAAAGACTAAGAGCTTCCTAAAGATAACTTCACCCATCTTTCCCAGTATTTGAAATTACTGTACTGTTAAACATTCGTTGTGGATTCATAACATTTGAGAGATAAAAGGTAAAATCTCAACATAATATTAAGCACAATGAAGCACAATGAACCTGCATACTATTAATGTAGAAAGAACAATTGTGTATGTTCAAATATTAAGAAATAAAGGCATACCTAGTAGATACTGCAGGTTGGTTCCAGACCACTAAAATAAAGTGAATATTGCAATAAAGTAACACAATTTTCTTGGTTTCTCAGTGCAAATAACAGTTATGTTTGTACTATACTAGAGTCTATTAACATGCAATAACATTATGTCTAAAAAATGTACACACCTTAATTTAAAAAACCACTTTATTGCTAACCATCATCTGAGCCTATCATTATCTGAAGCAAGTCATTATCTTTTTGCTGGTGGTGGGTCTTGCCTTGATGTTGACGGCTGCTAACTGATCAGGATGGTGGTTGCGGAAGGTTGGGGGTGGCGGTGGCAATTTCTTAAAATAAAATGATAATGAAGTTTGTCACATCGATTGGCTCTTTATCTCATGAAAACTTTCTCTGCAGCTTCTGATGCTTTTTGATAGCATTGTACCCACAGAACTTTTTACAAAACTAGGGTCAATATTCTCAAACCCGGCCATTACTTTACAACTAAGTGTACATAACATTCTAAATCCTTTGTCGTCATTTCAACAATCTTCATAGAATCTTCATCAGGAATAGATTCCATCCCCAGAAACTACTTTTTTTTTTCTCATCCATAAGAAGCAACTCCTCATCTATTAAATTTTTATCAGGAGATTATAGCAATTCAGTCACATCTTCAGGGTCCTCTTTGGATTCTAGTTTTCTTGCTATTTCCATCTCATCTTCTTCCACTGAAACCTTGAACCCCTCAATGTCATCTGTGAGGGTTGGAATCAACTTCTTCCATAATCCTGTTAATGCTGATATTCTGACCTCTTCCCATGAATCACAAATGTTTTTAATGGCATCCATAATGGTGAATCCTTTCCAGAAGGTTTTCAATGTCCATTGCCCAGGTCCATCAGAGAAAGTACTGTCTACGGCAGCTAGAGCCTTATGAAATGTATTTCTTAAACAATAAGATTTGAAAGTAAAAATTGCTGCTTTATCTATAGGCTGCAGAATGATTGTTGTGTTAGTCATGAAAACAACATTAATCTCCTTATATATCTCCATCAGAGCTCATGGGTGGCCAGGTACATTACACAATATTTTGAAAGGAACCATTTACCTGAGCAGTTCTCAACAGTGGGCATAACTATACATTCAGTAAACCATGTTACAAACAGATGTGCTGTCATCCAAACTTTGTTGTTCCATTTATAACACATAGGCGGATTAGATTTTGCATTATTTTTAAGGGCCCAGGGATTTTCAGAATGGTAATTGAGCATTGGATTCAAACTTCAAGTCACCAGCTGCATTAGCCCCCTAACAACAGAGTCAACCTGTCCTTTGAGGTTTTGAAACCAGGTATTGACTTCTCTCTAGCTATGCAAGTCCTAGATGGCATATTTTTCCAATAATAAGGCTGTTTCATCTACATTGAAAATCTGTTTAGTGTAGCCACCTTCATTAATTCTCTTAGCTAGATCTTCTGGAGAACTTGCTGCAGCTTCTACATCAGCACTTGCTGCTTCACCTTGCACTTTTATGTTATGGAGACAGCTTTTTTCCTTAAATCTCATGAGCCAATCTGTGCTAGCTTCAAACTTTGTCCTCATCTCTCTCAGCCTTCACAGAATTAAAGAGATTTAGGGCCTTGTTCTGGACTCGGCTTTGGCTTAAGGGAATGTACCTGGTTTGATCTTCTGTCCAGACCACTAAAACTTTCTCTAGTCTATCAGCATTAAAGCTGCTTTACTTTCTTATCATTTGTGTGTTCCCTGGAGTAGCCTTTTTAACTTCCTTAAATCACTTTTCTTTGCATTCACAATTTGGCTAATTGTTTGGCACTGGGGGCTGAACTTTTGTTCTATCTCAGCTTTTGGCATGCTTCCTCACTAAGCTTAGTCATTTCTAGCTTTTGATTTACAGTGAGAGACATGTGACTCTTCCTTTTCCTTGAACACATAGAAGCCATTGTAGGGTTACTAGTTGGCCTAATTTCAATATTGTTGTATCTGAGGAAACAGGGAGGCAGGGGGAGAGGGAGAGGAACAAGGGAATGGCAGGTCAGTGAAGGAGTGAGATAACTCACAACTGTTATCAATCAAACTCACTATCTTATGTGGGTGTGATACATGGAGCCCCCAAACAATTACACTTGACCTTTGAACAACAGGGATTTAAACTATGTGGGTTGTTCAATACAAATTGAAAACTGTATTTTTCAATTTGCAGCTGGGAATCTGCATATGAGGAGACAACTTATGTTATACTCAGATTTGTGACTGCACAGGGATTGGCACTCCTAACCACAGTGCTGTTCAAGGATCAAGGGTACAATGGTAATACTAAAGATCACTGATCACAGAGCACCATAATAAATCTAGCAATGATGGAAAAGTTTAAAATATTGTGAGAATTACCAAATGTGACACAGAGACATAAAGTGAGCAAATGCTGCTGGAAAAATGGCCAATAGACTTGCCCAATGCAGGGCTGCCACAAACCATCAATTTGTAAAAAACAGCAATATCTGCAAAGCATGATAAACTGAAGCACAATAAAACAAGGTGTCCTCCTACATGTCTAGACTTTTAGTTTCTGGTTCAACATTTAAAGATTTTGTGAGTATTAATCCTATCCTTACAACAAGGAAAAGCTAGACAAACTGAATATCAACAACCTTTCTTGCACTGCTCAGAGAACTGAGGTCACAGTGCAAACTGTTATCCTATGATCTGGAGAAAAGCTGCCTTCAGAGAAATATAGAATGTGAAATTTGTTTACCTAGAGACAAAATGGCCAGATGCCATAAGCTGATAAGACATTCAATTATGAATTTTGATGAGTTGCTGGAGCCTAAGTTTGAACATGAGAGACACTCACAGGGTCTGCAGCATTGGGATGCCCATACATTCACAGCCTTTTCTTTTAGAAACTCATCAAGCTTTCCTAAGGAGGATTAAAGAAAGCATGGCCCTGACAGTGGAAGAGGAAGAGAAGCCATTGAGAAGCAACCTCCACCCCTCAATCTTCTCCCTAAGACTTCATCTTCAGAAGTAAAGACTTCACCAGAGGTCAATACTAAAACCTCATCAAGGGAAGAAAACTCTGCCCCACTCCAGTCATGCTTTAGCCTTTTTTATCTCGCCTAAGGGGTAAACAAATGACTTCAAATCTTACAAAAACTATTTAGTATAAGATGAAAGGATACTCTCCTCAACTCATTTTATGATGCTACTATGTATGACCTTGATATGAAAAGCTGATACAGACAAAATGAAGAAAGATCATATAGACCAATTGCTATCTTAAATCTTGGTGCCAAATTATTAGCAAAATATTAACACCTACAGTGCAACAACGTATGCAGAGAAAAATTTCTGATATCCAAGTTTAATGTTCTCTAGAAATGTCAGAGTTTAACATTAGAAAATCATTTTAGATTAGATCATCAAACAAACAAACAAAAAACCCTTAAAGTGCAAGGTGTAATCAAATAATACAGTGAATGTTGAAATTTAAAAAGTATATGCATTACAGTATAAGATGCATTGCCATTAATTCCCCTCAAAATACTCATCCTCACTTCAAACACACTTATCCCATCGTTCTTACAACTTCCTGAAGCAGTTCTGGAAGTCCTCTTTTGTGAGTGTCTTTAGTTATGCTGTCCTGGTTGCCTCGATGTCCTGAATGATTTTGACTTTGGGGAAGAGCCAGAAGTCACATGATGCCAGATCCGGTGAATAAGGTGGATGAGGACACACCACAGTGTTTTTATTTGACAGAAACTGCCATATATCAGAAGTGATGTGTGACATGGAGTGTTGTCATGATGGAGGATGGCACACTTTAAAACACACCTTCTCTCAACTGTAGCTCACACCCGACTGACAGTACCAAACAAGTTGAAACTTGTCACACACTGTTACTAAGGTTCAAAGCACCACTTCCCATATTGAAGATCCCTACCTTTCTGTTGGATGGCACTCAGCAGCAGCATTCACCCTACTTTTTTATCACAACAGAAAGGCTCCATGTCACACATCGCTTCTGGTATACAGCAATTTTTGTCAAACAAAACCATTACAGTGTGTCCTCACCCACCTTATTCACTGGATCTGGCACCATACGACTTCTGGCTCTTCTCCAAAGTCAAAATCATTCAGGACATTGAGGCAGCCACGACAGTGCAGTTAAAGACACTCACAAAAGAGGGCTTCCAGAACTGCTTCAGAAAGTCACAAGAACAATGAGATAAGTGTGTTCAAAGTGAGGGGAAGTACTTTCAGGGGGATTAATGGCAATGTGTCTTTTACTGTAATTATTTTTTTTAACTTAAACATTCACTGTATGTTTTGATCACACCTCATGTAGAGTCCAGATCTGCTTAGATTCATCTTTCTATTACATTAATTAAGACTTTGCTACTGTTCCAAAATATAATGTCTGTCTCCTCCTTGAAATGGTAATTTAAAAACTTCAGTGGGTCAAAAAAAAAATGCATTTTCTGCAAAACTAAGTAAAATGAGGATTCCAGGTCTCCATTCAGAAACTCTGATTTATTGGACTGGAATGGGCAGGGAAACCTACAATTTTAACTAGCACTTTACATTTTCCAATTGTTGTAGGCTGTTTGTACAGAAATGCAACAGCCTAATGACCCTTGTATATTGACTTTATATACTGCCTTATTAAACTCCTAGTATTTTTAATTATGCTATAGACACTTTGCATGTCCAAATTATACAATGATAAAATGCAAAATAATGATACTAATATTTCCACTTTTCCAATGTCTACCTTTTTTGGGGGGTGGGGGTGGGGAGCATTTCTTATCTTATTGTGCTGCCTAGTGTCCCCAGTATAATGTTGAATTGAAGTAGAGATAGGTGACATTTTTATCTTGTTCCTTATTTTGAAGTAAATGCATAAAAGTTTTCCCCATTTAGGTTAATTTTTGGAGCTTTTATAGCTTGTTTTTTTTAACCAATTTAAGAAAATTTCCATCTAATTATACTTTTCTAAAAGTTTTAATCATAAATTTATGCTGACTGTACTAAATGATTTCTTTTTGTTTTTTTTAATATCTATTGTGACAATTTTATAGTTTCCCCACACACTGGTTAAAAATAAATAAATAAATAAAAATTTAGACTTCATTGTAAAGAAGCTGCCTTAAGAAAAAACATTTTGTAGGACACTCTTTAGAGTTTAAAAAGCCCCAAAATGTGTATTCGAATCTATTATGCTAATAGTTTAGCAAACATACATAGAAAAGTCTAATGCCAATAGAGGAATGACATAGCTTAAACTCAAACTCAGACTGAGCCTGATGCACTAGATTTAATGCAATTTTTAGGAGGGGGGACACTTGTTTTCAAATAACTATGTTAGATGTCTTTAATTTTATGTGTCTTGGTATATATAAGGAAAAGCATTATTTAAGACAGAAAACACGGGTCTGAGTTTTGGCTCCACTGCTGCCTTGATCTCATTTAACTTCATAGTATCCCAGTTTACTCTAATTCTATTAAAGAGAAGTAATCATATTCGTCCTATTCATAGTACCACTCAACTGATTAACCTCAATAATGATTATGACAGCATCTAAATGTATAACATGCAACAGTAATTTAAATAATTTGTTTGGACAGTGGGGAGACGAAACACTGGTGAACCTGAGAAAATAGGTAAGGTAGTGGGGTGAGGTAGAGGGATAACATGAGATTAGAGGACGTGCAAGTCGAAGTGCAGAACAGAACTGCATATCCATGGACAGAGGTAATTTAGTCCATCTTTTTTTTTTTTTTTCTAATTGCTGGTGGTGGGATTATTGTTTCAGGAGAATTTCAGTCATACCCCTTCCTTTATTCGCATCCAGTGTTCTTCCCTGTCATTCCACAGATGTTCAATTAAGCCGTAGGTATAAGGGACGCCAGCCAGGGTGCTTCCCAGACATAAAATACAAAGGCAACCCCAGCAACTCAGCTTCTCAAAAATTAAATCACTGAAAGCCAGGAGTTTCAATAAACTCACAGGCGGCTCAAGCAATTTCAACGATGGAGGTATTGTTTTGGAGATTGACATGTAGCTTATAAGTATTAGGTGAAAGGAAGAAAAAAATCTTTATTAAAAAAAGAGGAATTAATGAAAAACTAATTAAAGTTTTATAGCAAACTTTCCCCTCAGCTGGAACTGCCAGTATTCAGACCTAGAGAAAAAAAATAAAAAATAACAATACGCAGGGGCCGTCAGGGAGAAACAGCAGGAGTGACCACGGGACAGATCAGCAGGCAACAGGAGTCAGGGCCCCGGATCTGATCAGGCCAGGTGCTTATGAGGAGCGGCCCCAGTCTCTGCATTGTGGGGCACAGTGGGGACAAGGGCATGGGCTGGATGAGCTTACGTTACTCAGTCCGTCTCTGATTCTCCCACCACAATCCTTTCAACCACCCCATCCACTTAAAGGGAAAAATAAAAAAAGTCTTCCCTCTGCTTCACATTTTCAGTTGCCAGTTTATCATCTACCCCTCTTTGCTTGAAAGTCACATACAATGCACCCAAAGGCACCTAGTGGAAACATTGTGTCGGTTCATTTATTCACTCTTGAATTCATTCATTCAATAAATGTATTCTGAGGCACGATGCTAGCAGCTAAACAAGCCAAGCCAAGGCACATACGGTCTCGGCCACAGGATTTGTGTTTGAAAATAAAGTCAGTTAACAAAGAAAAACCTGAAGTAATGAAACCTTG
The DNA here is from genome assembly GCF_001890085.2 of Hipposideros armiger. Classification (NCBI taxonomy): domain Eukaryota; kingdom Metazoa; phylum Chordata; class Mammalia; order Chiroptera; family Hipposideridae; genus Hipposideros; species Hipposideros armiger. Next base: position 3,018,187 of record NW_017731386.1, read on the forward strand.
CTGGAAGAACTGGATGCTTAGTTTCAGGCACTTTTCTTTAGTCGGCACCGCTTCCAATTTCAGCGCCCTTCTCCCTTATTCACCTCCCACAATAGGGAATATAAAGTCATGTATCAGGTCTTCCAACCTCTTTGCAGCTAGGAAAGGTTTGAGGCCCAGTTCCTGATAAGAAGGTCAAAAGGTAAATGTCTTTTAATTTCCTGATAAGAAGAAAAGAAGCAAGAGGAAGCTTGCTGGCCCCACCTTTTCCACCTTGAGTAAAGTTAGACTGAAGGTGAGTCAACCATCATGTGACCTTGGGGCAACAAATAGTAGTCAAAAGCCACTGTGATTTGGATAGCAGCGAGACAATAGAGAGCGAGTTTGTTTTTACTGGCATGGAACAGGTGACCCAACGCCAGTGGGTTTTCTGTCATTAATGAAAAATAAACCTATTTCTTGATAATACCAGTAGTTGTTTCTTTGTTGTTGTTGTTGTTAACAGTTGATAATTGGTGACACGGGTATGCTCCTAGCTGATACAATAGCATTTCATGGTAGCTACTTTGAAGAGGACTTGTCTTCTTTGAATGGGTATATTCTACTGTTTAGTTTAAAAATAAAAATCAATCTTATTATATTATAATCTTACCTCAAATATCAACTCAGCCCCATGTTTGCAATTACCGACTCTATACCAGTGAACAAAATAAATACCACTGCATGTTGTATTAAAATCATAACAAATTAAACAAGTCTCTATTTCCATGCCGCCTTTATTGATGGTCTGTGGAAATTTGGAATTGGGTTTTTCCAATTTTGAGAAATGCCCTGGAGGTGCATTTGTCTAGGACACTGCCCCTGAGGAGTCAACAGGCGAAATTCTGTTTCAGCGTGCAAGGCAGCTGAATTCTGGGGAAAAAAAATTACCCACTTTCTTTGCAGTGCAGAAGAGAAAAAAGAAGGAAAAAAAAAATTACCCACTACTCAGCCTTGTACTTATTAGTATTAGTTCCAGACCCAGTGCTAAGTCAAGTATTTTGAGATGCCAGTCCATGAATAATAATGCCATCGAAGCACAATAATTAACAGAATAGGAGAATGCTCCCTGAAGAGGGCACGCAGCATTGTAAGGGGAGAGGAGGCCTCGTCTTTCAAACGTGTCTGATACGGACGCTTGAACTTTGATTTCTAAAGGTGGGTGCGAGGTAAAATGAATTATGCTTCATTAGCAATGTGGAGGGAGACACAGCCTCCAGTCTCCAGAGATGCAGCCTTTAATTGTTAAACTCCCAGCATTCTCTGGCGGATGGCAAGCCAGATTCTCTGTCCTGATTTTGCTGAACACAGGTAGCATTTTTTTTTTCGTGATAGGTTATAATTTTCTTCTCCTGCCTGTCATCATTATTGCTATTATTTATTAAATTATGCAGTGCTGCTCATACATAGGACACAGAACTTTGTGGTCAAATTAGCTGCTGATAAGCACATACCTGCCCATCTGCTAACCTCTAGCACCCAACTTCAGTTCTGGTTAGGCGTCATCCTCAATCATGTTACCTCACTCAGCCTCAATGCCTCATCTGTAAAATGGGAAAGCACGGTGTCGTGTTTGCTTATGATTAGTTTTATGTGAAAAGTGGCATTCCCTGTGTTTATATGTTTTTATTGCATCTGATTAAAAAAATAGAATTTAGGTAGCCTGTAGAATATACGATGAAATGAGAATTAAATCTGGGGACAATAAAATTAAAGTACACAGCTAAAAAAACCAAGATGAAAAATAACAAAAGAAAACAAACAAAATGTGTAAGATTGGTATTCTGAAATGTGTACCATGAGAATTTTCAAAACTTCTGGTAGAGATAAATTGATCTCTGAGTTACTTATAGGAAAACAGGACAGACAAAGAGGAATATTTTACGGGATGTAGAATTCACAAATGAAATCATATGTGCAGCTTACCTGGGAAGAATCCTGAGTAGGTACTGTGATTAACATACTACTGTGCTGGCTTCTATACACTTAAAAAATATTTTTTAAAAAATGAAAATATGATGTAGATCCTAAAATAAAAGCAATAGTAAGTGAGTACATAATTTAAAAAGCAAAATTTTCAAAGTAAGTCAATTTGGTGCTAGAAAAATCTCAAGCATGCACCTATAAAATCTGCATTTTTAGAAATAATTTCTTGGTGAATCCTTGGTGGTAAATTTCATGCAAACTTTACCCTTAAGGAATTAAATGAATAAATTTTTCTATGCTACATAGATTTTTAAACATAAGCCTAATAAATTTTGGAGGGAATTTGATGGAAAGGTTGCTTGGGTTTTTTTAGGATTTAATCTTGAGCCATTCTTTCAGGATAGGAAATTGAGAGTATAGGAAACCACTCTTCCAGATAGTTTTGAGTTGATGCCAGTAACATCATATCATCAGTTTTGATGGGAACAATTAACTCCATGCTCTTTACAGCTTGATAAAGGGGCAAGATATAGAGGCTAGGATGCATGCAGGAGCTACATTGTACATCAAGACAATCATTTTAATGATGCTATTTTGATATGGATCACTTTGATATTTATAGCAATATCATTGCTCTGAAAATGCATCAACCTTCACTGTTACCATTACCTAACAATACTCACAATATAAACTCTTACCCAACCCTGACTCATTCTCCATCCCTGTGCCTTAGTCTATCTTTGATCCCAGCCAGTACTGACCCACCACAGAGCCTGTACATTCTCCTTTCACAGAGCTGCTAAATCTACTTACACCAACTCATTTTTATTTGTACATGCCAGGATCTCTCACACCTCCTTTCCAAATGACTACCTCTGATGCTTTCCCTCTGCCAAACTGGCCACCTTTGCTAACACTCTCAAGTACGTATACCTGCAACTTCCTCCATGAAGTCTCTGACATTCCCTGTACTCCGGTAGCACTTTGTTCATATAGCTACTGGAGTTCCTATAATCATGCTTTTTAATTGTTTGTACATTTTATATCCACTATACATCATTCCCTTTAATGTTAATAATACTGAATAATTCATCTTTGAATTTGCATAACCAAACAGAAGCCACAAAATGATTGCTGCTCCAAGACTTTTATAAAAATAGAAAGGAAGGAAGGAAGGAAGGAAGGAAGGAAGGAAGGAGGGAAGGAGGGAGGGAGGGAGGGAGGGAGGGAAAGGGGGAAACAAAGGAGGGAAGGAAAGATGGAAGTCAGTGAGATCTTTTTAAGGGATGCCAGAAACACCTTTCCCTTAGGAGAAAGATGCAGGTGGATTGTGAGAGACTCGTGTGGGAGAGACATGGGAGAGGCCTGTTGGAGCCCTAATGTCCTATAGCTTGCCCCCTCCACTTCCACATATGATAATCCCTGACCAGGGGCGCCATCTCTTTCAATGAAGGATGACACATTTTATTTATTTAAACCACTGGGTACCTAATGAGCAATAAGGCTTCTCACTTTAAAGCCAACACTTCTCTTACTGCAGTGTAAGAGGCCCGAAGCATCGATGGCACTGGGCAGGTAGGACTACAAGGGAAACGATCATCTCCTAATGAGAATGAGTGTGTATGATTGAACATAATGAAATGTTTGCAGGGGCAGTCAGTAAAAGGACATTGTAGGAAATACAGCTCAATGATATGGTCCAATAAAACATCCTGGTTCCAACCATTAACCGACTTCGCTCAAAGTGAAGACATCACCACTGGATGACTGGCCTTGAGTTAGGCCATCCGTATAATGCACAGTGGCATAAATTGCCATTACAAGCAAATGAACATTTACAAAGTGGGACATGGGGGAATAGTCACAAAGCCGGAAGGCTAGGCCTGGGCACTTTGTATCTTATGGAGATGCTTTTCATAAAAAGAGAGTGGGGCTAGAACGGATCACTGACACTTCTAACAATGGATATTAATAGCAACATTGTATTTATGTGTGCTGCTATTGATTTTAACATTTATAGTCTCAGGAGAAACTATGCTGCTAAAAATAATTAAATCATAATACTTGACATTTTTAGAGAACTTTCTATTTTCCAAAATAATATAGACATATTATCATTTTCATTATTAATCATTTACATTTGCACTTTAATGCCTGAAAACTGTTTCCTGTTTATAACAAAATTTACTTAACCATCTGATGTGTTATCTTTTTCATGGAAAGCTAACCCAACACATATCCAGCCCACTCCATTAATGGGGGTCTGTCACCACCACACAAATCAAAGTGGAGGTAAGAGAGAAAGGGATTTTTTAAATATCTCATATTTGTGAAATATCTGTCATGTAATGATCACAATGCATTGCTAATTTATATCTAAGCTCATGTAATCATCAAGATAACCTAAAAAAGTATCTTTTCAGAGAAGGAGGCCTGACCTCGGAGAAATTAAAAGGCTAACCCAAGTTCTGAGAGTTGCTATGCAGCTAATCCAGCATTTGCATACTGGTTTTCCTGGCTTCAAACCCCCATTACCTTTCCACTACTACATTCTACACCCATATGATTTAGTCAGATCAAAACTGTGTTCCCGTGTGAGGAAAGTGCAATATGCATGCTATTCCTCAGATCTATTCCCTCCATTGCAAAGCAAGTCTCAGGACACAAAACAGGGGACAAAGGAAGGATAGCAAATATCAAGCCAGATGTCTCGAATTCCTATTACAATGTCCAGAAGCAGCGCAATTTTTTCCCCCTAAGTTAACACTTGTGCCAGTCCTTTCCTTATCATCTCCTGTAGGAGGCACTGCTTGGAAGTTTTCCTTCAAAGCTTAAGCGCAATCACACAGTCCTTTACTACCATGATTCCAGGGAGGTCATAGCAGTTATTTGAGTTGGCCAAGTAGTACCTGCCTACTTTGGAGTGTAGTCGAAGAGTCCCCTGTTTCTTTTCTTACTTTATGATTACTGTTTTGTTTTGTTTAACCTCCCTCCCCCCAACCCCCCACCCCATCATCACAATGTCAAGTGGGGAGCCTTGGCCTCTTGTCACTCATTCAAGGTCCTTTATTACTATTTTTATCTTTCTGATAAACATTTTTTTGTCTGAGCAAATCAGTTTCATTAACTGAGCAAATCAGTTTCAAATAAATCTTATACTTGACCATTCTCTGGTCTTTTGCAAGGGTTCTCTGTCCACCTATCCAAATTCTATCTGTCCTTTAACTCCAGGATACATTCCATTTATCAATGAGACGCCAGGCTACCCAGGCCACATTTAGTTCCACTCTTTTGATTATGTCTTCCTGGTACTTGGAAGGCATTACAATTTTTTCTTTATGTTGTTGGTGTATTATTCAGTTCAGGTTTCCATAACAAAATACCACCGACTGGGTGGCTTAAACAACATAAATTAATTTCTCACAGTTCCGGAGGATGGAAGTTTGAGAGGAGGGTTCCAGCATGGCTCTGGTGAGAAACATTTTCCTAGCTTGCAGGTGGCTGCCTTCTTGCTGTATCCTAGAGAAAAATATGGGTGCCTCTTACTTTTTTAATAGGGGTGCCACTTCTATCATATCAAGGCCCCACCCTGTGACATCCCCTAACCTTAATCACCTCCTTAAAGGTCTTTCTCCAATAGTCACAGGGGGTGAAGAGGTTTAGGCTTCAGCACATGAATTCTTTTATGGACACAATTCGGTCCACAGCAAATGGCTACTGTTTCATGCATGCTTGTCTGATGAATTTTGTGGGTAGGACTTTGTCAAACTCTCCTAAACAGTAAGCTCACCAGTCAACACTCCTTAATTGGCTGTGTAGCTATATAATTCAGGCTACGAAGTAGCTTCAAAACACCACCATGTCCAACTAAAATGTTCATGATAAAAATCATTGCTGCTAATCCTATCTCGCATTCAGTGAATGTCATCTATATTGCCAATATTTACAGTGAGACACATGGGTGTCTATTTATGTCCAGCTCTTCTCTGGCATTTTTATCATTTTAAATCCATTGGTAGGAGGACAGGAGGTGGCTGTAGGAGAGAATGTGTGTGTGTGTGTGTGTGTGTGTGTGTGTTTATGTGTTACACAATCACATACCCCTGCTTTAACAGTATAACATAAATGCAATTAAACTGGTGGACTAACAAGAGAAGTCCTTTATTAAATACTACAGGGTTTTGAAACTAAAATGGAAAGTCCTATTTTTTGAAACAACAATTGATAATTCAAATAATGCTATTCTAACCAAAAGACATGAAATGAAGTTGTAATTCCGATAACTTTTATAATGTCAACCTAACCAGGAAGATGAAAAAAAATTAAAAGGAAAATATCTTAACTCCCGTAGCTGCAAAGGAAATTATTCTCTGAGGATAAGAGAAGAAAGCTGTCTTTCATGAACAACACCACAAAATATGAAACAGTCAAGTAGATCGGGCAAATATAAGACAGGTAGCATTCCACTCTAGCTCTTATTCATATTTAAAGGGCAACTGGGCCGAAGCTAAGATCTCTGGTTCTATGATAAAGGATTTCAATTTTCCGAAAGTGTTCTTCAAAGAAATTAAAAGGGAAGAAGATAATGTTATCAAATGAGATTTAGGGCCCTTTGTTGGGCCGTATAGACAGAGTCTCAAAATTTCCATTGCGTTCTGCTCTGGAGTGGGTTCTGACTCCATCTTCCCAGACCACCAGGTCCACCGCCTCCCAGGATGCAACAAGGCCAGGCCTATGTGAGAAGAATGGGACCAGCTCAGTAAGGCGGAGGGTAATGGAAATCTCTGAGGGATTTCTGCTGTCCTGCAGGTGACATGATTAACCCTCCATCCCAGACTCATTCTTTGTTTCTTTTTCTACCAAAGAAAAATGTCCAGCTGGTAGGAGACATACTCTGGGAGTCCTTACAATACCAGCTAAGAAGAGGCACACAAGTCATAAGGAAGCTGCTCAATCAAATAGGTTCATGAATTTCACAGGTGAGTAGACAAATAAATTTACTTATTATTTTAAGATTAAAAAAAACCACTGTGCGAGATTCTTTAGTGACTCGGAGGCTTTGCCAATGCCATTTAATTGGCACTTTTCTAAGGAAACTGCAAATGTATAATGATTTTCACACCGAGAAGCAAACCTGTCTAACTAGTATGGTCTTTCTGAGCACTTCTTTGTGACTCACCCTGGCCCAGGCACCATCTGACAGCACTGAGAACAGGAGGGGGAAGCAGTGGTTACCCTCCCATTGTTTATTATGCAGCTACAGGTAGAGCTCTGAACTGGTAAAAGTACAGCTACTAACACCTTTCAAAAGGCATGAGTACCCAGACCCACATGTCCTCAGGGGACAGAAAAGGAAATAATGGCGAGCCATGAAAATATGAAGGAGAGTTTAATAAAGTATAAAGACGGGGTTATGCCTGGACATTAAGGAGTGGCTTAGTCCTGCATAAGAGCAGAAAGATAACCCCTGGATGATGGAGCACAACATGGCGTAACTTTGTTGTGAGTATAGGAGTAGGCCAGCCTGGACGAGGGGTTTATGTTATGTAAGTGAGAAGTAAGATCTAGAGTTGGCACCTATTGCTGTTGCGGCATTTTGAGGCTCTATGTGAGAATTCAGAATTCAGTGCAGTAATTGAGAATTACTAGCTTTAGAGAAGGAGCCTGTCATTATCAGCGAGTCTCACAGGGAGGTCTGGTTCTTTTTGTCTCACACTGGGTGGAGGATAAAATGCAGGCATTGCCAACACAGATTCTGGAGTTAGACATACCTTCATATTAACCTCAATCTTACCTCTTTTTGCTATGCAATCCCTGAAGTTATTTAATCATTCTAAACCTCAGTTCCTAATTTGTAACTAACCTCAGACTCGTAGTATTTGTGGTGTGATTTTAGAGGGTAGGGTTGAAAAGTATTTACAGAAGGGCATTTACTGTGAAGATCATAAAGCTTCGGGGTCCCTCATTTTCTCCCTTACCCTGGGAGGAGCTCTAGAAATTTTGTATCCATAACGTTCTACTATTTTCTTAAAGCAGGCTCCCCAGTTCATTTAAGCTACAGGCCTCACAAAATGTATACCTACCACTCTGTACATAAGTTATCTAGCACAGAGAATTCACCCAAAAAATAGTAAACATTGATTAAAATTATAGTGCTGTTCTCTATATCAGTTTATTATTTCCATCCTCTCCCTATGACACCCAGAGTAATTCCTAGAAACAGATGACTTAACCAAATTTTTCTGTGGCCCTGGAAAGTCATGTCACCTCTTTGCAAGATACTGTATTTAATTTACCTATTCTCCACCATTTTCTTTTAAGTAAATTGAGAATAAATTTAGAAAAAGTGGATTGCCAAAAGATGTGTACGTTATAAAAAAAAATACAAGCAAGAATTTTAATTGCCATCTTCCTGGACATAAGAAGATATTTAAGGGAGCTATTGCTTAACCCAGGCAAGCAGTGATCTAGGCAATTAGAAGACAGAAGTTAAAACCAATAGAACCTCTTGATAGATTGAATAAAACGGGTGGTACAATGGGAGGGACGGAGGTAAACAAGAATGGCCCCTGGGATTCTAGCTCAAATTGCTGGGGGTAGGGCTGAGCAATCTGGGGTTTAACACACTCTCCCAATACATTTCATGCACACTGAAGTTTGATACCATCAACCTAAGGAATGGTACCCAATCAGTTAGGTTGGTTGTGTAGAGGAGAGCAGAACTGGGAGACGTGACCCCATAGCAGAAGGAAAACAAGTGGATAAAGAGACTGGAGGCCAGCATAAAGTGGGGCTGCAAAAATATAAGGGACGGGAGATCAAACAAGCTTGAGTTTGAACAAACATCAAATGGACTAAGAGGTCTGAATTTATAGGCTGAAAAGATGTCCTTTTGCTTTTGCACCTTGGGTGCCACTCTTGACTACAGGAAGCAGCAGTCAACCGAGTGCTTGGAGTCCAAGCCAGACTGTGGTGGGATGATGACCAATGACATTAAGACCATATACGCCTAGATATTTAAATACATATGGCTCTAAAAAGAAATACATTGATATTAAGAGAGAAGTACTGAGTCAAGGGAGAAGCTACTTCTTTTGCGTGTTTTTTGTTTTTGTTTTTTCTTAAACTAAGAAAAATTTGAAGATGTTAATATAGTGAGAGGAGGAGCTGAGAAAAGAAAGGGTTTGGATTCCAGAAAAGATTAGTGCTGTGGTTTAAAAAGAGGTAATATGGGAGACGTTTTAGGAAGTTTGTGTAATACATTGGAGGTCAAAGGACTGCAAGCAGAGACATACAAAACAATGCCATCACACACACACACACACACACACACACACACACACACACAACATATGTATCATTGAAAAT
>NW_017731386.1:3028025-3141731 GCF_001890085.2 Hipposideros armiger
TCTCTAAATTCGAATAATTTCCAGGATAACATACTAATGAACAGAAGCTCCTTCTATTCATTGACTTTCATGAGCAGTCTTCATTTCTCTCTTTCTCTCTCTCTCTCTCTCTCTCTCTCTCTCTCTCTCTCTCTCTCTCTCTCTCTCTCTCTCTCTCTATTCATTTATTGGTCCCAGATCATTATACTGGAACAGGAATGATGGGGGTGGGATGTAAATTACCAGGGTAAATATTTGTATTTCTAGCTTCTTAAGTTTACAGAGTCTTTGCTTCAGAAGTGTTGCCATGCAGGCAAAGGGTAGAACGTTTTTCCTGTCAGTGGTGTTCCCTTTATTCAAGTACTATTTTCATAGCCCCATCAGTCCCAGGTGCCATCCATCTTCAGCCACAAAGATTGCTTTATTACCACATTCATCAATTTGCACTCTAGGCTCCAGTTAGAAGTGACTTGGAAAGACAAAATTGTTACCTTAGTAATTGAATATGAAAGTCTTATTAGGATCCACTTTTACTAATCTGATATGAAAGTCACTAATGCAATATGACTTTAACACTGTATAAGCAACAGTAAATTCTGATATGGTATGAATATTAATACAATGCAATGGGATACTGCTAATATGGTAATGTGGTGAGACACTAATAACAAGATACAATGTTCTTGATTGAAAAAATTAATATTACCTCACCATTATTCTGTAGAACTGCAGTCGCCATGTTTCAGGATAGCCCTTGTCTAGATTTTAGAAATAAATCATTTGCTTTTTGAGTCACAGCCAAAAGAAAATGCCAGAGTATTTTGATGTTTCAAATTAAGAAATGTTTGTGAATATGGTAAAGAATTGTTATTTGCTTTGTTTTCATTCCAATTGTTTGCATCTACTGATTGGATTACATAAATTATATAAAATGCAAGTTATACAACAGGTCACACATCAAACACACATACCTATACTCTGGAAGGAAACGATAAGGAAAAATGGGTTCTGAGTATTCCCATACAACACCCAACAAGCATATATCTGTTAGTTATTCAAATATGTCCATTGCATTATCCTTTCATTTTCAATCTTTTTGAACTCCCTGCTAAAGAAGTGCAGTTCTAGCCTTATAAGTTACACAGTTCCCACTCTAAAAAAGATCCACGGGCAAGTTACTGAATTTGTCATCATAAATCAGGATATATGAATGACCTTCATTTTGCTCTAAGTTTTGATAAGTTTTAGTGCTTTAATTCTGATACTAACAACATGTCTCAAAACTCATGATGACAAATGTCAGGACACCAGGGCTGCAAATAGCTGGATTAGATATCCAGAGAGTCACCAGCTAGGTCTTTTGGATTATGCAAACTTGACCATAGATCTCACCTTTAAAGATCTCAAAAATTAAAGTACACATTACCATGACTAATAAATGTAGTAATATAGAGTTAAGGGCTTTCTTTGTATGATATCTAACAGCCAAATAACATGTAAAATAATGTGTAAAATCTTGCCAGTCCTGGTCTATATAACATTTCACAGTTTAAGGTAGCTGAGACCAATCATCCTCATGTCTAAATTAGTTAATTTTACTTAGACATTTTTGTAACAAGAAAAAGCAACCATAGATTCTTAGAAATGGACTCAATGGAGGGCTGAGAGTGAGGTAACTGGTACATAATAGGTATATTTGGAGGTTACTAATGTTATTTAATGAGTGATACATAACAGGCAAAGAAAGTGAGTCCTAAGCCTAGTGCTATTAGTGGGCTGATAATAAATTGGGACTCCAGATTAATAGTGACATTTATCACTGACACAAGACAAAAGTTATATTACATTAACATATATTTTATAAACTCTTTGGCAAATCAAAAATGTTAACAACACAAGTCTTCTCCGTCTATCTCCATACCAAAGAAATCCAGGCCTCCAGGGTTAGGCTACAGTAACAAATATTTTCCTCTCATGCATGTATCATCTGGATAGATATAGATAATAACTATATGCTGACAACAAATCTTCACATTTCAATAGCAATGGAAAAATTAGAGTGTTAATGACAGTGGGAAAATAATCTCTAAACCCTTTTTAATTGGAAAAAAAAGGACTGAATTGGTTCATTATGTTATCCAATATTGTCATAGTGTTATCAATTTCAGAGTTGCTAGAACTGACTAGTAGTTACAGCAAATTCTACCAATCAACGCTTACCATAGTCTTTTACTGAAACAATCATCAAAAGTAAAATGTCAATGTCAGTTGAATCTGGACTACAGATTCTTTCTTCTTTAAAAGTTAACTATTTTTAAAATGAAAATATTTTTTTTAAAAAAATAGAAAGCTTCCCCAGCAGTAAAAGGAACAAATCACTTGCTATTACATTTAAGATAAGTAGCTAAATAGAACAAGAGGTTCTGATGCAATGTTAGACTTCTGAAAGTTGTCCCTGTTCTAAAGGAGTATCAATAAATCAAAATCAAAACCAAACAAATACCATGAAAATTTTCATGTATACACTTAAATCTGAACAGAAACAGAGAATGTATTGCATTGCATTTCCTTTATTACTAATGAATTTGAGCTTTTCATATGTTTACTTATTTATTTAATATTCTCTTTTGTTAAAGTAGCTATTTAAGTCTCTTATCATTTTTCTATTAACTGTCTACCATTTTCTAAAATTTTTATAATTTTATATATATTTTGGCTATAGAAGCTTTTTTTCAGTAGTATGTACTTCCAATATCTTTTCCCACTGTACAACTTGAGTCTGACCCATTTAATGTCTTCCATAAATAGACATTCTTAATGCTGTAGTTTTTAAACGTTAATCTTTTCTTTAATATCTGTGCTTTTTAAATCATTTTTACTTTTCCCCCTACCCCAAGGTTGCAAATATATTCTTCTAGATAATCTAAGTTTTATGTTTTCCTTCAACATTTAGTATCTTACACACCTGACTGTTGGGAATGGGATGAGGTATTAGTCAAGTTTACATTTTGTTTCTATATAAATATCCAACTGACTCTATACCATTTATTGAAATGACTCGCCATACTGCACTGCTCTGTAGGGCCACTTTGGTCATTAAATTTGGTCACTTTCGTCAGTATATCATGGTATATATTTTTCTAAGGTCTCTATTTTGTTCCATTAGACTATTCATTTATTTTTGTCTTAATTACATAAGACTTACAGTTAGCTAAATTTAAGTCATCTCAAACTGCCCTTCATTTTCAGGACTGTCCTGGTGCTTGTTGACCCTTTGAATTTCCATATATATTTTAGAATCAGCTTCTCAAGTTCTCTTTAAAATCTATGAAATTTATATTGTGATTACCTTGAGTGTTAAAACTAATTTGGGAAATATTTAGAAATTCTAGTCCATGAAGAAGGGTGATCACTGCATTTACTTACAGTCTCTTTAATTTTCCTTAGTAATGTTTTATCGTTCTCTGGGTAGAAGCCTCACATATTTTTGTTAAATTTATCTCTCGCCATTTATTACTTGTTAATGTTGTTAAAACTGATAGGCTTATTGTTCATTTGATTATGTAACAGTGTGTTGCTCAGTGTATAGAAATGCAATTATGTTTTGTATATTAGCTTTGTATCCAGCAACTTTGCTAAACCAATTTCTTAATTCTCACAGGTGAACTATAGATTTTTATCTGCTCTTTTAGCTTGCATAATAATATTGCTCAACATCACTAATTATCAGGGGAATGCAAATTAAAACCACAGTAAGATATCACCTCCAGCACGGTGGCTCCTTAAAAATTAAAACTAGAACTGTGTATGCTCCAGCAATCCCACTTCTGGACATATGAAATCAGGACAACAAAGACATGCCTGCAGGCCTATGTTCATTGCAGCATTATCACAATAACCAACATATGGAAACAGCTCTAGTGTCCATCAACAAATAAATGGATAAAAAGTGAACAGAAAAGATGTGATACACACAAACTCACACGAACACACACCCACACCCACCCACCCACACACACACACACACACATACACACACACAATGGAATGTGATTCATCCATGAGAAGGAAGGAAACGCTGCTACATGAATGGGTCTTGAGGATATTATGTGAAGTGAAATAAGTCAGAAAGAGAAAGACAAATGCTATATGATATTATTTATATATGGGATCTAAATAAAAAAGTTAAACTCATAGAAACAAGAGAGTAGAATGGTGGTTAACAGAGGCTGGGGAAAACGAAGAGATGTTGGTCAAAGGGTACAAACTCTTGGTTGTAAGATGAACATATTTTGGGAAGCTACTATACAACATGATGATTATAGTAACAATGCTATATTATATACTTAAAAGTTGTTGAGAGTAGATCTTAAATGTTCTCACCACGAAAATTAAAAAAAATTGTTATAATGTGATATGATGGAAGTGTTAGCTGAATGTATGTGGTAATTATTTTACAATATATAAATGTATCAAATCAACACACTGTATGCTTTAAACTTACACAATCTTATATGTCAGTTATATTTTAGTAAAGCTGGGAGGAAAATAAAATCTTAAAAATGTATGCATTTAATTCTAAAATTTCCCTTGATCACTGATTTAGCTGCATCCTGCAAGTTCTGGTATATATAATACTATTTTCATTATCATTCAGCTCAAAATGTTTTCTGGTATTTATTTAGAGTTATTCATTGATTTTTTGGATCCTTCAATGTGTGTTTCTTAATTTCTAAACATATCTAATTATCTCTCTGATGTTATTTTCCAGCTTAATTTTTGTATGATAGGGAAGATATCATGTATGATTTCAGCCCTTTAGATTTTGTTGAGGTTTGCTGCATGGATAATTTAAAGTATTGGTATTTTACCAGGGAGTCTAGCCATAGTGAGCTTTGCATGCCAACTGTTAATGTTTTGATCATGTAGCCTCCTGTGAATGTCAAAAGCACTTCTCAAACTCTGCTGCTTCTTCTGAAATGGGCAAACATTTTCTCAGGGGAAAATGGTGGTCCAAATCACTGGATAATTTTGCTTTGTTTTGTTTTGTTTCTTGTTCTTGGTCTAGTGATACTTTTACTACCTTGTTATTTAATATATTATAAAATATATAATCTACAAAAATGTACTATTTGTGATTTGCAGTTGGGAATCTGTTGATGTGAAAGTCTGACTGTAGTTACATATGTATTTTTGTGCAGGGGATGGTATCTCTAACCCCCACCTGTTCAAGGGTCAAGTGCATATTTAAATAACAAGATAGTAAAGAATCGCTACATATATACATATATACTCACATTTTTCTAAATGTGAGTAATGGCCCATATTGCCTATCATAATGATAATGACTCCTTCATAGCTCTTGACACTCTTATTTATACATTTCTCATCTCTTTAACCTTATGTGACAGTTTCTTGAAAAATTACTAGGCAAGGCCTTCCATATCATTAATTTTCTTGTCTGCTGTGTCCATTTTTTATATCATGACATCCACTGAGTATTTAAATTTTATTGTTTAGGTTTTTATCAATTAAATTTTTATATCCAAGTTCTGTAAGTAGCTACATTTTTTTGATCCAATATTTTTAGATAACATATTATCCCTGATCCCTGCTGGAATAGTGTACTGAGTATTCATTAACTTGTTCCTTAGCCATAACCCATTTTATTTGTGGAAGTGTGTTATCATTCTTTCACAAATTGTAGTGAGCCTTGGTTTTGTCACCATCTTTGTAGTTGGGACCCTGTGCATCTGTTTGCTACATCTTTGGATCAGGCTGCCTTCTTGGGGAAATGGTTCAGAGATCCTGCTTTGCCTTCTATTCTGCAGTGTATCTAGAGAGAGTCAAAAAGAGGAAGAATAGACTACACTCAACAATAATTGTTTGGGTGCCCTTTAATTTCCCACAAAGCATCACCAGCTCCCAGAGAGCTGCTCTGTTATCAAAGATCCTGGACTGTATATACAGCCTCCTGCAGGCACTCGGTCCACTACTCACAGCCCTCCAGCAGTGGGCACGATCAGTGACCAATGAATGTGTCTGACTGCTCTCACTCTGGCACCTCAACTCATTGCACTGCACGCTGCTCTGCCCCCTGTCTTGCACCAAGCTCCACTACTCAGGAAATACCTCACTCCGTGTCTCCTATAGAGATTCTTCCCCTGCTGGCCCACAGCTGGTCCTCTCCTTTAGTCCCATTCTGTTTCTTGCTCCTTTCAAAGATCCCGCATGGTTTTCACTCCTCTAAGATTACTATACCAACGTTAGCGCGTTTTGGAATTATTTTTTATTCTATTAATCTTTCCCACTATTCCTATAAATGTGGCCTGAGAAAAAGATTTGGCAGGATAAATATAGTATATTATCTTGAAATGAAAACGCTATCCAGACAAGAATGATTTCAAGAGGCGAGCATAATAAGGATGTTTCAGACTAGACCAGAATGCCTAGGAAGCAAAGCCCAAGATAGTTAGTTACTACAGTCACAGTCACTGATAAGCAAGGGCCAATATGAGGAATCAAAGCATCAGGGGAATAGAGAGGAAATGATGAGAGGAAGGGGAGGGTGGAGAAAGCAGGAAACTTACGCTGGCAGAATTTTTTTTCTGAACCAGAGCACCTGTCTTATCCCTATATGTGGGAAATATGTTAACAAGGCAACATGGCAAAGCACTTGAGTTTTTTTGTTTTTGTTTTTTTTCCATACCTTTAATTTATTTTTTTAAAGATTTTTATTGGGGAATTGGGGGGATGGGAACAGTGCTGAGGAATTGGGGGAAGGGGAACAGACAAGTTGTTGTAGTTTTGTTCTTTAGTCTAGTTGTGGAGGACGTTGCTTCACTGGCCCAAGTTGGCACCATCATTGCGCTCTTCCCAGGTGAGGCACATCAGTCACCGGCTTCTGGACGGCCGCTCACGCTGGCTGCTGGCTACACACAGTAGCCCATGGCAACCCACTGCAGCAGGGGCTGCAGCCTACACCGTTGCCGGCGACTCACGGCAGCCCAGCTCCAGGTTGAGCTGGTGTTCACCATCTTAGTTGTAGAGGGCAGTGTCACTGGCCCTCATATGTGGGATCTGAACTGGGGCCTTCTGGCGTCCCAAGCCAGTTCTTAACCATTGTGCCACTTGGCCAGCCCGCATACCTTTAATTTCATCTGTGGATGATGCCCCACCCTGAGTACACCAAAACTGATAAAATTTGGTTATACATTAGCAGAAGGATTGGTCAGGCAAATGAGATAGATCCCTAAAACCTGGCCTGCCTGTGCTAAACAAAGGCAGTATTTACTGACTCACATCTTCTACAGGCTCCCATGAAATCTCAAGCATTAGAGTTTCAAGCTAACAAATAAGTAGTGAGTTGTGAGTTGCCACTGGATACAAGGCAATAAGTTAGGCATTTTCTAGGGTCAAAAGTGAAAAATTGTAGTCCTCGTGTTCAAGCAGCATGAGGAAAAAGGAGGAGGAAGAGGAGAAGAAGATAATGTTTGCAGTCTTATAAGAAAGGGGAAAACAATTATCCAAATTAAAATACCGAACAAAAGTGATAATTCTGATTTAAAAAAACAAGAGAGAGAGAGAGAGAGAGAGAGAGAGAGAGAGAGAGAGAGAGAGAGAGAGAGAGAGAGAGGTTATACTACTGTAGTTTAGAGGACAGGAAAATAATATCTAAGAACTCAGTTTTGGAAGTGGAACATTATCAGGGGAAATAAAAGCAAAATACAAGGAAAGCATTGGATGTGCTTGAGGCACGACAGTTTGTTTATTCAAACACAAAAGTCTTGAAAGAGCACAATGTGTTAGATTTTAATGCAGTTCAAGACAACTCCGTGGAGATTTTGGAATATCAGGCTGACTTCTCCTCCAGTCCCCACTCTGTTTAAAGTCTAGATTTTAGGGTCTTTTTGGTGAGTCTGTGGAGCCAACGTTGACCTTGTCCCCACACCCCCATTCTACTCTTGCCCACCCAAGGCAAGGGGTTAAGGTGAACATCAATCAGTTAGTGTACTAATTCTGTTCAAAAGATGTCTGAGTTTCCTACTTTTACCCCCCTAGGCAAAGGTGAGTGAGAGGATGGAGACAGAAGTTGTCTTCTCAATACTTATGATGGGGAGGAAGTTCTTAGTGTGGGGGTTGCTCTAAGAATGACATGATAGGGAAAAAATGGCTGCCTCTTCAGCAGTAAATCCCAGTGCTGGAGGGCATGTAAGAACGTTGGTGGTAAGAGCAGACAGAGAGTATGGTAGCTTATGCAGGTAGCAGAGCAGGAGACATTATTATTTTTTTATTTTCATATGATAGGTGAGAATTAAGCAAGTACATAAGGAAAACGGCACAGTTGAAGAGATAAGCACATAGATTCAAAAGAGAATTTAATGGGGCAGGACCCCATGTCTGGCCAAAAGTGTACAAACCCTCATGGTCCCAGTAATGGTTGGAACCCTTTCACTCTTCCCCAGCCATCCCTACTCACCCTGGCACAATAGGTACTTTGAAAAAACCTCTAAGCACACCCAGGAATCAGTCTCTTCCATGGGCACCATCACATATCAGGAAGCCCATTCACTCCCACACATCAGCCTCTCACATGCTTCTGTGAAACTGATCCAAGGACATGGTCTTGGCACCAAACTCAAATTCACCAGAAATCACGATTTGCAGTGTAAAATGACACAAATCTGAAGCGAAACACTTCTTCTCAACTTTTATTTGTTTTTGAAAGCATTTAAAAAATTAGACTCAATTAATCATATATGCCTTCTAGAATTCCTTTCTTTTTTTAAGTGACAACAATGAAATAAGGGTATTTTTATTTGTTTTCAATCTGAATTCAATGGGAAACATAGCCATAGCATACAGACTGGCATCTAAAGCAGGAGGAAATTTAGGTATCTTCTACTCAGGTCCTAATTCAACTCCTCCAAAAATTGATTAGAAATTTGAGGTCAAGAAAGTAATCAGGATTTTTGTCAGTGTGTGTATTGGCCCACCTCCAAGTACTGTAAAATAAAGTTTCATTTTGTACACTGGAGGAGGTTAAGAAGGCAAAAATATTGAGCCATATGAGTATTTCAGTATTTCTGATTATTCCTATGTTGTCTATAAATTTACCATAACCGGCATCATCCTCTGGAGATGTAAGATGCACTCTAATAGCACAAAACGTTATGGAAAACTTGTCTATTGTTTAATATGCACATAAAATGAGATGTTATCAAATGTCAAATATGTATGGTATTGTAAAAGCCATGAGAAACAGTATAAAAAATAAGCCTTGTGCGTAAGAGGCACACTCAAACTAGCCTCTATCCAGAGTAAATTATTTCAAACTAAATTAAGAGTTTTATACATTTTATCCCTCCCCATAAGTACATGAAGTAGATGGATGCTATTAGTATTCCCAATTAAGACACGAGGAAACTAAGGCCCAAGATGGGGTCATATGTGAAGTTATGAATCTAGTACATGGTAGAGCTGGCATTTGAAGCCAGACTGTTAGATCCCAGAACCCATATTTTACACCGAGTACCACACAGCTTCTAAATGTTAGTGTTAAATACTTGAATGGAAACATGTTGGCAAAGGGCCATCTGATGCTGAGAACACAGGAGTTCTGATGCTGTGTAAGAAGATAGGCTGGAGTCTGAAAGAAGTTTCCTTAATAAAATCCTCAATCTGCCTCTGTCACCCACCAACTGCAGTCATAAGCTTATTTATAGAGCAAGACACCATCAGTTCAGTCAGCCCAGTGCTTACACTTTGCATTTCCAGTCTGTATCAGTTGATACGTGCAAACTAGGGGAGTTCCTACTAAGAATAAGTATAATGTCCCCAAATAGGGCTAATCAGAGGCACAGCCATGACTGGACCTAAAATGAGCAGAACATCAAAGTCTATGTCCCCTCCAAATTCATGTTGAAGCCCTAACCCCGATGTGATGGAATCAGGGTCCTTCGGGAGGTAATTAAGTGTTGATGAGGTCATGAGGGTAGAGTCCCCATGATGAGATTAGTGCCCTTAGAAGAAGATGGAGAGATAACAGAGCTTCCTCTCTCCACCATGTGAGGACATAGCAAGAAGGTGGCCCTCTGAAAGTCAGGAAGATGGCCCTCATCAACAGCCTAATCTGCTGTCACCTTGACCTTGGACTTCTCAGCCTCCAGAACTGGGAAAATTAAAAGTATGTTGTTTAAGGCACCCAGTTTACGATATTTTATTATCATAGCCAAGCTGACTAAGACAGTGGTCTACTTTCCAAGGGGTCAAATGAAATAATCGTAGCTGAGGATGTATTGGTAAACTGTGAACAAACTGCTCAAGTTCTTCATCTCTAAAATATTTATTTGTTTGTTTTCATGCGAAGCTCACATTCCACTTCCTGGATACATGTAAAGGGCAAAGGGACTCAACGGCCATTGAAATCTGAGGATAATATGAGAAAATGTGTGAGCAGGAGCTGGGTTGGCGTCTCCTAGGCACAGCCTTGGAAAGTCATTTGGCAGGAAGAGCTGCAAGTTTTACACTTAGAGAAGCCAAGAAGAAAATAGACATGGAAGGAGTCATTGTTACATGTGACCATATGAGAGGAAGATGAAAGCCGAGATCACAGGAAATGCAGCAGGCAGTAGTTTGTTAAATATGAAAAGTAACTAATTTTAGTTAGAAACTTTCTTTGGCTGCAATTACGTTCCTCTGAAACTAGTTGTTGATTCAAAGCGAAACGTCTGTAGTGTTAAAATTATTCATGATATGAAAAAAGTCACCCAAGTCTCCTGCCTATATAAATATGTATGGAGGGATGTAGGCTGTTTGTATGCACAATAGGGTGGCGATGGCTAAAGCTTTTCTCCTAGAGCACTCCCATAACCACCCACTGCTAAGTCATTTTGTAATAACATGATAGATGAAAAAGTATCAGAGCCGAAATACAAACTTGCTTTGCTAGACACAATACTTGAGATAGTGAAGTGTAGGAAAGGACCGACTTACAAAGGTTAGTGGCACATATCCCTCTGCACGGGACTTCCTCCCCTCTTCTAGAAAATACTCACAACAAATGAGAGCTGTAGAGGATGCAGAGGGTAGGGAGGGGTCTGTAAGCAAGAGTATGAGTCTGCTGAACAGCAGGACGGAGAAAAGACGAAGGGGAATAACTTAAAATGTCAAAAGCACTGTCATGTACAATATTTAACCTTGTTTTTCTCCAGAAAACATGATGGGGACCCCGAAACAGAGAAGACAAGTCAGATCTTTTCTCAGCAAAATGTATTTCTAACGAATTTCAAGGGTGAGCATGTGTTACGTAAATGATGAGTCCCCTGT
This sequence comes from Hipposideros armiger, assembly GCF_001890085.2. Taxonomy (NCBI): domain Eukaryota; kingdom Metazoa; phylum Chordata; class Mammalia; order Chiroptera; family Hipposideridae; genus Hipposideros; species Hipposideros armiger. The sequence continues at coordinate 3,039,333 of NW_017731386.1, forward strand.
TACTTGTGGTATTCAAATAACTCCCAGATATGATCTCTTGACATAGAAGCTCTAGAATGATCCTTGCCTCAGGTAAGGACCCATGATCCAACACTTTGCACCGTAACTCTGCAGAACCCTCATGGCGCCCATGCTTACTGGTCATTTTGAAGACCATTCTTCATGATAGAGATAGCAAAAGCAAAATCAATCACTGCTGAACTCTTCATGGTGGTACATGTAAAAAAATATGAGTTGTAAGGTCCAAAATAAAGTTTCCCATTTTAATTTTAATGAGAAAAAAAATACAGGCTCAGCTACCCCACCTTATCCATTTTTGTTCTCCATTCTCTAAGGTAATCAATGTTCTGAAATTAATATATCTACCGCCATCTCTATACATCACACATATTTTTTATATTTTTCTTCATATGTATATTTTTGTAAAAATATATATTGTAGTATTGTTCTGTTTGGTTTAAAAATGTATGCACATTTTCAACTTATTTTGCTCAATATTATGTATTTTAGATTTATTCACATGGATACAAGTTGATCTAAATCATTCATATATCGCTTCATTATAAGAATAATGTCAGATAGTTATACCTTACCACATTGATAAGCAAGCCTGCCCATTTGATTTTTCAGTCTTACACAGTGTTGCAGTAAACGTATTTGGATGAATCCCCCTGAGCACATACTTATACAAATATTTCCTAAGGTAAGACATGAGGCAGTGCCATGCATATATCATAAAGTATAGGCAGTTTTGATTTTTCTGCATTATATCCACTCACTCTCCAAAACAGTGGTATCAAATTACATTGCCATTTGCAATGTATACGAATTTATATTCACAATGTTCTCACTGACACACGCTATTAAATTCAGTTGCTTCTCTTCATCTGGTGGGTACTAAATTTTAATTTTTTAAAAACTTTAACTCCCCCTTGTTATTAGTGAATTTGAGGTTTTTCTCTTCTATTATTTGTAGAGAGTTTTTTTGTTTGTTTGTTTTATTTTTTTTTCCTGAATTGCATGTTGAAATCCTTTATTTATTTATTTAAAAAAATTCCTTAGGGGTTGCTGAATATTTTTATGTGTTCTGGCTACTAACATATCGATTCATTGAATAATTATATAAGAATATGTTATTATTTTAATGTAGACCAAAATATCAATTCCTTTTTCTATCAATTCCCTTTTTCTTCTCCCAAGTTGGGACCACCTTTTACTCCCACACTGTATTGCTTCAACCTGCAGAAACTTTGTTTGTTTGTTTGTTTTTAAACTCCAGACCGTTTTTATTTTTCATCAGACATCAGTTTACCAATGTAGGATGTTTAAGTTTTTATTTTAAATATTACCATGCATTGATATCATAAAGAATATGTTCCCCTAGGTTCTCTCTTTACATTTTTTACTTTTTTTATTTTTTTAAAAAATTAATTCCTCTGGACGGGGTCAACTTTTTCAATTTCAATAAATTTTACATTTAAATGAATTTTCTATCATTTCCCTACTAATTGACACTTCCACACTGACTTGTAATGGCTCCTTTCTCACATATCAAACTCCCATTCTATATGATGCTATGCACTTTATTCTGCTGACTTTCCAAACTCTTTTAATATTTATTGCTGTGGAATAAGTCTTTGTAGGTGAAGCCCCCATTGTTTATTTATTTATTTATTTAAATAGCCTTAGTTGATTTTGGTCCTTTCCCTTTTCAAATAAATTCTATCATCGCTTGTCAGATTCCACTAAAAGAATGTTTTGGAATTTCAATAGAAATTGTGTGATACTTATAGAATTTATGAAAGAATCTCCATCTTAGTCATATTAAAAGTTACTGTTAATAAACCTTCTATAGCTCTCTGGTGACATGGGTACTATTTTATTTTCTCCAATAATTTTTCAAAACTGTTTTTTGTAAATTTCTTATACATATCTAATTAGATTTATTGTTGAGTACTCTATAGAATCAATTACATTTTTTTTTATCTTTTTAGAAATAAAAGTATATAATCATCACTGGTATATAGGAAACCATAATTTTTTTTTATATTGATACTTTTGGTTTCAATAATTGTGTGGAAATCTATCCGTTACAATAGATTGTTTGCAGATTCTCATTACTTGAATATTCTATGCCAATAATGATAATATCTGTGAATAATAAATATGTTGCTACATCCTCAAACTACTTATAACTTTTATTTTACTTATAGTTTTCTTTTTGGCCATTAAAATGAATAGAAGCATTGAATACTTCAGGCATTTCCATGAACTCAAAAACTGCTTGATACAAATCATCCCTTTAGTTACTATTTATGTTCAGTCTGATAACCTATAAATTCCTCAGATAATTATGTTTAATATCTCCAACTTTAATTTTGGATTATTTTTTTCATTTTTCCTTATAGTTCTGTCAATTTTTAATTAATATAGCAGGATTACAAGTATTCCTTATGACTTGAATATTTTAGAATTGCATAACTACCTTGTTTAACTTAATAATGTAAAGTTTTTTGTTGATTTGTTTGTTTGTTTTGTCTTTTCTTACAAAGTGTTTTTGGTTGATATCAAGAAAGTTACAACAGATTTCTTTTGTCTAGTATTTATCAATATATACCTTTTGAATTATTTTACTTTGAAGTTTTTCCCTTGCTTATATATGTTTTACATTTCACTCATGTATAGAGTGCAAAGAACATTCTTCTTTGGGTTGTTGTAGGCAGGTCTTCGTTTTATTTTAAAAACTCCCAGCAATTATTCCCCATTTACCTCAGGCCCTTAGCACGGCCTCCTCTTTCTGGAGGTTGATTAAAATCTAAGACCTGAGCTGTTCCTGGCCCACTTATCCTCACTGCTTTTTCATGTAGTAAGTATCTTTTGGTCTTATTTCATTCCATTCCGTTGCATTTCATGTGGCATACTTGTAGTGGGAGATGTCAGCACCATTTTAGCCTACGATTTTTCTAAAAACTGACTACTCCACACCCAGTTTCAACTGAAATCACCACAGCCTTCTAAATGATACTGACCATCTATAGTTAGATGTATTGCCTGAAGATCAGTCATAGGGCTAACAACGTACAAATAAAAGCCTGAGGCTAGTTTATCTTATACCACTTTAATAGTTTAAGGTTCTTTTCTTATACATACTCTACATGATACTAGGTAGCAGAGTAGCTATTACATGTCCATTTTGTGATAGAAAATATGGAAACTTAAAGCAGTGGAGTCACAAGATTCAGAAGAAAAGGCCTAGTCCCCTCATTTGTTAGCACAGACCACAGACCTCATCACACACAGCACGGCTAGCAGACTATACTTCACTGCATTTAAGACTGAACCAAGAGACCATCTACACTGCCAACCCCGAAGGCCATGATGCAATGCAGGGTTGGCCTGGGAAGTAGAAAACAACATCTCAGTCCTGGGAGATATGCCTCCAACTTAGGAGAAATGTCTTGTGCACTTTTACATTTACAGTGCACTTAAAACTTAATATTTGCTGAACTTAACTAATGTGATATTAGTTTATCTTCAGCTATTTGGAAGATTATCAGAGAAAATGGAGTTGTAGGGAATGCAGGAATAAAATGAGTTTTAATTATTTTTTAACCCATTAAAACCCACCAGTGTATCACATTCTAATCATTAATTGGTATTAGAAAATTTGCACTATGAAAAATAAAGATAACATTTAACATTGGTAACATGTTTTTTACTTCTTTTAAGATTGTAGTTTGAATTATTTCATGTTACCATGCAAATATCCTTGTCTAATGGAGAAGGCGATCAGTCACTAAGCCATTCCACATGTTTAATGGAGTACCCACTCTGTTCAAGTTTTGGGCTAAGTACTAAGGGATATATAATAATGAATAAAGCATGATTTCTGCCTTCCAGACTCTTAAAATCCATCAGTATAAGTTATATTGTAGATATAATATATGTAAACATAGTATCCTTAAGTTTCTAGTTATAAATCTGCTTTTGGACAGATAAAGAGATCATAAAAGTCCAATGAAAAGAAAATGTAACACTTTCCGGGTGGAAAGGAGAAGGTTTCTATGAGAGGTTATAACTGAGCCATTGTTCTTTTTCCTTAAGTGATGAGTAAATTGGTGATGACCTAATATTAAATGGATTATCCAAGAATACAGAGGACATTAATGATTGCTGGGGCAAAATCTAAGGTCTTCAGACCCCTAGTACAGTGCATCTACAAATATTCTTGTTAATATGCTAGAAAAGAATGAAATACATAAATATTAAAAGAATTTCTCGGGAAACATGTACATTTCATTTAAGATGATATGGCTTAGCCATTATATTTCTGAGTTCCCAGCACACGCAGAAGAATCACTTTAAAATGTCTTTGACTACAAAACATGAATATAGTCCCCACATATAAATCATTAAAATCACACTGTACATGAATCAGCTTAACAACCAGTATCCATCTTAGTTGTAATGTGAAGATGATAAGGTACATGGCCTCAATGGCAGGAGTGTGACCGAGACTCTATGGGATGTGCTGGGGTCACACGCATCTCTTCCTAACTCCACATCAATTGTGTCACACTGAAATCAGTCACAGTTGGAATATTTACACCATGGAAATCAGCAAAAGCTACAGAGATTTTTTTTTATTTGTTTGTCTGTTGGTTTCTTTTCTTTTCCTTTCTTTTTTAGAACTGCTTGTTAAGCATTTACCACCATCTGACTTGACTTTCTATACCTTCAATAAAAGACAAAATCAAGTCACCTTTCAAGACAGCAGGATCATAGTTTGAAGATCTATTGTCTCAGTCCTGTGTTACTGTGTACAGACCAAATCACCGGCATAATCAAAAGGAGCAAACAAACACCATCAGAGGTTTTCTCATACTCAGCCAGGGCGAAAATGTAATTAGTAAAAAATGTTAGGCGAGAGCATTGTGTGACCAGAACTATTCAATCAGAAAGTGCTGATTGAACATATATAAGCACAATCAAAGCCTTTATTTAAATAGGGGTTACAGTCCTAATAAAACACAAAGGGAAGTAGGGGCATAGGCCTCCTCGACAGGTAATGAAAGAAAAAATTAAACTCATCCAATTACATCTGGGGAAAAATCCATTACCTGTAACAGAGAGTGGACTGCCCCAGGAAAATTCAGATGCAAAACTAATAATGAAGGCACACTGTCCTTTCAACAGATTCTAAATGAGCTCTAATTTTCTTATATCCAACATTCCCAAACTATATAAATTTCAACTAAGCAGAAAAAAGTGACATGCTAGCACAATTGTTATTCCAAACAGGCCCAGCTGCTTGCTCACCTTAATTAGACCTAATCCCAAAAGGGAGCCAATCTTTCCTTATTTTCTTCTATGAGCTCACCTGATTTCCCTCAACTTTTTTCTAATAGATTTTGCTGTAACCTTTCAGCAACTGTCGTTTTAGATAGTCTCCCAGGAATCACAAATGCTCTGGTTCCTTTGCCAAAGGGAACTTGAGCCCAGGAGGCACAGAGAAGGAGAAAATTGGGGTGCTGGTCTGAAAGACAGGGTGTCTGTAAGGAAAAGATGGACTCAGGCACCTTCCACTGATTCCTATGTGTTTGTATATATGAATGTGTATGAATATCGGGGCTCTAAAATGACAGACAGAGCCTTGAGGGGCATTGAGATCATCTTGTCCTACCCTCAACTGAATGACTTTCGAAATGGTTTTAAAATAAAATAGTGAAAAATAACTCTGAAAGGCTCACTCTTAGACAACTGAGGTGGTCTTACCCATTTCAAAAGCAGTGAACCCTTCTAAAAGTATATCCTATGTTGCAATTCTGCCTCTGTCAAGGTTTTCCAGTTTTGTTGTCCATTAAACTCCATGAGAACTGCTGTCCCCAAATTGCTTCAACCTCTATTGTATTACAAACAGGAAGTATTCCTTAAATATTTGTAAGAATGACTTGGTTTCAGTTATAGAAACAAATTGGATATTAGATCTGGAAGAGATGTGGCATACCCTTGAAGAGAGAAACTGGTTCATGATCTCTAGGCTATAAATCAACTCAGTAAATACTTACTGAACAATAGGGGGGACCAGCTGATGCGTTTGGGAGCTCTACATGAAATACAAAACGGAGCCCTTTGCTTAAAACAATAGAAAATTTGAGAGAAATGTGGGATTAAATGTATACATACAAAACAAAATATAAATTAGCTAATGTGATGTCCATTGGTTCCTATGTGGTAGAGAAGTGCTGATGTAAAGGGACTCAGGGAATGGTGCTGATGGGCTGCAAAGACTATAGAATTCTTCATAGAGAAGATCAAGTTGAATCAAAACTTTGAAGGCTAAGATTTGGGAAACATTTGAGAAAATAAACAGGCAAGGCACCATAAGGTAACTAATCTGATAAAACCTGAAAGTGTATGTCAGCAGTGTGTGTTCCAGAAGAGGAAAAAAAAATTTAACAAAGCTCTTTCAGACCATTCAGTCTGCACTGATCTCTCAGCTAAAAGCTGATAGTACTTATTGTTCATCTGATTTATATTCCTATATTGCCATTCAAATCTTGAATCTTTATTCAACATTTCATGTATGTATGTGTATATATATATATATATATATATATATATATATATACACACACACACACACATATATATAATGTCTTCCCAAACAGCAGAAACCCCTGAGGGCAAGAGCAGCTATAATATTCTTTATGTTCCCCACAAATCCATTATGCATTCCCCGTAACCCTCAATTCATTAAGTAAGTATAAATATAAATATAAGCTGCATCGATTAAAGCATATACACAAGAAGATAAAGGAAAGCAAGGGAGAGAAAATGCAGAAAAGGGATGGGAAGAAAGAAAGGAGTGCATCTGTCCAGCGAATAACATGGAACTGGAATGCACACTCTAGAAAGAAGAAAGGTTGCTTTTTCTCCCTCCACAAAAGCCTTCACCTGCCTTCATCAAACAGTTTGGCAAGACTATCTATCACTGGTCATACCATGAGTTCAGTTGCACAGTGCCTATTCTGAACTAGCAATGTGATCAATTTGATACCAATAAGCACACATTAAGTGGAAAGATAAACTTTAAAAGGAAATTTGGCAGTAGGAACCACCTCCCTCTTCCTCTCCCTCCCCTGCACCCAAATCTTTATTGGAGACCCCTATGTTCACTTCTTTGTGGCTGTGTTTGAGAAAGGTCTTCATTAAGGAAACCAAAGAAATTCAGTCCATGCTAGATGCCTGTAAGATAGCTATTTTTACAAAAGCAGTCATATTTATGCAAACATCTCTATTCAAGTCCCATTAACAAAGATCCTCAAAAACACAACTAACTGTACTTCATCTTCATGTGCTTTTCCTTTTCCTTCTCTTAGTGTCTCTGTTTCAAGCACACAGCAATAACACGCCATCAGTGTCACCTCTACAAAGGCATAACTTCAGTTTGGGCAAGTGTAACTATTCCCAGTAAGTTGCCAGACAGGCACTCGCTCGCTCAAATTAGCTTTAAAAAAAAAAAAAAAGTTGTCACATCTGTGTATGTGGGATGTCTTTGGAATGTAGAAAGAAAGAACGCAGAGAAATGTATTATTTCAAAAATCTGCCACTGCAAATTCCTGCCTCCCATTCTCATATCTTTTGCTTTAAAAAAAAAAAAAAAAGAGAAGAGAGGCAGTGTGTGCTTATATGGAGGTCGGGAGAGGTGATGAAAGAAAGGAGAGGGAGAGTCAGACAGATAGAAAGAAAAAGATTGATATTTTTCTAACATTCATTAGAAAAAAAAATCCTGCTATCTGACAATGCAAAATAACAGAGAACATCTTTCCTCTCCCTCATCTACTCCACAAAAGGCTGGGGAAGGCAGATGTAGCACTCTCAGAAGGAGTCGTCCACCAGGAAGGACGGGAAGTAGGAGCAACAGTTGGACCACTCATATATATTCATGACATTCACAACTGACAGCTTCCTGATTTTTAAACTAGCAAATGAACATCCTGGACACACACAGCTCCATTATTTTCAGGGCTGTTATAAAGACATGGCAACCTACTGATAATTCATTTCTTATCTTACGAGTCTACGATCAAGAAAAAGGAGGTAGTGCAAAAACTCAGAAACAAAAAAGAGTCTTCTGTCATGAACTATTCGAACCACCTCCCCAGCATCCTCATGCCTATACATCAGCAGAATGTAAATAGTTGGTCCTGGGTTAGATGCAGCAATGGGAGAATGGTCCCTGAACTCGAAATGCATGTAGTCTAGTTAGAGAGACCAAATATACATGGAACAATTAGGTGTGCATAACAAAACAAGCGTGGCATATACAAAATTATCAAATCTAGATAGGTAATCATCCTCTCAAGAGGATTTATCACATCCCCTATTCCCCAATAGCAATGTTTAAAAACAACAAAAGCCTCCTATTTTCAGATTTCTTGGGAGTCTGATAGTGCTGTCTTGTATGGTTTACAAGACAGACTATCCAAAATCTGTAAGAAGACTCATTCACTCAATAGTCATTTGAATGAGCACCTTTTATGTGAAAGGCTCTGAAACAAGTTTTTGCTTCCCTGTTCCTAGCATGAAGCAGAGTTCTTTGAGCACTCTATTTCCTCTACAAGTATTTACTAATTGAACAGAAAAGCTAAGAAGGATGGATATGTAATTAGTTAACACATTTTTGATAAAAGTAGTCATCTAAAATGCCCCTTGAAATGTGGTGGCATTCCATTTTTTTGTTTGTTTGTTTGAGTTTTAATTGCACTTAACATTAGGAAAGAATAAACTCAAACTGTCTATTGAGGTTTTCTTAAACACCACAAATTTAAATAAGGAGTTCCCAGTTTCTAGAATACAGATTTGTCCAAATAGGTGATGATCACATGCATTGGTGATTCCACATTTTCAGCTGCATTTATTCCTTTGAATGACTCGGGTATTATTGTTGGAAGAAAATTTAGCTTCTTCTCTACATCTCACGTTCACAAATATAGAAATGAAGATTCTGAGATTACGAGAATGTTTCTCAAAAAGAAAGACTGATAATCGATGATTAACTTTCTGTGCCAGACCAGTCAATGAACAAGTTAAAACAAAAACATAAGCTTACGAGATCTTATCAGTATCTGATTTCCCAGGCACAGGACATTGTTCCAGTCACTTACTTTTTTAAAAGTAAATGAGATCAGAAAATGGAGAAAACTTTTCAGATGTCTTCCCTGACAGCTAACTTACTACTTCCTCAAGTCCTCTTGTTTCCTTCTCTTCCAACTTTATCTGAAAGTTTATAGGCCAACCCCCTAAAAATAAATTTATAATGTTCTAGGAAAGAAAGGCTGTGATGGCAATGCAACATCAGAAAAATGGGGGTGATTCACCTTTAAGTTAGCTCTGCCTAACCATAGAGAACTATTAACTCTTTGGAATCTCTTGAGAGGTCAATTCAATCAAATGTTCAATCCATTTGAGAATGAAGAGACAATCAGCAAAACAAACAAACAAAAAAACCCAAACAAACAAACAAACAAACAAAACACATATATACCTATATCTATTTGCAACTTATAATCAGGTGCATGCTTTAATTTTAAATTTTGTACTTTTTTCTTTTTAATTTTTTTCTTTTTAAAATTATTTTAAGAAGATACATTTTAGGTACTTATATAAGTTCTTGGATTTCTGAGAAGTCCTTGATTTTAGGAATGTAACTAGTTTCTTAATGCAAAAACAAACAAACAATGGCCTTTGTAGGCACGGTGCTGGTATCTTATACTCATTATTGCATTCAGAGCTTAATGAGAACAGGTCATGGAATATACCATATTAGATACATTCAAACACCAAACAAAACTATTTGATCTGTTTTTTTTTTTTACTTTTGTTACATCTCAAATAATATTTCAACCACAATTCATAAATCAGCAATCCCATTAAGTCAACAAACACTTAATGTTTGCATCAAATACACTGTGCCTAGTCTCTTTGCTTGAACTGCAAGGAAGCTTACAGCCAAATCTGACAATCTTCTCCACAAACATCAGAAGGCCATTGTGTATACTTTATTTTCCCTTTACTCCAACTACCTTATTTACTTGTGTTTACTTATGTTCCTCAGTTTTTGTTAGCTGTCTCAAATCCTTAGTGGAACCAGGCTAATATCCATTTTTTAATACATAAAGTTACTGGCTAAACAAATTCAGATTTTCCTGAGGCAACCCCAGTTTAAAATATTCTGCCCCATTTTTTTTCCCTACAAGATATCAAAATATCTATGGCAGACCACTATTTTATCAATAATTAAATGAATCATAACAGTAAGCATTATAATTAAAATGTAGTCTCTAAATCAAAAGTCACAAAAAGATTGGGAATTATAGGCCAAAGACATGTTGGATTTTCTCATAAAAATGGGATTTGGCTAGAATGTATTGTGTACATCATTGTAGGCAGCAGTATATTTACCTGATGCTGGATTCCAGATCCTTATTTGCATTTTGGGGTGCTCCTGCCATGGGAAAGGCAGGGCCTAAACATAGCAGCTCCATCTAGACAACAACTGCTGGTATTTCAGTAAGAATACAGGACTGTATTTTTATTTTTTCCAATATATGCAAGTCATCAAAAGTCTAACTTTTTATGTAAATAGATTTTCAAATTATAAAAAATAAAACCGTAGTCAGACCACATGTTCTGCTGAGGTCCCTGAAACTCCCCAGTTGGAGTTATTTTCTTTGGTCATAAAATCCCCAAGATAGACACATTTTTATACTGCATGTTCTGGGGATAATATAAATTTTTCTGGAGGACAAAAACTATAATTGCAAGAGAGAGAAATGCAGAGAGGGGGACAGAAATGAAGAGATACAAAGTACATTTTCCTCCTTCTCTACACCAAGCTGCCAAGGGGAAAATAGGGTCATTTCCTTGTTTTCTACTTAAAAGAAAATATGAGGGCAATAACCCAGTGGGCAAAATTTTCAACTGATCCAACTTGAATAAAGCTCTACATGGCTCTCCCACTTCCTGTTGTACTTACGGAGGTTTTACTCTTTTTTGGTCTTTAGTGATTAGTAGGTTTGTTTCGCTGTTGTTTGCATTGTTTTGTTTATGTTTTTGTTTTCCAGAGAACAATTTAATCAAAATGTGATAAAATTAAGAAATCACCTGATAAACTATCCATAAAATAAAAACTAAAATGGTATTGTATCGATTTTTTAACCACATGCTCTTTTATTCCTGAAATATGTACTTTTTAGTAAGTAAGCAAACTGAATATGGGAGAAAAACAAAACAAAACAGTATTTGTGCCTGCCTACCTTTTGAAGAAGGGGCCTGCAGTTTTTGATTTGTATAAACTTCCAAACCCCGGTATTAGATGCGGCAGAAGCTAAGGCAGCAATATGTCCAATGCACCCAAGATGAAACACATTAGAAATCCATAAAACCAGCACAGTGTCAATTTTGTTTAAATTATCGCCCTTCAGCATCCAAAGTATCAGCTGTACTTAGTAGCACAAAATAGGGTAAGATTTTTATTTCCCTGTGACTCAGTGCAACTTTTATTTTGTGCTATGTTCTCACATATCCAGCAAATTGTGTTAGCCATAGGGGGAAATTTCTGAGAATCAAAGAGAAATGTATGTTTTATAATCATTACTGGAGAATGGCAGGAAGCATTATGAAGTGTAAGAGTTCTGCCTTGTCTGAGACTTCATAAAATCAGGGTTTTAATTCTGCTTCTCTAACAAACTAGGTGCTAGTCTGGCCTGGAGCAAATCTCTTCACCCTTGGAGGCATCAGGATCCTTATTTAAAAAAAAAAAAAAAAAAGTTGGGGGTAAGTTACTGCAAGGGAACTTTCAGCTCTAATCATCTGTGATGTAATGCTTGTTAATTGGGGGTAAGGGGAGAAACTCTCCTGGGAAACTTATTTTTTTTTCTTTTTTCCACTCTCTTCATTCAAAAATAATTCCTAACAAACCTAACACTATATCATCTTTACAATATTTATGATATCTTGCTGTGATTTTTTCCCCCCGTATTGTAAAATACACATGTTTTGGGATGGTTGTTTAACCTTATTTCATCATTTATAATTTGATACATTAACAATTACAGCACATGCTTATGTAACTCATTAAATAAAAGTAAACTTGTATAAAGTTTCATTATTATTATAATTGATTTGTAACACAGTAATGCAGCCATATCTATTATTTTGGTGACAAATTAAGTTAAATATTTCTTATTTTTATTGCATTCTTACAGATCATTTCTCACTTCTAGGAAAAATAATCCCACAGTTCTTTTGGCTTTTTTCATAGAGAAAGATTTTAATTCAATGCATTTAGGATTTTCATTGTTTCTGTTATGATTAAATATTTAATTGCAAAAGAATAATGTGTAGTGCCTAATTGCATTTTCCGCGATCAATTATATCAAATTAATACTGGAAACAGACTGGAAACAAACTTGAGTCCTCCAAGACTAGGATATTGGATTTGCAGAGTGCCAGGAAAAAACATTTGAGCGGGGGAAGGGGTGCTATGCTAATAGGCAGGTCAGGGGAGTTAGAACAAGAATGACAGTTTCTATCCCTCCCTGGGATAAGTGCTGACCGGAGCACATCAGCTAATGAAGTCAGGTATGCATCTCCATCTAATCCATGTCTAGAGTGGGAAGGAAAGTCAGGTGGGGTAACTATCCTTGCTGAAGTTTATGGCTAGAGACTCAGCCCAATTTCCACCAGCCATCATGAACATTCAAATCTCACAGCATCAAGAAATCTGTAAAAATGGGTGAGGGACCAAGGGGGCTCCATAGAGACAGTGTGCATAAAGACACTGCCTATAAAATCTGAAATGCAGGCTCTATTCTTGATGTAGCCTCCTTGGAAAATCTGAGGAAATAGGAGCATTTAGAGCTAAATAGAAACATAGATTTAGAATATAGCTTGTTTACTTTTCAAATCAGGAAGTTATAGGTGCTCAATAAATATCTGATGAATAAATTAATGAAGTCCAAGTTGTTGATTCTTGCTTCACGTACAAAAACAAAACAAAACAAAAAAAACCCACCTTTTTTTTGGTTATTTTTCATCCACAGCACTACTGCAGACATCTCTAGGACTCAGTTATGATCCATGGGAACAGAGAACAGAGAATCAAGTTCAATAAAGGAGACCCTGATGTTCTTCAAAATCAGCCCCCAAAACCTGGTCCATTACATTTGACTAAAACTGAACCTGAGTTGTAGAAATAACCAGACCTGAGAAAACCCTAAGATGAAGCCTTGGCACAGCAGACCGCCTTGCTATAAATGAACACTGCTGGCTCAAATTATCTTAGGGGATAAAGTATAATTATTTTCACTTTCAAATTCTGTTTGTCCAGGCTGGCATAAAAAAGGTTTCCTTATATATGTAAAGCAAATTTGAACTTGCATAGATTCTAGTGTGAATAAAATGTTGAAAGCCATATTTGCCATCCCTCAAAAAAAAAAAGTTAATACTATCATTCAATATTTACTGAAAAAAACAAATTATATATGCAACTTTACACACTGTTTAGTAGATACTAAAACTGAAATTAAAAAGGCATGTCATAAAAAGGCATGGGCTCTTTTCTTAGAAGCCAAATCTCATAGTGAAATGTGAAATGCAAGGCTTAGAACACATACACACACAAAGGTTAATGAAACAGTAAGCAATGTCAGGTATTGATTATGTCAAAAGACAGTATATAATTAATTAATGAATTAGTAGTTTTGACAAGTTCTATGTGGATCTTAGGAAAATGAGATCACTGTGTACTGAATTGATCAGGGCAGGTTCCAAGGAGGGGGTAATTTAATCAGGTCTAGAAGGATATGTAAAACTTTAAGAAGTAAACCTGTTACAGAAAGTCATCACTGGCAGAGGGAACAATATAAGCACAAAGGTGTGAAAATGTAGACATGCTCAGGGGACACTAAAGCGATGAATTGAGTGCTGATTTATGAATCTGTAATTTATTCTGAAGGTAAACAAGAGAACTATGGAAGAAGATAGCAACAATATGACCACATCCATTTGATTTTCTACTCCTCAGCTTTTAGGCTCCATACCAGTAGAGTGAACTCTATTGATTGGCTATGCAGCATCCATGACACCTTGTCCTATACCAACTGAACCACCAGTAACATTTGATCACCCCCACAGCCCATCAGTTCAGAGAAAACTGACCGCAATCTTATCCCTCTTATCAGTGATGGGTCCAGTCTTCCAAACGTGAGCCAATCAGTGCATGGTATTTCCATGCATGGTGATTGATCATGAGAGAAGACAGTTGACCGAAGTTATACCAATCAGACTGAGGGAGAGAGTTTATTCCAAAATTTATGGGTAGCATTTCTTTTTAAACTTTCAATTTGATACAAAGATATTGTCCTAGTCGTCATTTGGTGCCTTTTTTTTTTCAATAAACACAATGCAAGCAAGTTTCAGCCCAAAACATACATGTAAAATGCAGCAGAACTGAAGGAATCAAAGATATGAGAAACATGAACCCTTCTTGATCTTTAATCTTTCAGTCACATAAACATACATACCACCTTAATTTTTATGCTGTCCTGATTTGAGCTTTTTGTTACTTGCAGACTAAAGCATTCCTTCTACAAAGACCCACATTTCTTCCTGAATTTCACTGGAACCACCACTGTCAGCAGTAAATTGGGTTGAAATAAGGTTCTGATCTCTGTGGTTCGATTAAAATGACAGCTGGGAGAGCAATGCTTTTTTCAGAGAAACTTTGCTAAGAAACTATGAAAAACAACAAACTAAATCAACTAGGAAATAAATAAAAACAGACAAGTTCTCACTGCTCATTGCAGTCTCTTTACCCTATCATAACCAAAGCCTGACCCACAGACTTCCTGGTTGACAAAACTGACACAGTCCCATTTCTTTTCATACCTTCTGGGTAAAAATCTACTCTGTATTCTAAGTCCTAGGAAGTTGACCTGGGTATTGATGTTAGAAACTACTTTTTGGCTCATTTGGATAAGAAATACCCTCTCCTGAATCTGCTACAAGTAAGTGGGAGAAGTCTATTGAATTGCTTAATCAGGTTCATAAATACAACATATCAACACAGCTTTGGGGTAAGCTATGCATTCAACTGGTAACACATTTCACTTGACCATTTAATTGATGATTGGAGTATATTCATTGGAATATATAAAATCCTAATGGTTTTCAACAGCAAAGGTCTATTTCCTGCTCAAGTTACATACCTGCAGCAGATCTCTTGCTGCAAGTTGCACGGGATCCTGTTTGGCTCTGAGGGCTTCTTTCCAGGATCAAGAAAGTCAGTGAAACCCCACAGAGTCTTTCAGAGCTTCTGCTCTGATGTGGAATATGTCATGTATGTTTACATTTTATTGGTCAAAGTTAGATTTATAGACTATCTCAGCATTAAATGTGGAGTGAAAGTCCTGCAAGCAGGAATTCATAATCATTTTGCTTAGAGGCAGCTGGAAGAATTGGAAGCAATGCTATAATCATCTATAAGTAGCCATTAATTATTTATTATCATTGAGAACTTTTGATGTTTCAGTCAACATGTGAGGGTTGGGAGCAAAATTATGTGAAAGACTTGCCTCCTTTCCTCAAGTGGCTCAACATTTACCATTAAGATTATCCAAATGTCTACAGAAAAAAAAAATTGAACTGATTTTAATGAATCCCTGACATTTAGCCACCAATGTTGTTGGTCTACAATAATTAATTATTGAAATACTGTTCAGTAGTGTACAAATGATCATTATTGAAAATTTAAGTAAGACACATTGATTGCTCTTATTAAGAAATAAAGAGATAAAACAGTAAAATAAAGCAAACAAACAAAGCATGAGCCCCACTTGATTATGTAGGTTAGATTAGGCCTCTGTCTAAATCAGTTCTCAATTCCCTTCCCCATTTTACCCCAATGACCATGTATTACTCTTTCTTTAAAATCAGAGCTCCAAGAATGTCTCAGTCCAAGGTTGTGCAGTCACTGACACTCTACTTTCATGCAAACAATTCCACAATTAAAATGAATGGAAGGCAGGCATCATCAATTCTAATGTGTCTTTGAAATATACCTAGAAATGGGTTGCACAGTGATAAAGGGAGCATGTATTTAAGCTTTGGTTGATATTACCAATCTTCCAAAGTGTTTGATCAATTAACAATCATGCTAGCCACACAAAAGAGTTCCACTTCCATCCTTGCCAACCCTTGGTGTTGCCAGTATTTTTTAGTTTTAGCTCTTTGATGGATGAGGTTTTAAAATGAATTTCCCTGATGACTTATTTCACGTGCTATTTGGATTTTTTAGTGTTTTTTTTTAATTTTTTGGTCAAATGCTTATTCATGAAGTCTTTTGTCTATTTTTAGTCAGGTTGTTTGTCTTTTTCTTACTAAATTGAAGACTTCTATATACATTATGAATACAAGTGCTTTATTGGATGTTGGTATTATGAGGATCTATCTGTTCCTAGTCTGTGGCCTGTGGAATTTACCCTTTTTCAATGTGATTAAAGCTAAAAAAAAAAAAAAAAAAAGGTGGGGAGGTAGGAGACCACATATCTTTCTGAATGATACAACAAAAACATTATACTAAAATTAATTGTGGCAATGAAAAATATTTTCTTTCATATTTGTTATAATCATGAGGCTAGACAGAGAAAACTTTAGTTCTCATCCTTCTTTGGCCTGGCATATCTTCATGGCTTTATAAAGAAAAAATCCTTCTGTAAGTAAATGCCTGATAATCAGGGTTGAAGTCCATGGAAGAAAAGAGAGAAGTCAACAAATCCTCTGGATAAGTAATGGATTGAGAAATACTCCTAAAGAGGAGAGGCGCCCTGGACGCAGGGCCAACGGGCAAATGGAGGGTTTGGAAGGAGATGCAGGTGACCCTTTTTCAGCTGGAGTAAGAGGTAGATTCATCTAAATAAAGCAAGAGGTTCCTCTGCTTATTTCTCACTTAAGGGAGCTGTGGAGAGAAATAATAACTAGAGTCTGATAAAGAATTGTTCTTCATGGTATTCTGAACTTTTGTGTGATTAGTTAATAATAAGGCTATTTTTTTAAACACTATATTGTTTCTGCAACCTAATGCCTCCCACTCATATGGAGATTAAAGATATAGGAATGGGTTACATACAAAATAAAATCAGAAATACTTATCTACATACTTTGGAGGCTATTTCATTCTGCAAAGCATTACAGATATACCCACTACATATAGTGGTGAGAAAATCTTATCTGCTCCCCAGGAAAGAGCACAGGTGCATGTCTATTATGCCTATGTCGTTTCTAATTCAAGATTCTGATGCTCATCATATTCCCTAGTTTGGTATTCTTCATATACCATCCTGTAGTCCTTCTTTAAAACAAAACATGAAGAAGAGAAGGGAAAATTCAAGACAGACTTTGGGTTTGTGATTTTAGGAAGACAAGTGTCCTGGTTGGAGATCAGACAAAGAACAGCAACCAGATAAAAAGCCTGTATCAGAAGAGCACACAGAGTCTCACACATGAGCAAAAACAAACAAACAAATGGGGTAGGCATGCTATGGACTTGGACTTGCTTTGAACATCAAATTGTGAAGTGTGTTTCAAGTTGAAAGGGTCCAGCTTGGCCATAAAAGTTCTCTTTCCATCAGGTGAATCATCCACGCTGCTGACATAGGAACCAGCATTTTCACGTGCAAGCTAACTTGCATGAAATTCAAGCCGATGAGGAGGGAAAGGAAAGCAAACAACACAACTTGTTTATCGGATTCAAGTTGGACCATCTGTTGTTAATGATTAGATCTTCAGCTTCCAATTTTCGTTTGAATGTTATTGCTCATTTCTAGCGGGGCACTGAGCCGCTGCTTTCCCCTGCGTTTGGATTCAAGTAATATACAGCTTAGACTGAGAGCCTGTTGGAGGATGAAATCAAGTTTAATGGTGTCTGACAGATTCTCCTTTTGCCCTGAAGGAAAACTCAAGGGCCCAGGTCAACAAGGAGGTCAATTTGTGGCTCCACATGGCATTAGGATAATGGGCGCACACTGTGGAGATCAGTTTGCCCAGCGGAAAATGGATATTGTATTGTAATTTCTGTCTTCCCAGTTGCTGAGCCTAGATAAGGATTAACTACTGTTTTCCATTCACTTAGATGAGAGACTCAACTTCGATGCAAAGTTTATGAAACTCAATTCAGGTTTCCTCTGTGGTAATAAACAGGTTGTTGGGATAAATGTTTCTTTCCTGGAGGGTTTTATATCTTCATAACTGTAGTTTGTGGGAGTATGTTAAATCACCATTTTTCATAGACCCTGCTCATCATTTGAAATCGGTTGTGTTGATTGCTGGTAATTATAATTGTATTTGTTGTGCTACTATAGTCATATACGTATACTCATATATACACAGATATATACTTAATATAAAAATAATGCTCTAAATTTGTCACACTATTTGCCTCCTCATTTGTATATGTACACACACACACACACACACACACACACACATCATAAGTTAAATTCAGAATGCCCAAGAAAGATACCAGTTACGAGCTTGAATATTTTGAGGACATTAACAGATCTTCAAAATAACTAGTCAAATCCCAGACAAGAAAAGGCTAAAAGAGCTCTGCATCACCAAACCAGTATTACAAGGAATGTTAAAGGGAATTCTTTAAGAAGAACAAAAAAAATAAAAAATATGAATAATAAAATGGCAATAACTACATACCTGTCAATAATTACTTTAAATGTAAATGGATTAAATAATCCAATCAAAACACGAAGTGTAGCTGAGTGGATACAGAAACAATACCCATACATATGCTGCTTATAACAGAGCCACATCAGATGGAAAGACACACACAGATTGTAAATACAGGGATGGAAAAAGATATTTCATGCAAATAGAAATGAAAATAATCTGGAGTAGAAATACTTATATCAGACAAAATAGAGTTTAAAACAAAGACTATAATAAGAGACAAAGAAGGACCAAGCAATTCCACTTCTGATTATTTATTCAAAGAAACCCAAAACACTCATTTGAAAAAGACATATATGCATCTCTATGTTCACTGCAGCACTATTTACAATATCCAAGATATGGAAGGAACCTAAGTGTCCACCAACAGACAAAAGGATAAAGGTGTGATACATATATACAATGGAATATTACTGAGCCATAAGACAGAATGAAATCTCGCCATTTGCAATATGAATGGACTTAGAGGGTATTCTGCTAAGTGATATAAGTCAGACAGAGCGAGTCAAATACCATATGATTTCACTTATATGAGGAATCTAAAACAATAAAATAAACCAACAAAACAAAAACAAACTCATAGATGCAGAGAACATTTTGATGGTTGCCAGATGGGGGCGTGCTGAAGGGAGGTGAAAAATAGGAAGGGATTAAGATGTGCAAATTGCCAATTATAAAAACAGTCATGGGATGTAAAGTACAACACAGGGAATATAGTCAATAATATTGTAATAACTATGTATGATGTCAGGTGGATACTAGACCTTTTGGGGGTGATCACATCGTAAGTTATGTAAATATTTAATGACTATGTTAAATACCTGAACCTAATATAATACTGTATGTCAACTGTAATTGGAAAACAAAAACAAAAACAAAAATAATTAAAATAAAACTAGCCAACAGTAAAATTATCCTGCCCCATTATGGAACTATACCCCTTAATCAATTCAGCCAAACTACTTACAGTGAGGAGCATATAATATCTGAATACAGGATTTGAAGGTGAAATGTTACAGGAGATAACCTGTAATTTTCAATGCCAAATTCTAAGATTCCATCATTTTAATTCTTCCATAATTCAGGTATTTTAAATTCTGTAGTGGGGGTATTTGTGTAGTTTGCAAGGACACAAGTACTAGAACACTGACACATTGACTTTTAGTATTTGTTGACTCACTGAACTGAAAATATAAGTGAATCTAAAAACAACAGCAACAGAAAAACCACCAAATGCCAACAGAAAACAACAGTGGAAATGTTATGAGAGGGCTAGAATCCCCAGCCCAACGGTAGACGTGTGCAGTAACTACTGCAGATATAATTGGAATGACAATCAGACTGAACTGGGGAAATCAGGGAACACTTCCTAAAGGAAGCGAGAAGGGAGCTAGGCCTCGGAGATCCAGTCGAATGGGCCAGGGCAGAAGACGTGCATATACTGTCTTGTAGCTATGGAAACCGACTCCAGCGCACTTCTGAGAGACGGACTATGTCACCTACCAATACAGGACTGCTGACTCAGGCTGGCATGCACACACTTCTTCAATAAGCCTATGCGCCCACTTTCCTCAAATGCCATTCAACAACTTCTTCAGTCTCTTCAACCTTTTATCCTCTTCCTCCTGTTCTTACTATAAATATAGTTCATTGCCTCTGATTAATTCATATTTTTCTGTATTTTTAAATTTAGATTTTATGTAAAAAAAAAGTATTTCTTCAAGTGAAACGTGAGGGATACATTATTTGTTTAGTTGGACATAATCCATGTAATCTATCATTATGCAGCAAAAATTCTAACAGAGTAGAGTCATGAGAACGGCTTAAGGAATTCTGAAGAAAGTTCACAAACATCACAGAGTTATCCTATCACAAAATAACCATTAAAAAAGTGAATCAATGGATAATGTGTCCACATGTTACTAAATATGAGAATTAACACAAGCTTTTCTTGTATAGTCCGGTTTATGAGTTAAGGATATCCTGGGATGATTTATTATTTATTTTCTTCATTGAAAGAAAATCAAACTAAGGTTGATCAGGCAAAAAGCAGAGTTCACCATAAATATACAGATTGTGCCATGGGATACAAGGGCAAACATCGAGTTGGGTCCAAGGAACGCACTAGGGCCTAAGGCCTGAGATTTTATTACTACTCTCTGGCCCTGTCTTGTATCTGCCCTGCTGTAATTAGCCTTCCTCACCTCTCTTGCTCTAGATTGTCTTGTTTGTATATCAGTCTGCCTAATAGAAAAAGGCTGGTAATAGTATCTCTTCTGTTCAAAATAAAACCACACAGAGACAGAAATCTCACAGGCTGACTTCAAATTCTCTCAGATGAGAATGATTACTCCAGTTTTAGCCAGATGTTCGCTCCTGGTCCAATCAACCGCATGCATGGGAATGATATCATATATTACAAAAGGAGCCACCAAGAGTCCTTCAGCTGTGACCATGTGAATCAGGGTCAGTGGAAGACGTCCCAAGTAAAGAAAGTCTGTGAAAACAAACCTTGTATGAACTAAACTTATACAAGGTTAACAAAACAAACCCTTCCCCACTACATTAGCTGTTTGCCTACTCAACCCTGCTGTATTCTAGCAGAAGGAGACAACGATAGGGTACATCACCGAGCCAGAGACTGAGGCGTTAAAACCCCCAAACTCTGCCTAGGAATGAGGCGCAGGCATAAGTCTAATGTCTTCCTATAAATAGAAGCCACAGCTAATTGCACTCTAGAACAGCGATTCTCAACATGAGTCCCAGGACAGGCAGTATCAGCATCTATTGCATCATCGGAAATGCAAATTCTCAGACCCTAACCTCAAGTTGCTAAGTGGGAATCGCTGGAGCTGGGCCCAGCAACCTGTGCTTTAAGAAGCCCTTAAGAGATCCTGCAGCATGCTAAGCTTTGATCACCACTCTTCTAGGATCTGGAAGATCCTAGTTATGTTTTGTATTTTTTTTGTTTTTTTCAACTTGATCCTGAAATGTAAGTCAACTAAAGAAATTTGGATATTACCAAAAAAAGAACAGGATTCAATGGATATCCTGAGCTTGTTGAAAGAGGCTTAACTTTTGTCACAGGGCATTTGCAGATGTATGTCCTCTTTACTGGTTTTAAGGAATTCTTCAAATAATTCTGAATTTCATCACTCCCCTGCAAACATTTGACTCTACTACACACCAGGAGCTCCAAGTGACTGGAGTTACAAAGATAAAATATCGGAGCCCTCACCTCGAGAAGCTCTTAGTTTGGTGTTGGAAGACAAATGCTGAAGAAAGGGGACAACAGACCTAGACAATGATAATTAACTTACAACATAATGCCAGGAATAATAGAAAGGCCTATAATGAAGGAGGGGGAAGAAGAGACTGACCCTGTTGAGAAGTTCTTCCCAGAAGAGTTGGGATCCGAGCAGCACAGAGCAGTGAGTAGAGGTCAAACTCCATCAAGGCAAGAGTTTCATTCCAGGAAGCAGAAACAAGATGAACAGAGAAATGTAATTTTAAAAATGGCATTTGAGAGCTAGAGCAAGTAATGTTTCTAGGGAGGAAGCTGTTGACTTTCATTGGCTCAAACAACAATGGTCTCACCTATCCTCTTTAGAGATTATGCTAAGCATGTTTTTTGTTTTTCTCTTGGACAAAAGGCCCAGCTGCCCACACTCCCATGTTGATCATACTTCCTAGAGTAATTTAATCAACACTACACTTACCAGAGGTTAGTTGTGCAACTATAAGTAGAGGGACTGTTCTTGGCCCTGAGGGTCTTCAGTATTCAATGGAACTATGAGTGAACAAGTGCTTCTGCTTAGCAGAAGCTCAGTAACTTCTGTTCCCTTAGAGGAATCATGATTTAAGAGAAAGTAGGTAAGTGCTGAACTCTGTTTTCTGTATTTCTGGAAATGCTTTCTGCAGGGATCCACCAAGGCAGTGTTGCTGATGGAGTCCGAAAGTGGAGATGGACAAAGGACAACCTTAACATTGTCTTTGTAGAGGAAGTTGAGTGAGTAACAAATAGACAGAGAGGTGACTACCTGGACCAGCACCGTAGGCTAGTAGGACATGTGGGGTCTTTGTCAAGTAGCTAGGTTGATTTGGTATGATGCTAAATCACAAAGATAGCAGAATATTTCACAAAGATAGCAGAATATTTCAGAATATTCAAACAATCAAAGCAGACAAGGAAGAAATAACATGCAAAAGACATGCAGTATCAATAGATTTGGTAGAAAATAAATGCAGTGGAGAAAAGAAAAAAATACTGCTTTTGCTTTTACATACACACACACACACACACACACACACACACACACACACACACACACACACACACCCCAACCTCATACATACTTGAAAGAATATAGTTGAAAATAAATGCAAGTTAACCTAGAGAGAAAAACAAAGTTGCTTCATAAAAATTGTCTTGACTCATATTTATCTATTAAAATGTTCATTAATAGCAATTGCAATCAATTTATTTATTGCATTGCATACACAGTCATCTAATCACCCATATAAATTAATTTTCATTGTGAATTTCACAATCCTCCCTTCTTAAGTGTTAAAAAAGAAATGAGAGGCACACAATGGAGTCAACTAGTGCTAACCCTCATGTCAATAAACCAAGACTTTAGTCTAAACTAATTGCACTTTCAGCCCCTCTCAGGAAGGTGACCTTCCACCAGTCAATCTGGCATTTCCTGTTCAGCACTAGCGGGGCCACCTGGTAGATCCTTTTCATCCACCATAGGTAAATGACCTAGCCAGAAATAACCTTGTCTTTTTTTATGACTTCTTTGTCCTACTCCCTTCCTGCCTTCAAAAACCTTTTCTTTTCTGCAGCTCTTTGGAGTTCCTTTCTACTTGCTAGATAGGATGCTGCCCAAATCATGTATTATTGAATAAAGCCAAATAGATCTTCATATTTACTCGGTTGATTTTTTTTTTTTTAACATAAGATACTACGGCCACCCTTGGTATCAGCATGTATGTATTCACAGTACACTTCTCCACTCACTTCCACTTCCACTAAAGGTTGGGAGAAAGAAGAGGCAATTGAGATCTGGTATGAGTATCTTGAAGAGTGGAAACCATCCTGCCATTTCCCTGACATTGGAGAGAAAATCTAGGCCTTCAGCAAATTTAGGGTTGCTTCCTCCTCCTTCCCTGTGTCCCCTTGACCACCCTAGAAGGACAATTCCGTTTACTTACTTTCTGAGATTTAACATTTGCTGGTGAGATTCAAAATATTTATGTTCCAAGCGAGAGAACCTTTTTCATTGTTTGCCAATCTGTGTCAGATTTAATCTAGCTCTGTAAACACCAGTACATTTTCGATTCTGATGTTATTTCCTTAAATTTACCCTACAGAGGAAGCCTTTTTGTTGTTGTTTCCTAGCTTTCCTTTTTTTTTTTTTTCTTTTTGGTAATCTAAGACTAAAAAAATCCCTGAACCAATTGGTCAATCGATTAACAAATTAACTGCTAAATAATGGATTGGGCCCTGTTGACATGGTGACAGGGTGCCCAGAATAAAATATGTCTCTACAATACTTCTTTGAACACATGCCTAACAAAGCAACACTTGCATTTCCTAGTTTATACAAATGCCTAGAAACCAAATAGAAAAACATGAGCTGATAATATTTTATAATTCACACAAGCTGAACAGAATTGGGCATTACACTGAGAAATGAACAAAACTTGTTTTCTTTCATTTTAAATTTTAATGTAGCAGAACTTTACATGATCTTTGAACATAAATAAATGCAGGAAGACAACAAAAATATTTTCCACTGCTAATTATACCATTTATACTGAACATAGTGTAAAAGTACACAAGAAAACATGTCAGTAAGTAGCAAGAAAACTAGCGTGAGAGGGATTGGAGGAGGGAAAGGAGGATGACAGAATCACAGAACGAAGTTTGTGTCATGTAAGAATTATCCTCTACAATGTTTCCAGTCTTGGTTATATACTGAAAGGTTTTTAGTCTGGAACAATGATGATATGAATAATCATCAGAAGCCAAGGCTGTAGCTTAGAAAACTGGTCAGAAAGGATCTATTAATAATATGGAAAAAAGAAGGAGCTGTATATTAAAAGGAGGATATTTGGGACTGCTTTTTACTGATAATATTCACGCAACTTCTGCAAAGAACATCACAGCAGACAACTGGACTCTCTCCCCAACCTGCATTCACCATTGTTGTTAAAACTGATGGTTTTGAGAGATGCTGGTGGATTTAGTTTGGAAGTAATTTTCGAATTCCAGGATGGAGGGTTTCCTCAGATGGCATTTTTAAGCAGTGTTCGCACAATAGAAACATCAGTTGACTGTGGAGACCCAGGTTGTGAAGCCGTTAGTGGGCTTGGATAACTAGAAATAACCTTAAAACATATTCCCCTTTATATTAAGTTGGATTCAATTTTATCCAGTATGGGTTACTGACTACTATATACACAGGTGTGTTATGTGTGTGTCAGTGGGAAAGGGGCGATAATCTAATCAAGGAAAAAAAAGGCACCAATTATCAATATCAGGAGTAAATCAGAGCAAAACCAATATAGATACCAAAACATTAAAATGATATATGAAGACATTAAAAATACATTTATGCCAATACATTTTAAAATTTAGATGAAATGAGGGAAAAATTGTAGAAAAATACAACTCACCCAAATGGACGCAAATACTTAAAGAAAACTTAAAACCCAGATGGCTTAATGACTTAATTCTAGCAAATACACAAAAAAGAAATGTCTGATTTCTTAACAGGATTCAAAAAACACTACCTAAAGGAAAAGATTGATAAATTTGATCAAAAGGCATTATCGAAAGTTTAAAACAGCAAGCCACTGCATGGAAGATGATGATTGGAGATCTTCATTTAAGAATATGTTAAAATATCCAGAATATACCCTCCAAACCAATAAGGACAATCCTAATGATCTAAAAGAAAGGTTAGCTAGGGATTTAAATTTGTATTTCAGAAAAGAGAATGTAGAAATTGAAATAAAATGTGCAACCTCGTTAATGCCCATTAATGCCAAGGAAATGAGAGTGAAAATCAAAAAGAGATGCTACTATACTCTTACATAATATTTACAATTAAAAACAATGATAGTATAAAAAAGTAGCAAGGATCTGTTGCAAATGGAACTCTCCTACAGTGCTAGTGGGAGTATAAATTAATATAAATCCTTTCTCAAACTGTTTGGCATTGTCTATTAAAATTAGAAGTGCACATTGCCTACAACCTGGCAATTCCACTGCTAGGTATAAACCCAGCAGAAATCAGTGCATCTGTGCACCAAAACATACATTAAAAAAAAAAAATTGGAGCAGCAGCATTTTCACAATAGTTGAAAACAGGAAAAAAATGAAACATCTTTCAGTGGTAGAATGGACGAATAAATAGCTTGTGATAAAGCCACACAATGGAATGACAGGCAGCTCAGAAAATAAAGGGACCACAGCAATGTCCAATAGCATGGGTGGACCCCTCAAATATAACGCTGAAGCAGGGACACCTGACAGAAAATAGTTCATGCTGTAAAATATAATCCATGTAAATGTTAAAATATAAACATACAGAACTTAATTGTAGTGTTTACTGATCTGCGCTGATGTGGTAAAATGATAAAGTAACTATGCAACATCAGGCTAATGATAACCCTGACAGGAAAAATGCAGTGATTGGGAGGGATTTGGGGGCTTTTCAGGGGTGAATACTGTTGTATTTGTTGACTTAATCTGTGTGGTGGTTACATAGGTGTTTCCATTGTGATAAATCTATCATATTGTGATGAAACTATTCATGTCCTTTGAATGCCTTTCTGTGTACTATAATTTACACACACATACACAAACACACAAGATTTAAAGACAATATTTTTTTAAAAGAAACCTCTATATAGTGAAATGTTCTGTGAACCTTGGATTTCTCCTATATAATATAGTGATAATAAGGACGACACCCAGGGTTTCCAGGAGATGGGAATGAGGCAAGTTACCTGACACATAGCAAATACTCAACACTATAAGAGTAATTCTTCATATAAATGAATAATTATTCATTGTTGTTAAAATAAAAGAGGAGAAGAGGTGAGTTAAGACATATGCTAAAAGATGGGTAAGCTCTAGACTCCCTTTGTTCAATTTTAAAACCTAGTTAATTCAATCAAGCCCATGCTTAGATGAACATCTATCAGGAGTATGTGAATAAGGATTCCTGAGTTGGGATGAAATTTACCCAAAAGACCATCATGATATTTCACCAAAAAAATAGATAAATAAATAAATAAATAAATAAATAAATAAAGCAAGCTCACATAGAACATAAAAAGTTATCTGTATGCCAATTCTAACACGGCCTGAAAGGAGAAAGTTTTGGTCCAAGATCTTGATTCTTTATTTAGCAAGTGGGGCAGGAAAACAAAACAAAAATTGGAGTTATCCAATTGTCCTTGTCTTTTTCTGAATTTCATATCACACATCCAATCTATCAGAAAAATCTTTTGTTATTACCTTTAAACGACATCCAAGATCCATCCATTCTCCCTATTTCTACCCTTTCTCTAATCACTTTCTTCATGTGTTTTCTTTGAGCCCTACAGTTTATTCTTCACACAACAGACAAGCAACCCTTCAAAAACAAAACTCAGAACTGGAGCGTTCTCTCAAAACTGCTTAAAGGGACAATGCCTAAGTCCTTATAGTTGTCTAGAAGGGCCCAGGGTGATCCCTCCCACAACCTTTCACCCACACCCCCCCACCTTTCTCTGCTGCAGGCTGGGCTTCCTGCTTTTCCCAAAACAGAGGTAACATACTCTCCCCTCAGGGCCTTTCACTTGCTGCTCTCTCCCTGGGATTTTCTTCACCAGATAGCTGTATTGCTCCTTCCCTCATTGTCTTAGGTCCCTGCTCAAAACCCCCCTTACCAGAGATGGCTGCACTGACCACCCTATGGAAGAACCCACAAAACCTGCCCCCTCTTCTTTACCCAGCACATTCTCACTACCCAGGACGTCTAGGCCTTTATTTGCTCATCTGTTTACTGTCTGCCACTAAGACAGGAATATTTTTCTCTTTTGCCCTTTGCACTATTGTTCCAATACCTAAAATTATACCTGGAATGTGGTGTGTATTCCCAAAATGTATTGAATGGGTGAATGTGGACGGGATTCCAAGATCTGCACAAGGGTGCCATTAACAATTCATTTGAAAACCCTTCTTGCCCTCAATTCAAACTCTCTTACATTCTCATATCAGCTGGATAATTCCAGATTTATTTATTTCATCTCAAATCACCCCATGTCTACTCTATGTGCACGCGCGCGCGCGCACACACACACACACACACACACACACACACACACACACACACCCTGCCTTTAGCTAACTGTGATGCAGATTTCTACTCAAAAGCAATGCATAGGTAAGATCTCGAAATGTTAATAGCTGTTCAAGCAAATATTGCTGTCTCAAGGAGTGACCACTTAATGAATCACCACTGCCAAAGAGGTCAATGAGGCCAGTCCCAGATGTGTCATGTTATTTCAACTCACCCGCAAATGAGCACATTAATATTAACTGGCAGATTGCACACTTTTATATTTATGTAAAACTAATTTGGGGAAACTACACAACTGGGAGGTGTTAGTAAAGTTTCCACAGCCTGTCATCCTGCAAATCAGGCCATTTTGGGGTCATTACTTACATGATATTAAAGAATCTGATTTTCAACTTTTCTCTCTCTGATAAAAATATGTTGGTTTTTTTTGTTTTTTTTTGTGAATAAAGCAATACTAATGTTGTGCTCCAGGAAATTTAGATGATGAGCAATGCCCAGCTTAATTCAAAATCATTTCGGTAAATGGAAGGGATGTTTCTAGGAGCCAACTGTTCCAGTCACACCATCCTCTGTGTTTCTTAAACTTTGCCTTATCTGGAATTAGAAGACATTGTATCTCTTGATTAGAATGGTTACTATGAATAAATCTTAACATGGCCATTCAATAAACATTATGAAAAACTGTGCTGACAATTCATAACTTACAACATGAATCAGGCTCTGACTCCATATTCTGTTTCTCATCCATGAAGCTCCCCTCACTTTTTCGAAAAATGACTTGCTCCTTTCTTTTACAAACTGACATATGTATTTCCAAATTCATCATAGCATCAGGCTAGAGGAGTTTCTCTTCAAATGAGTCAGTCTATTATTATTTTTTTTTGCCTCTACCCTTCCTGTCTTCCTTTCTTCTTTCCTCCCTTCTCCTTTTTAATTCATCTTTTCTTCTCTTCATTCATTGCCCTTACACTTGTGCTTCTTCCTTTTCTCCCCCACATTTTGTACTAAGGCAATGAAAAAACATACAGTAAAATGAATATTTAAAATAATAATACACTGATAAAAAAATCAGTCTCAAAAAAAACAAAATATGAAGCCAAACTTATCTATATAGTTAGCATGACTGAGGTTAAATTCAACTTTGAAGTGTCTTGGAAATAAGGTAAATATGAAGAAACTTTCAAAAGCACTCATAATCTTAACACCAATGAAATGCATTTTTAAAATATTGTTATATTTCAAGTATATAATGTTTAACTATGTGTACTGGGTAGAGTAATAACTAAAACTATACATGATATCTTGTAACCTAGACTAAAATTTAAAAAGAAAAAGAAAAAAACACCGTGGCTTTATGAAGCAAAGTGATGGGTAATGTCAGTGACATTTTTTTTGAGAATTGAGTCATGTTAATCATCTTTTCCTTTAGGGCTTTGACTGTCATCTGGTGAGCTCATCAAAACTCCATGGTGAGATCTCTGTAAACAGAATTCAGGGCTCCAGTCAAGGCCCTACTGAATCACAACCTTCAGAAAGGGTCATGCTTAAGCTGTTCAAAAATCCTTTTGGGCCTTTTTGAAGACCCACTTTCCAATAGGCTAGTTATAAAAAGATGTATTTCTTTCCAGATACCCTAGAGTTTGAACATATAAAAGGTCCTTTGCATTTATGTTAAGGTGTGGAGATATTGTACTTGCTTTTCAAAGACCTTGGTCTCCAACTTTTTTTGTTTTTGGTTTTTGTGGGCATCTGTATCAATAGGGTGTGTTGGTGTATGTAATCCCATTACATACGCATGTTGAAGCCAAAATGGCAGCTCTGTTCATGTGTCAACCATGGTACGCATGGAGAGTACAGCATACACAAGCCAGGACCCAGTCTCTGTCATGAACCAGGTTTGCTCTGAGAGACATCCAATCCTTACCCAAACTCTGGTCTCACAGTTGAGAAAACGTAAATCCTAATTATGTTATGACATGCTCAAAGTGAACAGACCCAAGGACAGCAGGGCCAGGACAAAGCCGCTGGGGATTAGATTCTCGCATAGTGTCCCTGTCACTGCTCTAGACAGTCCCTGGGACTACCTGAGCACCCTTCCTGTACCCACCTTCTCTTTGTGTCAGCAAGAGCCCTGCTGGCTCTGGAGGTGCAGTCTCCGCTGCCTTCCATGGCCCTCTCCCTTTGTTTCTTTTATTCTCCTGCTCTTTGAGCACCCTGCGAGAAAAAATTGTATATGTTCTCCTTATAGTGCATTTGTTTCTCTACTTCCTGCAACTCTGCCAGTGTGATTCCTGCTGCTATCTGTGAGGGGCTTTCTTCTTCCCAACATTTAAAATACCTTTGTATAACCCAGAGAACCATGGAAAATTTCTCTATTGAAATTCAAAATCCAACCAGGCTGACCTCATTTCAAAATAAAACCACATCTCAAGCCATGGAGTTTTTATTCAAACCATTTTTACATGTTTTTATTTTTTATATGAAAATATGTTTCCTGTGGGCATTTTATAACTGCGTTAGGCATTTTAGAGTGTTAATGAGAAAGGGCCATGATAATGTCCTACATTTGCACATCACTTCACAGCCTCCCAAATCCTTCTAATAGGAATCATTCCTGCTAATCAGAGGCTGGTGAGGGTACTTAGTAGGTGAATCCTATGACCTCTCCCTCCCCATTTGGCCACTGAGTCTTTCAAGGAGGACAGAATGAGTTTCCCAAGGTGTCTAAGTTGTTAAATACGTACATATACTTAAACGTGCACACATTCACACATGCTCACAGTAAGTACTATTTACTATGAAATCTAGACAACCAGTATAATGTTATGAAGCATGGGCTGTCTTTTATTTGGCCAGCTTTCCATGGCTCCGAATCTACCTGAGGAATTCGCCAAGTAGTACTTCAGTGTTAAGTCCTGGTAGGAGAAACATTTTATTTTTATTTATTCTTCTTTATTCTCACAACACCAAAGAAAAGATGATATTAATGATGAAGCATACATATAAACAATGGGCATCAAATATCCATATGCTGACTAAGGATAGATTACAAAGTAGCATCAAATGCAGACACAAATGGGGTATTTTTGTGATAAGATCACACTTGCTAAAAAGGTAGTAACATGCTCATTATATAATGAGTTCAAAACATTTAAATTTAAAGTGTGAATTTGCATCCGATATTCCAGATTGATGCCTTTTAGGGGTTTAAATTACTCATCTGTCCTTATAAAACCACTGCCTCTGTCCCTACATATGCGACAATAATTATATCTTTATATTGCTCTTAAAGGGTATCGGAAGCAAGGACAAATAGAAAAATAAAGCTATAAAAATGGCATGATGATGCCCTTTTAAATTATGTAAACCTCGTTTTATGTAATAGTGTCACTGAACAAATAATCAGTGGGCTGAGGAAGATTAGTGACTGTAATCATTTATTCATTTTAATGTTTGTTATTAAGCCTTCCTTTTGCTATTTGTGGCCATTATATGATGAAAGATCAATACAAAGAAGATGAGAAAGTGCGGAGATGATGGTTAATTATCAGAAAGGAGAAAGGTAGGCAGATGCCTTGTTTCCTGCCGATAATCCCACTCTTCATCTCACAAATGTTTCTCTATTTAACATTTTCCTTGGCTTGAAACAATACACAAAGATAAGCAGCTGTCCAATTCCCTTCCCTGTGGGCTGGGCATCTTTCTTACCACTAGAGTGGGTTTTATGAGACAATCTGTCTGTCCTATTTCCTGCAACACCCCGAAGCATAGAGTGGCATCTAGCATGTAATAGGCACTCTACATATTTGCTGAATGAATAATAAACGGACAAGAAGCACACTGAGAAGCAGCCCATCTAGAAGCCTTGAAATTCACATTAGCATTTTAAATGCCCTGAAAAGGCCTGCAGTAAAGGAGCCCACATAGTTTGTCTAAACTCGGTTATCTAAATGGTTTATGGAGGTAAATTTTCTTTTCTTTTACATATTTTTGTTCCATGCTCCACAATTAACATGCATTGCTTTAAACGGTTAAAAACCAAATGCAGATTTAATGTCTCTTTATCTATATAATAAATTAAAGCTGTGGATTTAGGGTTACCCACACATGTTATGAGGAATAAAAGAAGAGAGAATGACCTCAATCCTAGAAGGAGGGATGCTACAAAGCTTTTCCCCAGTCCTTTACACCCATCCCTCCTGACGAACCCTGCTAAAATCCCTAACATTGATAAAAAGAGAAAACAGCACATTTGGAAACTGGATACTCCTTTGGCAAACAGATTGGACGAGATGTCTCAAGTTCTTGGGGGAAAAAGGCTTTAAAGAACTTTAAAAGCTATTTTATTTTTTTATTATATAAAAATGTTACTTTTTAAAGAATTCAAGTCATTTTAAAATGTCATAATAGGCCTTTTTGGCAGCATTGAGGACCTAGATGAAGTCCCATGATCACAAATTGATAGTGGTCTCAATCTGCCTTGATGTGTGATTTTTATTTTAATGAGTAGCACCAGATGCCTCAGGATTAAAGAAGAGAGATGAGCCATCTTTCTTCTTTACATTGTGAGCAAGGTCCAAAGACATATGATTTAGGAAAAAGCAAAATAACATTTCCATTTTAATGATCTGCTCTTAAACAATGGGACTCAAAAAGGTCTATTCCACTAGACAACAAAACTAGTGAATGTATCACACATATCACTGCGATATTAATGAGTCACTTAAATTTTTAGGGCGTCGGTTTTCTCCTTTATGACATGGAAATAATGGTACCAACCTCATATGATTTTTCTGAGCATGCAATAATGAAGTCTATGGAAAGCTCTTAATGTATCTGGCACATATTAAACATGTATCATGACCACTTTATAAATATACAAATATATATATATATATGCCACTGGTCATTTTATTTCTCAGTGATATAATGAAGATTATCAAGCTAGTGAAACACTAAGAGATGAAAGTGCCAGTCTAAATAATTAGAACGATTGTCAAAATATTCATCCCATTGTAGTAGTAATAAAAAAATTAAAAAAAAAACCCTAAGTATCTGATTTAATGATTTGTGACATTTGTTTCCTTGCCGGATGCAGCTCAGTGAGCCTTCTAAGTTTCCATTTCATCTCTCACTCTACAGCAGTATCACTTTGACCATTCCTTGCTTTACCTAATCTCTGCCAGTCATTTTTCAGAGCGTGTATGGATGGGTGCTTGTTTCCTGTGCTCTGTAGTATGCATCCTGATTTACCTCTGGGGGATCCTACTAGATGGAGCTTCTCACGGTACAGGTCCCTGCTGTGGATGATTCAATGTGATGTAAAACCACCAGACCTCATCTGTCCCAGGCCCTTAAGTCTACCCAACAGCTTCTTGCTGCTGGAATCCCTGTGCTAAGAGGTCAGCTCTTTTAGGCCATGTACTGGCAAGATGGCTCAAACATGACCACCTTCCATTCCACTTTAGCCAAGGGAAACTCAAACACCTTTGCCAAACCAAATAGTAGGACTAGAGGCTGTTCCACGAAGCCCCTTCTCTCCATTCTGTCCTCTCCAATTCTATTGTTCCTGTTTAAATAGCCACAGAAGACCCAGCTCACATGTATGTCCAATGAGCTAAATGAAAGAGAAGTCTCCTCTTCCTGCTATATGTCATTGCAAACATTTCCCATTGAGCCCTTGGGCACCATGCTTAGTTAGAGTGGGGCAGATGCATGCCTTCCCCATATCCTTTGATTTAAGGTAGAAACAGAAGAATCACTGCACTCTCTTCCTTACAAACTCAATAATCCCCATGTCCTCAATCTCATAGGCTGAGGGAGGAGAGGGGAGGAAGTGCAATGTGGGTAGCTGATCTTCTGCTGCTAAACAACATCTAGAAAAGTTTCCACCCTTGTACTGGTAAATGATGACTATCAGTCCTCTTAAAGCCACTTGCCAATTCCAGGACAATAGAAAAAAGTGTATTCAACATCCTGATAATCAAACACGCAAATAAAACATCCTCTATGCCAGCAGATAGACAAATATCAGTAGAGTTATATCTATGTGTGCATGTATATATTTTCTTTTACAGAGAAGAGTTCTCCTCTGAACCTTTGTAACTATTGAGCTCTCCCTATGACTTTCAACTGTGAAGAGCAAATGAAATCAAAGCCATACGTTAGTATTTAGCATTTATATAACACTTGTATTTGCAAAGTGCTTTAGAATAATTCAATCCTTAATCCCCACAACAGCCCTGGGAGAGAGGCCTGGTTATCATCCCCTTCATAAATGAGGAAGCAGAGACCTGGAAGGTTGCATGACACATCAGGCAGCTGATTGGTGGCAGCCACCGATTAAAGCACAAGGGTCTTGACTTGTAAGAATGTTATTCATTCTTTGGGCCCTAAGGATGAGATTTCTTAATAAACCCGTGAGTCATGGAGAAGAGGCACAGGCTGGCTATGATTTTACTAGGCTGTTTCCACTGCATCTCATTGATGGCTTAAATCATCTTAGTGCCGCTGAACCTTTTCAGTAATAAAATAAAAAGTGTATTAAGTGCTAAATTCTGCCCATAACTGGTATTTCTCATTGACTGCAAGTTTATGGAAGTTGTCAACTTCAGAGACCAACTTATATGAAGGCAATCCAGCCTCTGTGGGTAGATGAATTGATGTAGTCAGAAATGATGAGGATAAAATTAACACATTTACCAATCTTTTGGAGCTGAGGCCACATTTGCCAGTTTTAATACTCCAGGACCATCTCCCTATAAAACCCCAGAGTTTAAGCATTCATCATTCTCACCTTCAGACACTGTTACCTAGATACGTCAGTTTTAGTGAAAAAGCTTGAGATCACCATAGCAACCAATTAGTATTTATGTTGCTCAGACAGGAAGCAGAGAAAGGGGAAAACAGGATGTGGTTACTCATTTTTATGCAATCTCAATGAAGAAAGGATAAAATGCCAATTCCAGTTTCCAAATTCCCATTGGTAATCCACTTGATGGCAAAGCACTTATGGTATGTACAATAAATTCTACAGTTGTTAATAGTGCCAAAAAGAAGCAAGAAGAAGGAGTGAAATAACTTTATTTTCTGGCATTCTGAACTACTTTAGAATCTGAGTTTCAAAATCTAAGCCTTGATCTCAAACTTTCTAAAGCACCTCAGCATCAGACTTCTTCTCTTGCTCTTCAACACACTGTAACAAGTGCAATGACTTACTGTTATTTATATTTTGGTTGCATTTTAACCTCCTCACTTTCGCTGTAAGAAATATAAAGAATGCCTCATCATAAAAAACTATGGGTCAGTTAGGTCCAAATTTCAACTCTCATTATTAACTAGCAATGGAGCTTCTTGGCAAGCTGCTTCTCTCGCTGGCTGGGTGTCTAACATCAGCCCAGGAATCTATTGTTAGAGCCACAGTTAACGTCTTGGGATCAGTCTAGAGTAAGTGTTCATTAAAACGTAGATCTATTTTGGCAACTCTTAAAAACACACAGAGTTATTTTAAATAAAGTATATTTTCTGTGTGCTTTGGTGTGTGTGAGCATTCTACATTGAATATTTTGTTCCCTTTCAAAAGCCTAATTCTTGAATAAATTTCCTTATTAAGAAAGAGCGGGGAAAGGATATCTCAACCCTTCCTGGTATAACTATGTGAAGCAAAGACGACAGCGCCCTTGAGATAAAGAGCCTCCCTTTGCATGGACCTGTGGGTATCCTTAATATCACCAATCACCAGTGGGGTTTGGTCCCTCTTATGCACCTTGTTTACAGGAACAATAGAATATTCTCGAAAGCAGCCCAACTTTCCCCCAGGTTCATCCTGAAACAGTTCAGCACCCTTTGGAATTAATGAAATAGGCTAAGAACCCATTACTCTGAGAGCTAAGTGTCTATGTAGTTTAGATAAATTGGGTAAAGAATTAAAATTTCCCTTCCATCCAATTTGTTGTAGACTGTTTTAATGGCAACTAAATGGTAAAAGCTCTGTTCGTGGACTATCTAGGAAATGGAGCAATCTTTTTGGTCTGGTCTGTTTGATTTCAGTGTCTTTTGACAAATCAAGTAATGGAATTACTCAAATGAATTGACAAGTTATTTAAATGAAGCTCAGTTCATGTCTTAGCTGCTCCAGGTAGATACTTCCCACAAACCACTGCCGGCATAATTCACACCAGCACTGTTCCCTCATCAATCATAAGCACACATGGCTCTGTCCTCAGAGTCACCTACTCGATTTGACTGCAAACTCAGCTCCAGGTTCCATGTCCCTGTATCCACGCTCTACCCACCCCTCCCCCCATCTCAATGTCTTTAACAGGACTATTATTGTATAGGCTGACAAAGGGGGATATCTGTTAAGTGATTGGTAATGCCAAAACAATGCCAGTGATAAAAACAATCAAATAAAATTAAGCGTATTTGGGTTTAACTGATAGAGATGAGCAGTCTGCACTGTTATCTTGCTGGGTAATGTCTTTCTCTGATTTTCTTCCTTATGTAGCCAGAGCCTCAAGACTTTCCCATTCAATATATGAACACAATGATGTTCTTTTTCTTCCAGAACAGTCAATTTCAAAGGTGGAACAGTGAACAAGGCATAAGACATTTACTTCTACCAATGATGTTATATGAGAAGTTTTTAAAAGGCTTCAAAATTCTTGTTCTTAATATGGTAGACTATTTTAGATAACAAGTAAGGATTTATAAATGTTAAATTTTTCGGAGTATTTTTTTTTCTTTTAGTAATAAGTAATCATCTGTTTTAAATAGTGCCTTTCTTTTTGAAGGGCCAGTTTGTTCGATTCTAGAACAATTCACTCCCTCTAAATCTCCAGTGGGAAAAATACGATGGGACTATGTAATTATACTCACAGAAGAATAGAAGGCATTACCTGCCTATGAAAATCCTCCTAGACCTATTATAAAATCAAATGCAGGCAAATTAATTAAACAGAATCAAAAGTAACAAATATATTTTTCATACTTGCAATGTGCAGCACCACATACAATACATATATTGTAAAATATCCAAATATAAAAATAGCATAGCCCCTTCCTTTGACAACTAATAAATCATTTGGGAGACAGGACCTAAATGTGTGAATGGTTAAAAAATATTGAGAGATTAAAATATCTTTTAGAAGATGTTACAAAGCACAATATGGCTCTAAGACCTAAAAAAACAGGACACTAAGGGCATTAAATAGATACAAGTTCAGAGGTGGGAAATCATTTCAGATGAAGAGTGTTCAATCCGTTCATCCTTTACAAGCAGTTCTTAAAATTGTACCATGTACTCCCTCGGGGAGAACTTTGTGGAAGAGAGAAGATTAGAGCTTGGCTTTCTAGAACATGTACTGTACATACCAGTCACTTGGAATTTATCATAGAATGCCTTGTAATACTGCTTATATTTCTAGAAGTGTAAATGATACAAAAGCAGTGATCACAATAGCTATAGTTTACCAAAGGCAGGTGTTATGCAAAAGGTTCTATATGCATTACCTAATTTAATCTTGCATTAACATTTTGTGGTTAGAATTTCTAAAACCTGTTTAGGGAGAAGGAATTTAGGCCTAATAAGGAGAAATAATGGCATCAACACAGGCTGATGGTATTAGATCCATGAGTTCAAAAGCATGTGTGATTTACATCAAAGTCTGTGCTCTTAGCCACTGAGATCTGAAGCTTCCAGAACTAGATTATGAATTCTGTAATGTCAGAGTCAATGCCTTCTGCATCTTGGTGATCATCAGAATGACTGAGTTTGAATCTGACAATTGAGTCTTATAATAAGTAGCTCTGTCATTAGTCCACTTAGGAATAACTGGGGCTTGAAGAAACCATACTTCAAACATATCCAAGTTAGGCTAGTGCCTTCTTAAATTATAGATGTTCTTTTTTGAGTGTACTCTGGCTCTAGAGACTTAGAATCTGGGTGCTGACTCTGACTCAAACCCACACTAGATATGAGACTTTGGGGAAGGGATTTGCAAACTCTGTGCCTCAGGATTTCATCTCTATAATGGATAGAGAAATAATACCTGTCTGCTATTTATGTTGTTGTGAGGATTGAATAAGAACCTAGAGCTACACCTGAAAGATAAGTGATCAAATGTTAACCATCATCACCATTCCCTGGCCTTTGGAGACATTCACATGCTTTCTGCCATGAGAAATGTAATTAGTTGTCATCATCTACTCCTCGCTAACTTCTCTATGTGGAAGACATGTCCCAAAATGCCCTGACACAGCAGAGCTTGCTGAAGGACCCAGAAGTGAAAGAGCCAGACACAGAAAACAAAACAAACAAACAAACGAAAAACAGTGTTGAACAACACCTTAGAGTCTATGGCTGGGTCAACCCCCACTCTTGGTGAATCTGACATAAAGATCAGAGATGAAAATGCATGCTCTTTTGCTGAAATTCTCAAGAGCATTTGAGATTGGAGATTTGAGATTATACCAGAAAATGTACTTATGGATAACTGTGCTCCGTGGGCCATTCTAGAAGAGGGTTAAAACAAGGCCATGATTTTAAAGGTTTTGTTTGTTTGGGTTTTTCTTTATATGCGTTTTATAAACGATGTGTTTGCCTACATGTATGTGTTTTGCATTTCTTTTTCTTCCTAGAATCTTATAACATGGCTTAGAGTTTTTCCTTTTTTGCTTTGTATTAAATTATTTTTGAGTCATTCTGTGTTGCTTAAGAAGCAATAGAAGCCTGAGTTAGCGTCTGTTTCAGTGGTCTTGTCATTCAATCTGCAGACAAACACACTTTTGACATGGAAATCTCCAAATGAAAAATCAAGATCTATCCAGCTTTTCATATCTCACTAAGACTGTTTTTAACCTACCCCAAAAATGCAATTCCCTAAAAGGACTCACAAAATCATCAAACTACTTTGACACTAAATAACCAACTAAAATAGCAGGCTGAGGAAATACATCACTTTTTGAAGCCATAAAAATACAGGTTCATTTCTGTCTCTAAATCAACCAATCAATGACATATAAAAATGCTCTATTGACTACCTATTGAATTCTTCGCCTTGAACTTCACTTTGTGGGATGAAGAGTGGGAAGGGAGGAGAGAGGCTAACAGTTATTGATCACTTGTACCAGAAAATTTACTTATGGATAACTGTGCTCCGTGGGCCATTCTAGAAGAGGGTTAAAACAAGGCCATGATATCAAGAATCAATTTCCGCTGGCTCCACCTCAATGCACAAGCAGAACTTCGAATTTCCTCCCTCAGATTATACTCCCAGTTACTTTTGACAATCCCTGATGAGTGACCAACATCTGCTGACATGCCTGTCTCCTGGGCTTGTGCCTCGCCCTTTGTGCATCAGCCCATTTTGCCTCCTCAGGCTCTGGCTGTGACCTGCTGGTGACAGCTTTCTGTCATCTCAGTTTTCTCCTCTAATTACTTCTGACCACCTCTTCACATTAAGACTCTGACTCTTTTAAGCCTCCCCGTCTTTTTCCCCCTTACCAGACCTACAGTCTCCCTGCTGTCATTACTTTCTTCCTGATCTGGTTTATACCATTGGTCCATTATTCTATCTCTTATCTTCTTAATAACCTTATCTAAGAGGTTGATTCACATCTTCAGCATCTTCTCTTATTCCCAGCTTTCCCTCACACCCTCCATCCAACAGATCAGCCAATCTTACCAACTGTGGCTTGAAAATATAATTATTTCTCCAAATATCATCAGCACAATTCTGTCCCAAGCCATCATTGTCTATGTTCTGAACCAAAGCAACAGCCTCTAAATGGGCCTCTCTCAATTTGATGACTAAGACAGTCCCCAAAAGGTAAGACCCCAATAGGTAGTTTTCAAGTCCATTTCATCCACGTCATTAATCTTAATTTTTTAAATCACAAATCTGATTCTGCCAAGCTTTCTCTTAAAGCCCTTGTGTCCTGCTTTGCTGAAATAGAGTTTGAATGTGTTGCCCCTGCCTGCCCATCCCGTCTTATCTCTCATCATACCCCACCACACAGGCCATTTGCTGGCCATGCTAAACTTGCCAACAGATGCCATGTCCTCCCTTCATTTTGAACCACTTACAATATCTTCCTCCATCTAGAACGGCCTGCCCTCTAGATTGTATCCTACTGTTCTTTGGCTTCACATTAAACTAAATTACTCCAGAAAGGTACCCTCACTGCCCACCCCAAGCATGTGTAAGATATGCCTCCTATGTGGTCCCGCATCAGCCTATACATCCACTACCACGATCGACATTGCAATAGTATCAACTGTTTGGCTCTATTCCCCCTCCCCTCCGATATGTAAAATAAGGAGGCAGAGGACATGGGCAACACCGTGCAAGTGCCAGACCTGTGGAGAATGCTCACTTGGTATCAGAAGAATGAATGAGCAATGGGAAGTGATGGTATCAGCTGCTAAGGCCGCCGATACCTCTACTAATTGAAATGATGCCCCTGTAGAGGGTGATGATGCCACTGATGTCAGCACAGGGAGCATGGATGCCCAAGGCTGAGGGCGTAACACCTGCAGAGCAGCTGGCGCCCCACCACCATCACAGTGGACATGGAGCTGGGAATCTGTCCATGTTCTCTCCTCAGGACGACCTTAGTTAAACAGAACTTTTAAGACTTATCCCAGTGTTTACCCTCCTGGAATTCAAACATGAGTCGATGGGACCTGGAATAGAGAACAGCAGAGTGGTAGGTGGAGAATAATCTGCAGAGCATTTCTCCTCTTGGAGGTCCTGCACCTCTCTTGAAGGCCCCATCTTTGTCTTCCTAGGTGAGTCTTTGCTAGGATGATACCAGTTCTCAAGTGGAAATAAATTCTCACTCCTTCTCAGCAACTGTGCCCCTCTCCAGTCCTCTAGAGCAGGGGTTGGCAAACTGAGGCTCGCGAGCCACATGCGGCTCTTTGGGTACGTACATGTGGCTCTGAAGTAAAATTGAAAAATGAAAATAAAACTATCATAGTTTCATTTATAAAATTTTTAAAGGATATTATTCACATAATGGTGATTTCATTTGTTATATAAGTCTCGCAAAACTTCGAGGGACAGGATTGGCTCTTCTGTCTCAAAAGTTTGCCAACCCCTGCTCTAGAGAAGTCTTAAGAGCGAACACGGATTAGGCTCAAACAAAACTCATGGTACACACATCATAAATCTTATGAGTCATGCACAATATGTAGTCCGAATCTTACAGGTGGGGAGAATGAAGGCTCCCATACTTAATATCATTCCTATACTTCATATGACCTTCCTTCTAAAGCAAAACAGAAAAGTTGCAGGATATGAACTAATATTTCAAAGCAGAAACTACTCACTAGAAAAGGTTTCAGAATACTTGTATACTACTAGTTTCTGATCTGCCCCTAATTAGCTATGTGGCATTCAGCAAATTAAACACCTCTGTGAGCCTGTTTTTCTCATTTGTAAAACAATCTGGTTTTGTTAGATTGCTAAATTCCTTTTGTGAAAGTCCAGGAACTACTGATCTCTCTCCTCAAAGATGCAACAATCTATTGGGAGAGGTAAGGCTCAGCAAAGAAACAAAAATAACAATATATCCTATAATTAAGGGCTGATAAGAACTCTTGAAGTTAAAAGTACAAAGAGGCCTAAGATAAGTAGATTAGAAAAATAAAAATTAGAACAAATGAGTCTGAGTCAGCCTTGAATGAAAGATAAAATAAAAAGACACAGAATCTACAGTGATTTAGTAAGTATCTAAAGCAGGCCTACGTATTAGTCCTTGAGGTCTACTTTGGCCAGGGCCCCCCCGAAAGTGATTCACATAAATAACAATGAAGTAGCTTGTCATCTATTAAAACAAAAGATTCAGTTTAAAGGTTCAACATAAAGTCTCCAATGGGCAAGCCTTCACCTATCAGGAAACTCAGCTATACAGAATGACTTATGCCTGTGGACTTGGAATAGTGACAGTTCCACTGTAATAATAATAACCAGAGCACTGGAAAAGGAAAAGACAGATGGACCCATCTTCTAGGCCTTACCATCACTCCTCCTGATTACTCTTGCTTATTTTGAGCATCGACAAAACGGTGTGGCTGTTATCATAGATCTTTGCATAGCATTGATTCAAGCGTGTGTTGAAACAAGACTGCTACTGTGTAATTCATTTATATCACTGGCTCATACTTGCCTCCTTTTCCCTTCCTTCGATCTTCCATATCTCCAAGATGAGCATTTATCTTACTTTACTCTCCTGCTCCTCTCCTGTTGTCAGTCTAGCAGGTGTTCTTTTCAGATTGCTTTCATTCTTCATTATTCATTTTGGGTCCCTTTCTACTTTTGGGTCCATTTTTATCCTTCCTTTTCCTTCCGATGTACCTCAGGCACTACGGCCATCCATTTGTCAGAAATGTTTGGTGCTATTTGTTTGTGGTTGTTTCGCCCTTAAACTAGGGCTTAGAAAATCCACCTGGTGAGCTGTTTCTTGTTTATAAGGGAAGAAAGGCTCTCTAAGCTTAGAAGTTAGAAATCAGAGCTGTCATTTTTCTTCATACCTGCTTCAGGACTGATCCAACCATTCTTCTTCAGTGGCCCTGTTTGGTTCTGAATGACATCCCCACTTATTTTTTTCCAGCTATAAATATAGTTGAAGTGCTTTTGAAACTGTGTGGTCCCTGATTTTCCTGTTTCCAGAGTTCAGAGGTTCCAATCACTTCATGCTTATTTAGTATGTGGCAAGTTGTTAGTGTTGAGGATCACACAAAAGTATTTAAATAAGTGTACAAGTTCATTTCTTTATGCATTTAAATTACTATGTATGGCTAGACTATCACAGAGAGTCACCCCTACCCTTTCAAAGTGATTCAGAGCCCACTAGCTGGCTCTGGTCATTAGATTACTATTTCGGCATCTTTGGGGCACGAAGGCACAGCCCATCAGCAACAGAGGGTATACCAGCAGAGACATCCCACAGGCATGGGAGAAACAAAAGCCTCAGAACAGTACAGGGCTCCTGATTCAACTCTCATCAAAATTGTAAAAACAATGCCTTCCACACTTTAGGGACTTGTGATACACACTGCCAAAAGGTGCAGGAAGCCCTTATTTAAGTGAGAAAACATAAAGAAAAGAAGAGGGGGAGGCAGAAAGGGGAAAGAGGAGAGGCGAGGAGAGAGAAAAGAAAAAGTTAGACATCTTAGAGGAAATAATCAATGCAACTTTCCAACCCTGATATTTTACATACAGCCTTCTTTTCTGAGCAATGGGTGTCAGAAGTTTGCGCTGCTTTGGATGCTTCATTTTATTATTATGATTTTCTGAAAATTTGTTAGACTCTTAACTAGTCTTGTTAGAATCAAGGCAAATTTATCTCCCTTTCGGGTATCTGTGTGTGTGTGTGTGTGTGTGTGTGTGTGTGTGTGTGTGTGTGTGTGATTTGTATATTTCTAAATAGACAGAAATTGATTTTATGTGGAAATTAGAGGAACCAAAACCTTGTAATAAGAAACACAGAGCATGTCAGTAAAGACGACCTCTTGGCGTTACACAGGGAGCCTTTAAATAACAGTGGCCTGGATCCTGTAGTGATAATAAGGTCTATAGGTGGCACCATTTCCGAAGCCTGTCCTTACATCAAATTCTAAGAGGTACTTTATTTTTCAGTTTAGTCAAATACGCTAATGGTGCCCCAGCTCGCAAACTTCTTTTTGGCCTTCTGATCTGAATATATGCAGCAGCACGAACTGACTGACAACAAAATTCTTTCCGTTTTAAAGTAAACATTTCCAATTTATTTTCTTCTGTAGTTGTAAGTAAACATTTGGAGGGGGAAAAAGAGTTTATTCATTTCCTGATTCAGAACTTGGCTTTTCATTATTCAGGGATTCCTGTAGGGCATGTATGTTATCTACAACTGTGGACACTTCATTTCTGCCTCCTTCTGTTAAGTGATTCTGCAGATTTAAAAATAAATATTCAAAAGACATCACTCGATTTTTTCCAATATTTCTGTAGTTTCAACCTCACTACCCTGCACTATGTTTTCCTTTTCTGTCTTCTTCTTTAAAGCACCAGCTTTAATACTAGGCACTTTGGTTTTTAACTTTTTTACAACTCTTTGAAAAGATGTCTAACTTAATATCATGAGGGAGTGAATGTAAACTCTTTTTTGGTACTAGCACACCAACATTTATCTATTAG
Organism: Hipposideros armiger; assembly: GCF_001890085.2. Classification (NCBI taxonomy): domain Eukaryota; kingdom Metazoa; phylum Chordata; class Mammalia; order Chiroptera; family Hipposideridae; genus Hipposideros; species Hipposideros armiger. The sequence continues at coordinate 3,083,683 of NW_017731386.1, forward strand.
TATCTACAAGAGTGATTTCATGCTTCTTTCTCTGAGTTAGTCAACTCATACATGTTAGATACAACAAATGCTGTATCACGATCACTGTTCAATGAAACACCCAATATTTTTACAAAAGTACATAAGATATTTGAACAAAATTTCATGACAATATTATGGAATGTTCATTTGCTTCTGAGTCAATTTTTCCATCATGGGGTGTTTATCCCTATTTATAATTTATTTTTTCTGCACATTTGTATGTCCATCTCTAAAGATCTCAGGACACAGCCCTTCACTGAGTTTCTCTGCCCAGATCTCGTTACCCGTTTACATTTTGTGTCTAAAATAGCATGGACTTCAGAATGCCTGTGAAAAATGGCGAGATGCTCACAGAGTTGTAGAAACGTCTGTTTAGTTTATATTTCAGTTATTGGTAATGGTGTTCTGAAACTTATAGTGTTCTAAGAGCTGGATACATTTTTGTTTTTCCTTTTCGTCTTCAAGTATCATCATTTCTCCAAGCAAAAATAATGAGAGCTGTACTAACCGCTGACTGTATACTATCTGAGTACTGGAGAGTGCTGAGTAGATACAGCTTTGTAATGCTAGAACTACAAAAAGAATTTTAGAAGGAGGTATTTGGATTTAACAACAGTAGAGTCAGTTACTTAAATTTTTTTCATAGTAGCTTTCACATCCTTGAAAAAAAGAAAAGTTTAATAGTATTTTTAAAAAATATAAATACAGTATGGGCTCAATAAAGCATTCAAACAATAGAGAAAAAGCAATCCCTCACCACCCTGCATAAATCGCCATTTACACGCTGGTTATTTGAAGTGACAGATATTAGGAGTGCCATCTATCGCTTTTCAGGCAGGTTTTTTTCTATAAGAAATAGTTCACATTACTCATGCTGTTGATAAAAATTTTTTTTTCAATTTTCAGAATTGTCAAAATGTACTGAACATCTTTCACTGTCACACATGAAACTCACTTCCTACTGTTAAGTGGCTCCAGACCACTCTCCACTGGGGACATGCAGCTTTCCTTCCCCATGATGACGGAAATATAAGTTGTCTTCAATTATGCATTATTTCAAAGAATGCAGAGTGAACATTCTTGTCCATTTATATAGCTATTTACATAAGATAGGCATCTGAAAGTAAAATTATATAACCAAGTTTTACATGTATTTAAGATTTTTTATAGACAATACAAATGGCTTTCAAAATCACTTGACAAATTGCTGTCCTGACAATAATGTTGTAGAAGATATTTATTTGATATACTGAAACATTGTTGTTATTTTCATTTTGGGCAATCTAATAGATTTTACATATTATCTTATTTTTGCTTTGTATCTTAGCCATATGTTTAATGCACATTTGTATTTATTCTTTGAAATACCTCTTCATATTATTTGTGGTTATTCCTTGAGTTTTCCTTTTTGTAATGTATTTGTATGAGCTCTTTGCATATTAGGGATATACATCATTTGCCTATTAAAACTGCTATGTGCATTTTCCCCAAATCTGTCATTTGAACTTTGTTTTTAGTGCCTCCATTCTCAAGTTTCTGTTTGTATCTGTCAATCTTTCCCTTTACGGCTTCTGCAGGAAACTTAGAAATTGAAATCATCCTAACAATGGTTAAAAATATACGTTTCAATAGGCAGCATTATGAAAATTGTTTTTTTTCTTTCATAGTAACTCAAAGTCTACACAAATGTATTTCTATACACTGAAAAGTAAAAATAATTTATAATGAAACCCTGCTTGACCCAGCAACAGCTCCTCTATTTTGCTAATGGGAGGTGGGAGGAGAGAGAAGGGAAACATCCTTTAGTGGCTGGGTTGAATATAAATATTAACCTGCTGATGAATGTATTTAATGGCGGCCTCCCCTCAGGGTTAACTGTACACAACACTGCACTCCTGTAGGAAACTGATTTTGCCACAAAATCTTACATTAGTAGGACTTCAATTATAGTTTACAAAAGTTACATGGAAAAACAAATGTGAATGTAGCTAAACTGTTTTATATCCTAAATTCAGATGTAAATGTGGCCAGGGGTCCAGGCTTATAGGCATAATGACCTTAATCATGAAGGATGCATTTTGACATCAGTTTGTGAGTCTCAAACTCATAGGGCCTTGAGGATGTGGGACCCAATTTTCCTGCAAATTCTGAATTATATGGACTTTTCCTTATCCTTTGTTAGGCCTCAACTATTAAGTAGGTCAATATTCTCCTTGTTTTTAATCTCTGTAAGAGTGAGCTGTTTCCTTTGCCAGAGCCTTTCCAATCTCAATTCCTTAAGGCTTAGTCAGAAGGACAAGAATATATCAGAAGTCAAGAACAGGAAACTAGCAAATAAAGTACTGAAACTCTAGTTCTCAATTTTGTAAAGAAAAAAACAAATTTACAGGACTCCCTGAAGGCCAAAATGTACCTGATTTTGTGTGAAAGAATTATAAGCTACTAAAATATTCTTAGTATTTAGGGGAAACTACTAATTTTGTTGTGCTAGATCCACAAAATTTAAATAAGAATAATGAATTGATCTTTTAAGATAATTATATTTTTAATACAATCATTTTTTGAGAGTAAAGATTAAGTGGTAAATAGTTAACATTTTATGCATCACAAAATTTAAGAAAATAAAAAAACAAAAAAATACAAGAAATTTAATAAGATTACTCACTTTGTTTATTTATTTATTTATTATTTATTTATTTGTGTTCTTACTTACTAGGGGTTGGTAGCTCCCTGGTTTGGGGAGAAAAGGTGATCATGTCCTTAAAAACAATTAAGAGAAGTATACTGATTTATTTTCCCTCACCACAAATATCTCTAGTACAAACCAAGGAAATGTTTGCTAACCACATAACGTTCATCACGTTTCTATTTTAACTCCCATACTTTGCCTCTTTTACTGCACATTTATTTCTTGACAGGTAAGGCCTCAATTCTCCTTTGAGTGATCAAATGTGAAAACCAAGAAAGGACTCTCACAAGCCCTTTGAACTTTGCTGGTGTTGAAGGCAGGTGAACGGCAGGCTTACGTATATTATTCTAGTTGTAACTCAGGCCAGCTACCTTTACGGGAAAAGAAATCAACTTAGAACCTTCTATAGAAACTTTGCCCTTTTGTCACTGCCTTTCTTCTTAGAAAACAAGTTAAAAGGTACCATCGGCCAGGTTAATTGACTTACAAGTGTATCTTTTTAATAAGTGTCATAAAGTATGTCAGGCTGCTGAAACTTGCTTTTGGTGCGTTTTTTAAAAACTGTTGTCAACCAGATTAAAGTTTATTGTTCACATGTGCATTCGGTTTTCAAGCGGTAATGAAAGACACTGAATTGATTTGCCATGCGTAAGGAGAAAGGGGTCGTGTCCTTTGCTCTCTCTCAATGTGCCTTTCCTTCTGTGTCTTTCTGAGCTGTGTGGCCAGCAGACCTCGTCCACCTCTAGACGTTTCCACCTGCAGAACCACTCTCACAGGCTTGCCTGTGTCTACAATGTGGCTTTCTGGAGGATGGAGAGGGAGAATATCTGAAGAGGGTTATTTCACAGTGTCTACCAACTTTTAAAATTGAGTATTTTAAATAGAATGACTTCTAAATGAATCCCTTTTCCCCTGAGGACTTAGATAATTTTAGAAATATTTTCCTTTGGTTTTAATTGGCAGATGTTCAGTGTTCAGGTAAAGCCAGCATGACCCTAGCCTCTTGTCCCTCAAGTCCTACCTCGACCTTTACAGCTCCCTTGCATGACTGTTTCACAAAAAGACCTAGAACAAAATTTTGGTAAACAGACTTGAAATATTTAATTTTCAAAGCATCCTACTATCTTCCAAAATTCAGGAACATAGAAAGGATGTAAAGGAAGTCTCAAAATGGTCACAGATATGACCACCATATCCTCTACCTGACCAGTTCCGTGTCACCATGGAATCTGCAATCTTAAACCTCATTACTGTGATTTTACATATAGTAATACCTTGGTTTGTGAGCATAATTCATTCCAGAAACAAACTACTTGTATTGCAAGACATCGTTCATTTACCATGTTAAAATGTATTATTGGGTTGTTGGAAAAGTCATGACGTATTTTGTCTATGTTTTTCAAATGTCATTTATTTATATAAAAAATAAAGATCAATCAATGACATATTGCTTGTTTTGTTTGATAACCTTTTGCCATCTTTCAGTGAGCTTCATAATTCCTCATGCATAGAAGGACCTGCCTTTATCAGTGAAAAACTGAACAAGGTGCTGGTTTACAGCCTCATCGGAATTGAACATTATACCACACAAGGAGTTTTGAAGAGAGCGAGGCGAGTGGAAGTCTGATGGCACAAGGTCAGGCGAGTACGGTGGGTGTGGCAACACATCCCATCCAAGCTCCAATCATTTTTGATGGGTGATCAAACTTCTGTGTGGTCTTGCATTGTCTCAATAGAACACAACTCCTTTACAATTAATAAGCTCTAAACATTTCTGGATGATAGATTCATTCAAGCTGTCCAATTACTGACAGTACACATTCGAATTGATTGTTTGGTTCCTTAGTAGGAGGTAAAAAAACACAACACCTTTAAAATTCCACCACACTGAGAGCATAACTTTCCTCTGATGAATGTCTGCTTTCAATGTCATTTGAGGCGAATCATCACATCGGGACTAAGACCATTTGTGTACCACATTGTTGTCAACAATCCACTTCTTGTCACCAGTTATCAGTCACTTCAAAAAAGAATTGTTTTCCTCATGTTTAATGAGCATATTGCAGATGTTTATACGGGCCATCAAATGAACTTCTTTGAGTTCATGCGGAACCCAAATATCGAGCTTGCTTATGTATCCCAGCTTCTTCAGGTGATTGTGAATGCTTGAGTATGGATGTTCAATGTTTCTGCAATCTCTCCTGTCGTGTAATGTGGGTTTGACTTGATTGATGCCTTTATTTTGTCATCATCAACCTCGGTGGCCTCCCTGACTGAGGAGCATCATTGAGATCAAAATCAGCAGCACGGAATTTTGTGAACCATCGTTGGCATTGATGTTCTTGTAGAGCATTGTCACTGTAAACTTTATGCAACTTTTCACAAGCTTGATGTGTGTTCTTCCCTTTATGAAAGTAAAACAGTAAAATATGGCAAAAATGCACAGTTTGGTCTTCTATCTTCAACTTGTAAAATCTCAAAAACTCAACCAAATTGCTCATTTTTTTAGAGTGAATCTAGAACTGTCAGCTGTCAAATGACATAGCAGTAACATAGATGAGAATGACTCTGGTACTTCCAAAAATGAACTAGTGCATCTGTTGCAAACATGCGTCATGACTTTTCCAACAGCTCCATAGAAATGTTTGCTCGTCTTGCGGAACACTCACAAACCATGTTACTCACAATCCAAGGTTTTCCCATATACATTATAAGCTGAAGCTGTAGCCTTCCGCTCATGGCTCAAGCCGACAGGAAATATTTCTATAAAGAAGTAGCCAGCAGAGCTGACTGAGGAGTAGGCGGAGTAGGGTGCAGCTTATTTTCTCAATCTTAGAAAAAGTCTCTGGCCCAATAATCCCTTCACTTCCTCACTCAACTTTGCCGATGTGAAGAATGCCATAACCAAACAAAAAGAATTTCTATCAGAGGCTAGAAATATTTGTTTTCTGCCCTAATATCAGAAATACCATCGCTTGAGAATTTGATGTATTTGTCATTTTATTGTTCATCTTCCTACACTAGAATCTAAACACAATGAAAACATGAGCTTTGCAACATTTCTGAATCTCTGGCATTTGGTATAATTTAGGCTTCAATAAATTTTTGAAGGGAAAAGTAAGGTTTATTTTTTCATATGTTAATTATCTCTTTAATACAAAAAAAAAGTGAACAACACTTTTACGTAACGCGTACTCTAATGTGAGGTGAGTCATTCCACACTTTACATGTTTGCAGGTAAGACTAAGGCTGCTGCTACAGGATGGAGTGGGACCTTGGGAAAGGCTTGAGAGACAGGGGGACTTACTTCTCAGTGACACTGAGGAAGCCAGTAGCTTTTGGGGCATTCAGGTCATGTAAAGGGTAGGGGTTAAAAAGCAAGTTGCTAAAATTGACATGCTATACATAGGACATAATAGAGAAAGTATAACGATGAACAAAGTTGGGAAACAGAGAGACAGGAGACAAATGGAAACAGGAGGAGAAAACACACGATTTGGCAGTGTTAGTAAAAACTATAGTGCCTCTCAGGGATCGCTCTGTATAGTAGACAGATGACAACATATGGAGTTTCAACAGAATCCAAGAAGGCTGAGAATGTAGAACTAGCATCTTAGCGAGAAGAGTGAGCACTGGAAATGTCCTGTTTTTAAATTGACCCTGTGTTCTCCCAAACCCTCATGTCTCCAGGTTTCCTTTCACTCTGTGGATCTGTTTCCATTGAGTATGTGTGTATGTGTGTGTGTGCATTGTGTGTGTAAGGAGGGTCGGGGAGAATACACCCAGGTACCATCTTGGGGCTGTCACCTTTACAGAACTGCGTTGACAGAGGGTCTGGCTCTGCCCCTACGGTCATTCCTCAGCCCACACGTTATAAATGTGCCCCATCTACACAGCCTCTCTCCGCCTGAAAGCAGTCCTCCTCCTAGGCTGGTAGAATGCTTCAGGAGCCCTAAATAAGCACAGTGCTCAGCTCAGTACCAAGCCAGTCTTGTCATCTTTGTGCTGTTAGTCCTGGTAATGAGTTTCTCCTAGTCTCCAGGTCAAGGGCTTTCCCCATTTATTGTAAGTCTAGTCACTTGTTTCATTGCTTCTCACCCAAACCCTGTTTTCAGAAGTTTCTCCTGTGAGTCAACTGCAGCTTTGCAACATCCTAGAAACTCTACAGCTATCTCCTGTTACTGCCAGCCTCTCCGTGAAAAGCCATGCTCACTCCCACACTCTCCTTCACTCTCACCTTCTCCTGGCCTGGAATCTCTCCCACAGCCCTCCTAGCCCAAAGCGCCAAAGACTATCAGGAACTTCAACACAATCAGACCTTCTTGATCTCTCTGTTATTTATTTTCTATTTCTTACAGCAAGGGTCACAACTGTATGAAATGCATGTAACAGTTTCAAAACCCTATGGTCCTTCCTCAATGTACTCTCTCATGCATCTCTCATAAACAGCCTTGGGAAGAAGGCTGGACAGGGCCGGTGTCCCCATTCATGGATTAGAGCCTCATGGCAGAGAAGTGACTTGGTCAACATTAGCACATGAATCTTCTCACCCTGGCTGGCACCCATGTTCTGCCCCATTCTAGTCCCTGATTCAGGAAAGGGTCACAATATGGGTGGGGTTACCTAGGGAAGGAGCATGGAAGAGGTGGCTTTTGAGAGGGGCACTGAAGGAATCAATAGATGAGCCTGGGTGGGAGAATACATAGACAAGGAAAGTACGTGAGCAGGGCTGCATGATCTGAGCATGAGTAAGAGGGAGGCACAATCCTCTGGACGTTTGGGATTCTTTGGGAAGTGGTAAGAGCTGAAGATGGATACATTTAGCCTATAGGTGTGTGCTTGTATACATGTGTAGGTGCACATGCACATGTGTGTAAGGTTGGGGAGAATTTAGTGAGAGGTGGCAGCGGGAAGGGTTCCAAGGTAGCATTCCTTTCACAAAGCCTTCAGCAGTAGACAATGAAGTCAGTAGAGCTATCCTGGAACTAGCACTGTCATTGGAACCAAAAGGTCCAGTTGCTTTTCAGTGTGGCCATTCGGGAGCAATACAGCACTTAGCAACACCACCTTCCTGAGACACATCCTTATGACCCATGAAATGCACATGGTCAAATCGTTATTTTAGCAACATATGCAATTATGGGGGTCGGGGGGAGCGTTAAAAGTAAAACTGAGATAGTCTGTTTGAAAGCACATCATGAGCTAGAATGAACTCTCTGAAAATAATATTTTATTCTCATATTAAGAGCATCAATGAAAATCCATGGTGGAAGAGCTAACACACACGAGTGCACACTCACACAGACACATCTCTATAATGAACACTTAAAAGTTCACCATCTCTTTTCCCTGATAGTCCAACAATTTCCTTGACCACCAGGGCACCTCCTCATGAGGCCCTCAGGGTGATGCTGTTCACGATGCCCATACCCTCCTTGCCTCCCCCCATCACCGTCCCCAGAAACCTTCACGGAAAACAAAGAACTCTGCTTGTTGTTCCTTTCAGAACACAATCAACACTGCCAATTGGAAATGGCATGAATAATTTAACCTCCCGGCAGGGGCTGGACAGGATCGGAAGATGCAGCAGCTTCCCAAAATTAATAAAGGCTTTTATAGAGCCATAAAAAGCCATAATTCAATCATTTTAAAAAGGGCACCGAACGCAACGTTTATTAAAGCCTGGGTGCCGCTGAGGTGTATGCAGGGAGGCCAAGAATGCTCACTCAGCAGCAAGGGCCCTCATGCACGCCCACCCCCTCTGAGGCCTGACAGGCAGATAACCTGAACCAAGCATTTAATAAGCAATATTTACTGATGATGCTTCCCTGACTGGCTCAGTCAGGAGAGAGTACTAATAAAGAGGATGACTGAAACAAGGGAGGAATGTTTTCTTTTTTTTTTTTTTTTCTATTAACAGTAAGTGATTGTGCTTGGAGTACAAGAGCCACCTACAATATTTCTGGACACAAATTATGTTTTTTTCTCAGTCTAGCCAAACACTTTGGGGTGAATTTGTTCAGGCTACCCTATTCCTCTTTCAGTAACTTAAACAGGGCAATGGCAGTACTTGCTTTCTCTGAGCTCCAGTTTCCTCACTCAGCAGGGATGGCACCACGTGTTTGCTTGCAGATAAAATATTTCAGTTTCAAGATAATATGCTCCCACAGTCACTGTCCACAGTGGTTCGGAATGTCCAGCCTGTTCCTACGGGTGGCCCATCTATGACTACAAGTGCCCCAGGATAAGACCGAGCCAGTCACACTGTGCTGAGAACACAGAACTCAAGACCAACGTTGCCCAGTTTGTGTGATGCATGAAGACGGCCCACAGGAGAGAGTAAACGTGGTGGGAAGTGAGGTGCTTCCGTCCAGAGGAAGGGGTATGTTTTTACGGATCTTCCATATGGAGGAAGAGGGGCCTGTTTGTAATTCATGCAACGGCACTACCAGTGATGGCAGTGGCCCTGATCTGGTCAATCCCTCTACTGGAGCTCTATTCCACTCCTGTTCCTTAGAATTCAGAGTTCTCATGTGTTAAGTGATTTTGCTCTCTAATGATAACTAGCCCATGGTGGCAAGGCTGCCTTTTTGAGGAGCAGAGGGCAGGGTCAGGGGAAGGGACAGGTTAGAACATGCCCCATTCTAACAAACAAAATAAAAGTCTCAGACCTCAAGGATCTCGGCAGGGTTGGTCCAAGCATGCCTCTCTCTGCTCCATTTCTGACTTTGCTCTTTACTGGGGCAACTGTCCCAGGGCTACCAGAGCAGATGCATTTTTAGCAAACAAAACATAAATAAATAACCAGCTTCACAGCCAGGATGGGCTCGCGGTGACTTGTCTGACCCATATAGCTTCCATGTGCTTTGCCCTCCTAGCTGCCTTTCTGAAGTACAAGGGGATATGTCTTTGGGCACCACTGGGACTAACTGATCTTCCTGTTGGCCTAACCTCAAGTGACAAACTGCTGGTCCTCATATATCACAGTCTTTCCCAGCAAGGATTAGGTCAGGCTGGGCAGAGGTTTTACTAATGAGATCATGCATAATCAATAAGGATCAGCTGACATCTCGTCAACTCCATCACTGTCACCAGTGGGGCTGAGGTAAGGCAATGAGGAGGGGCGACCTATCGGCTACCTGGAATCTGAACAGATGCACGGCACTGGATGGAGCTGGTGCCTCTCAATACAAGCCCAAGTCTCATTAGCAGAGGAGATAGGTTCATGCATTCATTCATTTATTCATCCCTTCCTTTGTCCATTCCATGGACAGTTAGTAATGTGTCAGGTCATAGCAGCGCTTTCTTACAGCAGAGGGTGACACGGAGAAGGACCCCGTACATTTGAAGCTTCCCCTGGATCACCCCCATTCCACTAGGGATGACAAAAAAGAGAAAAGGAGAGCAAGAAAGGGCAAGAGAGAAAAAAAGAAACAGAAAGAGAAAAGAAAGGGAAAGGAAGGAAAGGGAAAAAAATGAATAATCTCAGATAATTTACAGGCCCAGTTTTAACATAGGGCAAGATTAAGTAAAAAGACTCAAAGCTTAAGTTTGAGAGGTCAAAAAAAAAAAAAAAAACCCACGGACACCTCTGTCTTAAACTAGCCACATGCTCTGTTCAGGGCTCCTATCAGGCCTAGTCTACCTTTTGGTGATTCTAAACAAAGAGATAAAATCCAGCTTGCTCACATCAATAGCTTAGTTTGTCATTAAATCCATAAAGTTTGTAATGGACAATTACATCATTTCCTAACACAAAATTAAATCTGACTGTATTCAACTACATAGAATTCTCAGGATGTTTTATTGAACGGTCAAAGGTGTACATTCATGAAGGTGTATGTGTACACACACACACACACACACACACACACACACACACTTGAACAATGCAGGGGGTTGAGGAGTTAATCCATGTACAGTCAGAAATCCACATGTAACTTTTGACTCCCCCAAAACTTTGCAGCTCTTAGGTATCCATAGGGGGATTTGTTCAAACCTCCACAAATATTGAAATCCATGTATGCTCAAGTTCCTTATATAAAATGGCATGGGACGGTGGATAGGGTCCACCCTCTGCATCTGCAGTCCCAACTCTGGTCTGAAAATACTGCCTTTGAATCTCTGTTGGTTGAATCCACAGATGTGAAACCTGGGGATATGGAGGGCCAGTGGTATATTTATTGAATAAAAGCTATGTATAATTGGACCAGCACAGGTCAAACCCATGTTGCTTAAGGTTCAACTCTATGTATATATGTGTGTCATATGTACTTTTTTTTTCTTTAACTGATATGCTTCTATTCAGTAATTTGGAGTACAAAATAAAGTCAATTTTTTTTAGAAACTAACATCAAATACCAATTTTGCTTGTTAGAAAAAGGCCTATTTTTTTTCTCCCCAAACCACTTTCATTTGCACTCTCATGTTCAAGTGACTCATTTTACCCAAACTGCAAAGATCTCATGCAAAGAATTCCCAAGTGAGACAGAAAAGAGCAGTGCTATTTCTCTTCTCACCACTAATACCTGACTCGCAGGCTTCAGCTCCTACTCATTATCACTCATTCAGGTTATTGGCAGGACTCAGTCCTTATAGCTAGCTATAGGACCGAGCTGATTTCTTGCTGGCTGTTGGCCATGGCTCACTCTCAGTATCTAGAGACCATCCTCAGATCCTAGTCACATGGCTCTATCTGTGTGGCAGCTACTTCTTCAAGGTCAGCAGGAGAATCTCTCTCCAATCTGCTATAACAGAGTCTTACATAAGGAAACATAATCATGGGAGTATCTATCCCATCACCTTTGTCAGGTGACATAACCCAGGGAAGTGAATAACTCCCCCACTATATCCATATGTCCCACCTACACTCAAAGGGAGAGAACTATATAGAGCATGTGCAATAGGGGTCTGCAATCTTGGGAACATCTTAGAATTCGTCCTACCACAAGTACACACACAGTATTGTAAATATATCATACAGACACAAATCAATAAATTTTCACAAACTAAACACTCATATCTACTCACACACAGATCAAGAAAAAAAAAATGAATGAAAGAAAGGCCATTATATAGTAGCATCCCAGAAACTCATTTCTTATTTCCTTCTGCTTTCTACCATAACCACCACCTCCAGGGGAAGTGACTGCCATCCTGATCTCTAACAAAACAAATCAGCTTTGCCTTTTTCTTTTTTTGTTTATACATGTAAATATACCCATAAATTGAATCACACAATATGGACTCTATTTCTAGCTTCTTTTTCTCACAATAAGCTCAACACTGTATAGTTTTCCATTATGTCATATTTCCACTCTACTGTTGATGGACACTTGGGTGTCCGTCTTTGAGTTATTACAAATGTCGCTGTTGTGAATATTCTTGGACGTGGCTGTTGGTGACATATAAGTACAGCTTCTAAGTTGGACTTCCTTGAATTCAATCTCACTTTTCCCATTGTGCTTTAAGGCCAGTTACTTAGCTTCTAAGTTGCCTTTCCTAATCTGTAGAAAACAGACTATACTACCTCCTCATGGTGTTGTGTGTGTGAGGGCAGAGGTGGGCTTAATCAACTCAATGAATATGCATTTATCTAGACATTGAGAATACAGCGGTCAACACAGTAGACAAAATGTGTGTTGTTATGAAGCTACATTCTAGTGGCACAAAGGGGAGGGACTGGGTGGGAGAAGACAGAAAAAAAGATAAACAAAAAATAAAATATGATTATATATAAGAAATGCATATGGAATGTTAGGTAAATGCTGTGGGGAAAGATGAAGCAAGAAAGGAAGGTCCTGGAATGTTGGGAGAAAGATGATGCTGAACTAGTTACAAGGTAAAGGGGATCAAATATATGGTGATAGAAGGAGAACTGACTCTGAGTGGTTAACATACAATATGATATATAGATGATGTATTACAGAAATGTACACCTAAAATCTATGTAACTGTGCTAACAAGTATCACCCCAAAAAACTCTAATTTTTTAAAAAAGAAAACAAATTAGTTTGCCAGGGATGCTCTTACTAAGAGGGTGATATTTGAGCAAATACCTAAAGGAAGGAGGGAAACTTATGCATATCTGGAAGATGAGTGTTCTGGGCAGAGTCCCTGAGACAAGGATATGTCTAGATGTTTGAAGAAAAAAAAAAAGCCAGAGAAGGATTCAAGAGGAGATCAGAAAGAAAACAGTGCACAAAGTGGTCAAGGTGGAGATTGAATAGGGTCCTGTGAGTCACTGGAACAGTCTTTCTCCCAGTGAGGTAGGAAACTGCTGGAGGGGTTGGTGCAGAAAAACGTATGTTTTAACAGCATCAGCAGAAGCTCTCATGAGAACACACTACATGGGGCTTGAATAATGAATAAAAAGAAAATGATGGGGATGAGAAAGATATAAAGAGCAGGCATTTTATGTTTATTAGCATATTTGGATGTGTTGCGTGTGTATATGTGTGTGAAGAGAGCTTATCCTATGAACATAATCCATAAGCATTAATATTGGGAAGGCCTTTCAGAGGAGGTAGAACTTTGAATGTGCATCTTGAATTATAAGTTGGTTAGAGGAATAGACATGGCAAGATAATGAATTCCTTGTTAAACCTCAAACCTAATGTCATTCTCTTACTTTCTCATTTGAACTGAAATGTACTATTGTCAAGAGATTCATTCATGTAATGCCTCCATGTTGTGGTTCTTCCCAAACTGACCAAATTTCTACCAAAGGAAGAAATGATTTTTAGTTAATAACTATTAATATAATCTGTGTTACCATTAAAACTACAGGGAACATTGTCACCTTCCTTGTTAACTTCTGCATCCTCATGTGATTTCCAATTGTGTAAACGCATCAAGGATGTAATGGGAGACTTTATTTTTAGGTTTTGTGTGTTTGTTTGGCTGGTTGGTGATGTTTTGTTTTTTGTTTCTTTGGGGGCGGGGGTTAATGAAACTTCACTCCACTTATTTCTGTGAGTGTTAGCAATCCTTCTTATATGGCTAGCCCACCGTGTTAACATGTCCTTTGAACGTACCAGATAGCTGAGAGTGCATCTTATTATTTGCACTCTAAAATCTTCTGTCTTTGTCTGGTTTTGAATCCTGGGATTCTATTAGGATGACTGAGTTAGTATGCATTCCTCACATGTGCCAATCAAATACAATATTTTCTGGGTTCTCATAGTAGTAGGTTTTCAGGACTACTATTGATAATGTTTTATTTGCTTCAATTTGTGGTATATTTTGCATCTTTAAAACTAGACTTTTTAATAAGTAATTTTTGAGATGCTACTTTCCTACATATACCCCAAGGAAGATTTCTTATCTGAATATATTATGATCAGTCAGTTTGCTGGTTTCTTTCTCTCATCTAAGATTTGGTTCCATCTCCAACAAGGTCTGGAATAACTGCTTGCCTTCTTTGCTAAGAGCAAGATGTAAACGGAGCTATTCTCTCACAACACACGTGTATAGTAATCCCAGATTTGGTGCCCTGTCCTTATAAAGGAGATTTACATTTCTGTTTTAATTAATGCTCTCTCTTTTGATTAGTTAATCATAGCCAGAGGAAAAAAAGCTTTCATCTCATCTACATCTCAGGCACATATAGCCTCATGCCAGTGGTCTGAGATCACTTATTTCCACATCTATCATTCATTTTAATCTAGGCCATCTTGGTGGAGGGGGTAGAACTGCATACATTAGCTTTTTCAGACATCATGCCCCTTCTCGTCCATTTGATTCCAGTCAATCAGTGTCCATGTGTGTACTGTATAGATCTTCCCTGCAGTTTCACAGCCTGTCAGTCACTTGTCATAAGCAAACTGGCCATCAACTTCAAAAGGCCTGGCCGCTGAGTGACTCCTCTGACAGGGTCTGGGTTTCCCTAAGGGCCTTTGCTCCACCAAAGTCTTAAAATATCAACACTGACCCCACCAGGCCTGTCCTGCAAATTCATGTAGGTACCACTTTTCTGGAATGTGCTAGTCATGAACGGAGCACATTGAAACAAGGAGCAGAGAACTGGTGTATGTGAACTGGTATCTGTATTACCAGGTCTTCCTCCCACCAAGTCAGAAGCAAAACCCATATAGCACACAAGCTTCAGTCAGCATGTGGATGGCAATAAACTACTTCTAAAAATCATAGTAATAATTTTGTGGAATTAATACATAATAAATATTTAAAATTAATTTCAGTGTTTAATTTTAGAGCTATTATTATGGCATGCAATTGATTTTTTTTCAAGTCATTCAGCCAAGAACAGATGAGTTCTAGAATGATTATGTCACACCTAGAGTAGAATTCAGTATGAAAAGCCACATTTAGAGAGGGGCAAGGGAAATCCAGAGTGAATCCTCAGGGGAGATGGCGTGAAGACCACATCAAATGAAGAATAATAGAGGACATAAAAGTGCTTAGAGAAAGAGAGTCTATGAAACTTCTTCAGAATCTATAAGGCTATAAGTTGGAAGACATTTATTATACTTTATTCCAAAGGAAGAATGAATAAATGAATGAATGAATGAATCTGAGATTCATAACTGCCTAATATGCATCACGCAATAATCTAAGTGCTTGGATTAAATCGAAAAAAAAAAGGGAAAAAAAGAAAAGTCCTGACCTGGTGGCACTCACCTTTTAGCACAAGGAAACATCTAGTGATGATAAATAAGAATTATGTAGTATTTGAGAAAGTGATAAGTACAAAAAAAGATAAAAAAGCAGGCAAAAAAAGGATACAAGATTCTTGGAGGGGTCGAGTGCATGATACACTTTTAAACAGGGTCTTCAGGATAGGCCTCATTGAGAAGGTGAGGTGTGAGCAAAGCCGAAAGGAGGGTAGAAGCACGGATCTCCGGGGGTGAGAATTCCAGGCAGAGGGCCTCAGCAGCACAACGCCAGGAAGCAGGCTATGCCGGGTGTGTGAGGAACAGAGGGGCCTGGTGTGGCTGGAGCAGACTCAGTGAGGGGAAGAGTAGAGAGAGGCTGGGGATGGGGTAAATAATACAAGGCCTTCAAGCCAATGTATGGACTTTGAACCTGGGTGACTTGAGAGGCCACTGGCAGGGTGTTGAGCGTAGCGGTGCCATAATCTGACACGTTTCATTTGAATCGTTCTTGAGGTTGAGTTGAGACTACATTGTACAGAGACAAAATGTGACCCGTCTGGAGCTTTGGCAGTAATCAGGAGAACTACGATGGTAACTTACACCAGATGGTCACAATGGCCATAGTAGAATGGATGCAGTATATAGAACAAACAAATAAAAGTGTAAGGATGCCCACTTCAAGGGGAGACTTCAAGGCAGAAGTTTGCCAATCAGGACAAGTTTGGAAGCAAACTCTGGTCTCCTAGACCATTACTAAAATGAGTTTTTGGAAAAAATAAAATGCTCTACCATATTGTAAAGGAATGAATAACATTAAAACATGAACACTTCCCTCAAGAAGATCATTTCTTTCAGGAGAGAAAAATAAATCAATAATTTTAGCACAATGTGATAACAGAATGAAAAAAAAAAAATGCCATGGAACTCCAAATAAGCAAATCCTACTATATACTCACTCTCAAAACTGGAACGCTTTAATAAACTCATGAGCCTCAGTTATCTCATTTGTATTAAAATATAAAAAAAATAACATTTTCCATCTTTATGCTTGTGAGCAGGAAAGGATATAACAGGTGTACAAAACCTAGCACTCCCTCTCTCCCTGTTGCTTTACTCCAGAAACACATTTTCCCCCATCCCTGCCATCTCCACACCCACCCAGGGCAGGTCCACCACTTCCCAAGCCCTGTCCACCCATTTTTTTTTTAACTTCCTCATTTTGCCATGTGGATCCCTCTCCATGTGGATTTTCTTTCTGCCACCTTGCTACATGTGAAACCTGGCTTACCTCTGATAACGCTACTTGTTTGAAACCATTTTATAATTGGCACTGTTCTTTGCTTCAGTTCCCCAAATACAGGTGGTTCAAACAGCTTATTTATTCCAAAGTGAGAATGATAAACATTATACAACTACTATTTCCTAAGAACTTACTTCAGGACATCTCCCATCCCCACTGCTTTTTTGCTGACAACCTGTAACCCCCCAGAAGACACTACCACTTTCATTAACACCTTCAGCGCATGATTCTTTACACTGAGATGGAGTGGCTCTCGATGGCAGCAGCCTGCACCACGCCTCACTTTTCTCCCATGAGGCACTGCACTTAGCAGGTGGACACTACACATTTGTTGAATAAATGAATCTTAACATTTAAAGTCTTTGAGTTCATCTTGGATGGTCTCGGAATTTATATTTGGGACTCGACTCTTAAGCTGCATTATTTGATTTCACTGGCTTTAAAGGGCATTAGTTCCAGTCTATTTCTACACCACATGTCTTACAGTGTATTGGTCCAACATAAACATCTTGAATTTTAAAATTCTCTGAAGGTATATAACATTTGTTTTCAAGTTTAAGAAAAAAATGAACTAAAATAAGCATTTCTCATCACTCCATGTGCATCAGTTCTGAGACCATATTGTTACATGTCCGACTCCATCAGACTCCTAGGCCCCACTAACTGCCTAGGACACAGTGCCAAAAGGGTTTTCCATCTGACTGGTTAGGAGTGACTGTGACTCCTGACTGCAGAATAGAATGATCTTCACTGACTGTCAGAGCTCACAAAACCAGCAACATAAGAACAATAAACAAGAATGACATTCAATGCCAAGACTACATTCTTCTGATGTTAACCATCACCCTTCATAATAAAGCTTTTTTTCCTTAATTGCTCTTCTCCCTAAACTCCAGCCTCCCATTCTGCACTCTCTCTCTCTTTTTAGTTTGCTTCACTCAGGTGGCTTTGCCTGTGTCGTTAGAGTCACCTGATTTAAGGAAGGCACAGGATCTGTGAGTCTGAGCCGTGCACTCACTGCTTGGGCACCTCCTCTGTCCTGACAGCACATTAGTCTCCTTAGGAAATTACCATTCTGCTTTTGCATGGATGTGCTCAGCACATCTGTCCTTCCAAAAGCTACCTTACTGGTATAAAACCTGGAACTATTCCTACTCTGTCCTTCCTCTGCTCACCGCCCAGGTTCTGGCAAGCTTCACTGAAGCTTTCAGTCAGTCTCTCTTTTTCATGATCTTAGATCTTAAATATCATGCCACAAAAGTGGAGGCCATCATTTTGACACGTTCATCTCAACAATGGAATCTGTGTGCAACTGGTCAACCATTTCTACTACCAGGCTTCCAGATCTGCATCGGTTCTAAGCATGATTTGTAGTTTCTCTAAAATTGTAAGCTTCCCCATATCCTTTTAGCAAATTCCAGAGCTTTGCTATAGCCCAGCAGCAAGTTTTCTTTTGTGTAAGTTAGCTAAGTTGTTTCCTTTCCTCTCTGTTTGCAACCAAAGTACCTTAACTGATACACAGCAATAAGGATGCCTGTTTAATTATGACCTCCACAGGCCTTGGGCCTAGGGGCATTGTGTAAATGCTTATTTAATGAGTTAATGAATAAAAGTTATTTTAGTATAAGAGGAAAGATGAGACAACATAAATGAGTGTTCAGATTGAGCTGAAAATGGACCCTGCCTTGTCTTTACTTCCTTTGAACACACTTTCTCTACTTCCTGTGAGTTTTTTCCTGCCCTGGTTTCCGGGTTTCAGTTGTAATTTGCTTTAAAGATAATACCGCCATGTTTCTTTGAACTGAAACTATCTAGCAATTTACAGCCAAATTTAAGTTTGGCATAACAGGCTTAAAATTCAGCTTTCCATCTGTATTCTGTTCTTGGCAAAAACCCAGGGAAACTTGGGATGTTATGCTCCTGAATTTTACAAACCAGTAAACACAAAGGTATTGGAATTGTATATCTTAGCATGAAACATTTTATCTTGTGCATAAGAAATATCAAATTGGACTGTGGGTAGGCAGCTGGGATTTGTGCTGCTTCCTCCCTTTAGAAAGGTTCTTATTTAAGAACCAGTGTCTGTAGAAAGTGATGATAAAACAAAAACAGCAATTTACTCTGTTCAGTGTTCCCAGACTGTCAAACTACTTTCACATGGATTCTATCATGCTATCTTCCCAGTGGCCCAACGTGGTCAAAGTTTGTGCTATCATCCCCATTTTATAGAGAGGTAAACAGAGCCCCCTGAAAGTCATACAGCTGGTTAATGCAAAGGCATGACCAGAATTTAGGTTTTCCTTGTGCTGATCACCAGATGTAAAGTCAATTCATTATTTGATACTTTCACACACATATCCAACAGAGTTCTGTTTTGCTGTGTATTTCTTCGCCTACCATATGCCAGATATGTTATAGGCTCTGGGGAATAGTGCTATGAACAAAAGATATGGAGTGTCTGCTCTTAGTCTCAAAGTGGAGGCAGCTGAATTACAGAATGGAGTAATTCCTAATGCCTGAGAATGTGTTCAATCTTTTGGAATCCTCAACCAGGACTGTCCTGAACATGGATAACATCAGCCTTAATTGCGATGTCGATCTTGACAGTGAAAATGAAAATCATGCTAGAGGCCAATCCCCCATTTTGTGCATTTCCTTATTGAACATTACATATCTTTATCTTCTTAAAGAATGCTAACTTCCATGTAGCTAAAAAGAAAAAAATAATGTTGACTCCCTGAAGTGTTGCTTCAGTGACATTGTCAATAATATCACTTTTCTCTATCACCATCCCTACCAAATCCACGTCCATATGAGGGCACGCTGCACCATGGTCCAAGAGAAAGCCTTGCCCTTGCTTAACCTCCAATACCCGATTATAACAAACCAATGTGGGGTTAAGAGACAATCTCAAGTGGAGAAATACTGAATCAGTAGCAAGATGTAATAAATATGCAAATCTCTCCTTTCAGAAGCCTTATTCCAGGCCATCTAATAATGTCTCCATATTTCTTCATGTTATTATTCTCTTTACTGCAGGGGGGAGGAGGCAGCTTCTGCAGCACTGCTGTTCTGCCTTCCCACCTGTTTACATTTACTATATGGCTGCCTAGGGAACCCTGCAGAAAATAATGCTTGTGTGAGCCATTTAGTTGACTACATGTCAAAAAGTAATTTGAATCAAAGAGTCACTAACTTAATTGATGGTGATGGCTCCATCCAAAAACAACCAAAGAAATTGATGTTGTGCAAATTGCACATATATTGCTCTTGAATTTGTGAGCATATTCTTGTTTGCCTTGACAGGATTCAAATTATCTTTCGGACAGCTCGACACATTACTTAAGATGTGGCTGTATGTGAATTTTAGCTGCTAAAGGGGGCAATAACAACCTTCCTGTGAAATTAATTCCCATGACTTCAACTTCATCTTGCTCTTCCTTTTACTCATTCTCTGCACACGCCCCTTCTATTCCTTTACAATTTGTACTTTAACCTCTAAGTCATTCTAGTCACCATGGAATGCAGATCTATTGTCTTTGTGGACCCCATAGAGACCTAAGGTCTTAAAGAGCAAAGGACAATGCATTATAGTCAATGAAATAAATTTAAATTCTTTGGACACATTCATCCCCTTCAGTGCCACTGGGCTCTATTTTTTAAATTGCCATTGGGTCCTTTTTGAGGGGTGGACATCCCGAGCAGTTCCAAATTGGCCTGTATTCCTGAGAGAACCAGCATTTAGATCCTGGGCTGAGGAGGGCAGCCCGGCAGCCATTACCCCAGAGTGGAGGTGGTGGGGTCAGAAGACTGGGTCAGAATAAGAGATACAGATTGAAACATTTGGAAGTGTCTGCATGAGGATGTAAGACTCAATACTAGTTCTCATCAGCAGTGCTGTCCTGAGCATATCCAGGGGGTGCCAACTCCAGGAGACAGGGCAGTAAAGTGAAGACAGCACTGGCTGAAAGGAGAAGAAATACAGCTCTCAGATATACTTCTGACACTAAGGAGCTGCTGGGCATGAGCCACAGACTCTTGATCTTCAAACAAGGTGATAAAGATTAGAGGTTTTGAACAGGAGAGGGTGGGGTTATTGTAAGATTGGGAGGAAGGAAGATTGGGCAGCATCCCACCTGCCTGGCTTCCTCCTCTGCTCAAGGAGACCATCCCATGGGACTCCAGATGCCCATGAACTTAGCTTTGAAAAATCAAAGGACTACATTGTGTTCCAGGGGTCTGTGATGGTTAATTTTGTGTCATCTTGACTCAACTTAGGGATGCCCAGATAGCTAATAAAGTATTATTTCTGGGTGTGTCTGTGAGGGTGTTTCTGGAAGAGATTAGCCCTTGATTCAGCAGACTATGTAAAAATATCTGCCCTTACCAATATGGGCAGGGATCATCCCAAATTGAACAACAACAACAAGAAGAAAAAAAAACAACAGAGAAAGGACAAATTCTCACTTCTTGAGCTGGGCTGTCCATTTTTTCCTGCCCTGAGATATTGGAGCTCTTCATTCATGGACGTTTGGACTGAATGAATTATACCACTGGATTTCCTGGCTCTCCAGATTACAGATGACAGACAGGGATTTCTCGATCTCCATAAAATAACGTTGTGAGCCAATTCCTATAATATCAATAAATCTCCTTCTCCTTCTCCCCCCCCCTCTCTCATATATATACATATGTACTATTGATTCATCCTGTTGGTTTTGTTTTTTGGGAGAACCCAGGCTAATACAGGGTCTTAATAAATTTTATATCCTAAACAGTCACTTGTATCAGGCTCAATATTTACAATAACAAAAGTCACTGCTACAAAAGTTACAGTTTATTTATGTCTCTATAATCAAAATTAACTTTGCTTCTGGGCTTCATCCATGCAAATGGTGGTAATTGTCATTTTCAAGCTCAAGCTAATTTTACTTCCTCACTTTATTTCTTCTAGAGGGAAAGAAATTTTAAGGAGAGGGCTACCCACCTCTGTTCACAGCTGCACTGGTTAGTACTGCTGATAAGACCTCCATGCATATGCACTCATCTTTCAGCATGGGTAGTACCTGGTAATTTCTTATGGCTAAAGCTTAGAGCAGCTGACTTATCCGTACAATTTATCTCTTGTTACTCATCTTTTGAGGTCTGGCTTCATTCGTCAGCCCCTTGTAAGAAGCCTGCCCACCACACACCATAGCAGAGGCTGAGTTCTCAGTTCCCTTCAACTCTAATGGTGGGCTCACACAGACTTCTTACATATTCTCCATGCTCTCTAGTGCCCAGGGTGACTCAACTTTGAAAACTATATGTCTATATCTCCCCTCTCCTCCCCTCCCTTTCTCTCTCTCTCTCTCTCTCTCTCTCTCTCTCTCTCTCTCTCTCTCTCTCTCTTCTCCCCCTCCCTGCCCTCCTTCTCTCCTTCCCTCTCTTCCTCTCCTTCTCTACTCCCTCCCCCAGAACAACCCAGCTACCTTTCCAATATGTTTGGCTGTCTCATTTTTAATATAAGGCTCTCCATGGCTTTCCCCATTCTCAGAAAGAAGAGGAAAGTTAATTGTAATGAGTGTTAGTCCCATAGATCCATATTCCTCTCCTCTCCCAGTTCATTCTCGGCCTCATTAACCTGCACTGCCCTATTCCAGGAAGAGCTCTGAATACCCCTCTACTTGTGTTTCCCTCAATCTTGCCATTCTGCTTTTTGGTTTGCTGTTGTTGTTGTTGTTGTTGTTGTTGTTGTTGTTGTTTGTTATAAACCCTGAGATCTACCCAGGCTTTGCTGTGCAAACTTCTAATATAATAAATTCTACCTCAAAGTTCTAGTTCTGGAATAAGCAATTTGGCCTCCAGACTAACTTTCTACCACAGACTTTACAGCATGGACTTTTGACTCAACTCTGATCTCAACGCTGAAACATATTATTTGCTGACCTGAATATAAACATCATTTATTCTTATCCCATAAACATGCAGAATAGCTTTCATAGTCAGGAATTAAGCAATTGTGTGATTATTTGGGCCCTATTTGGCCACATTCTAGAGCTACTCCTTTCACAGTTAAGACCCCACCATGTGTCTGGGTTTCAAAAATGTGGATAGTAAGTTAGACTGACCGTATCTACCCTAAACCTCACATTAAATCTGTGATTGCCCTGAATTATCAGCTCTTCGATAACTGAACCCACTGCATTTTAGGGTTACTCCATTTTAGCCTGTGATTTGTTTAGAACTACTAGTCACCTGTCTACAAGCCATTTATTTGATGCTGTGACTGTTTATCATGATAATGTGAACAGCGTTCCAGACAATTCCTCCCTGAAGTCATCACCACCCCAACTCCCAGCAGGGCTGCTTGGCCTTTATTTACACTGTGTCTGTGCACAGCTCCCTGACCTCAGGGATATAATCCGGTTAGAATTGAATCACGAGAAAATTATTTTATTAAAAAAGACAAAGTAACTTCATCATTTCAGCATTCCTTTGATTCATTTGGCCATTTAAACAAGTGCTTCTCAAGCTTTAATGTGCATATGAATCATCCGAGATCTTGTTAAAATGCAGATTCATATTCAGCGAGTCTGGGGCGGGGCTAAAAATGCTAACAAGTTCCCAAATGATGTCCATGCTGCTAGTCCATGGAGTACAATTTCCTGTAAATTAACTGTTATTTACTTTATTTTTTCATGGTTGTGTCTCCCTTAGTATTCTATTCTCATTTTATAATAAATCTCTCTCTTTACCCAGATATTATGATTGTGAGGTAATCCAAAATAAATGACATTTTTTATATAAAAGTTGCTTAGACATGTGTATTTTCATTCAAGTTTTTGTTTCTATTCCATTGTGCCTACACAGTGATTATAAATAACTGTCCATCTCATTACATAATACAACACTTCATACAACCTACTGAATAAAATATCTTAAAACCCTTTAGCAAAGCCATTTTCTTATGCATTAAATGACATTTAAATGTATGAAAACAATTTAGTGAAAAGAGCACCTTGTGTTCTAGGTGAAAAGTCGCATTGATGTAATAAAGCATTTGAATCCACTTTGCAGAATTTAATTTTGGCCCATACACAGTCCCAGCCCTACCTGCACCAGTCATTGGTCCTTGCCTGTTCTCTGGTGGAAAGCAGGTAAGTCGGAGCCCCCCTCAGCCTCATCTGCACAAGGGTGTTGAGGTGCCGTCACTGCTTGCTGACACCTATCTGCCTGCTCTGACCACAGGTGTGTGTGTGTGTGACCTCTGGCATGGCTTGGGAGCCTCCCTTCTCTCTGTCCCACTCCCTAGAACTGCGTTCCTCATCCTGTCTGCCAGCCCGTCTGCCTTAGCCCCTCTCTCTGCTGTGGGCGTGTTCAGAGTGGAAAGGGGTAGCTTAGGGTTGGGGAGAGATGACGGAACAGCAGAGAGGCTTCAAAAGAAATGCCTAAATGTCCAAGAAGCACCAAGCCACATGCTTTGAATTACTTTACACAAAGCAGCCTCATAGCCACACAAAACAACCTTAGAGTCTCTGCCTCGGAAAACTCGTCTTTCATTTCCAAGGAAATTTTGATGGAATAAATGAAACCCATTGTGCCTTTTCTCTTTCAAGTGACATCGCCCAAGCACAATTTGCTGTTTTGCTGGTTTTGCTGGCAGTGAAAAATGCCAAGCGCAAATCGAGTCCGTGCACTTTTGAGGCATAAGACCTTTTGCTGGCTGAAACAACACCACCACAAAGCGAAGCCCATCTTTTCTGCCACTGTCAGCAGGCAAGGGCTGCAAACACAGGAAAGGTTTGCATAAGAAAGTGCCCAAATGTTAATCCATTTTTATAACTCTACTTGACCCCAAACTTTTTATAAGCTGCTGAAATACTGAGATAACTCTTTGCTTACTTGCTCCACCTTCCTTTACGAAAAGAAGGTAGCCTAGAAGCAGGGAATTATCTGAAGTCAACAATGAGAATGGCAATCCTCTTCCTTTCCTCGGCCACTTTATCCAGGGCAGGAAGGCAGTGGGATGGGATGGAAGCCAGGAGTCTGGGGGAAGGAGACCCAGTTACAGTGTTATGTGATCTGGGGGAGGCCTCTGGGGCTCAGACTCATCTCTTGTGAAATTAAGTTAACTCCAAGGCCCTTGCAATGTGACAGTCCTTTTCTTCTAGGAATTCGGTCTGAAAATTTGTCTTTACGCTAAGGCCAGAACAAGAATACACAAATAAGTCCGAAAATAGATATTTCTCCAAAATCCTTCCCTAATTATGATCAAATCAAGCCTATGTTAATCACTGCTTACATGGAAATGAGGAAATTTTTATTTCTCAGCCTCCTCGAAGTCTTTCTAAACGTTTACATTATTGGAAAGAGTCCATTTATAACAAAGCTTCCAATTCATAAGTCAATTTTTAAAAATAGTTAAGGGGTTATAAATTATAAAACGTAAAACCACTTTTTATTTCATTAAAGCAATGCATAGAAGGAATATATGCTCCTTAAGGACAAAATATCAAGATATAAGTTCTCTAATACTTCCTGATATCTTAGCATTTTGTGGCTTTTAAATAACAGTAATTCTCAGCCAAGACCAATGGACTATTGAGGGGAGAGCAGACATGTGTCCGTGGGGATATCAGGACCTCTGCTGTTAGGCGTTGGTGAAAAAGAATTTTCAAAATGCATCTCCTCTGATACTCTGAGAGACACCTTCCACCCCAGTGTGATGGCACAGAGAAAGGCAAGCAATGTTCCCTAGAAAGTACATTACGTGTGAATGAAGAGTGGAGGTGGGGAAAAAGTGTGAGAGAGGAGAAGACCTCAGAGTACTCTTATTAAAAAAAAACCAACAAAACAAAATACCGGAGTCATTCACAAGTCTTAGAGGTTACAAATAACCATAAGGATAAACAAGAAAACTGTCAACAAATTTTATTTTTCAAATTATCTTTGTTAGGATTCCATAAAGATGCTTTTTAATATCACAGATTATATTTGTTCATAGGTGAGGAAGTCGCCAAGCCTTCTTGAAGTGAGTCCAAATCTAATTTCATTTAAACCAAGGACAAGAGGCTTAGAGAGGCTGGGAACTCTCCGTGGTCCTGAGTCAAGGAAGCCCTGGAGTAAATCTCCCCACCTTGGATGGCCTGTGGGAGCCTGTGCAGCATAAGGCCACTGAGACCCAGGGGACTTCTTTAATCTGCAAATGGGTGGATGCAGACATGTTGGATTAAAACTGGTGTGTTTGCTCCTATAATATGTGTAGCGCCCTTTAGAAAGAATAAAATAGAGAGAAAGGCCCAAAAAAGGGAAGACAAAAAAGGGGAGGGGGAGAGTGGGAAGCAAAAGTGGAAAATAGAATCTAAAATTAAAAACTAAAACATCAGGAAAGGGACGAAAAATTAAGCACAGGCTTGCTCAACAAATCTCCCATAATAGGTCTCAGAGGAACCTGTTGAAATGTGAAAGATAGTTTTATTATTAAATCAGAGGAAGAGCTATGTTAAAAACTAAGCAGGCACTAAACTCCTACCCTAGGGAAGGCGAGGCAAAAGAAAATACACTTAGTTTCTAGAAAGATTTACACAAATTCAGTCATGTTGGCCACTCTCTGGGTTGAAAATGGAAGATGTACCTTTGGAGGTTTTGGCTCTAATCATTTTATGTTGCTATCTGGGAGGACTAAGTTGCAAAAGTCAATCACATCAATTTATAAACAAGTCAGGGCTAGACAAAACATGAGAATGACTCTGGAAGGCTTTGTCTCGTATTGTTAAATTTTTTATCAAAGGTGACAAGCCCCTCTTTTGCTGCTGAAATAAACCCATAAAACATGCAGAACAGACGAGCTAGGAAACATGCTGCCCTGACAAATACAACCTCTACGGCATTCCCCAAGCTCTTTTAATATCCACTTTCAAATACTCTAACCATTGTCACTCTGGACCTTGGGAATCACCATCCCCAAGAGATCTTTTCTCAAGCAGACATGAGTCTTTGAGAAGTTGTTCATTCATTGGAGATGAGTCAAGATCGCTCATGCAATAGAACAATTCTGGGGTAGGGGATGAAAGGGGCAGCTTCATATTTTCTTAGACGGGACTCAAGCACAGGGCCAGTCTTTTCCTTTTAGGTCTAATGATGCCCAGGGTGCTGTGTTCAGTCCTGGGCACAATATTTTGAAATTTAAACTGAGGGATTAAAAGTCCTTCAAAATTGAATAGTAGGAACTGTGAAAGAACATGAAACAGCATTAGTTCAAGGATGGGGAGAAGAGGAATCAAAGCAGTTAAAACACAACAAAAGCTGTGTTTTACCATGAACCCTCTTTACAACCTTCTTGGGCATATGTCAAGACTTATTTAGATCATTCTTTCAATCTTCTCCATGATAAATATTATGGAACACCCTGAAATTTCAAGCTCTGGCCTAGCTGTTCCCTCTAGAAACTTGCTATTTGGGGATTAGAACAGTACAAACCTGCACTTACAAAATGCAAGGCAAAGAGCATTTGTAAAATGAATAATTGGGGCTTGACAGCCTCTAAGGTTTCATCTGATGGTAAAAGCTATAAGTCTGAAATATTGATAATTTTCCCAAATAAAACAATCTTGGTAAGAATTGGGAGGGGGGGCGGCCGAGTGGCTCAGTTGGTTAAGAGCTCACTCAAGAGTTTGAGCTCTGAGCAACAGCGGTTCGAGTCCAGCCCGAGCTGAGCAGCCACTGAGCTGCCAACAAGGTAGCAGGATGGCTCAGCTAAAAAAAAAAAAAAAAAAAAAAAAAGAATTGGGAGAGGGGAAATACCATGTGTGACATATATTAAATTTAACTAGATTGGAATAAACAACAAAATAATTCATAAACTCATCTGCCAATAGCATAATATATTAGTTTGGGCAATGTGATGTCTGTAATGATATTCTGCATTTCCACAATTCCCCATCTGTGCTAGACTATACCAGAGGGATAACAGAACATGACCCATTTCAAGCATGAAGGCAGTTGTGAGATTTCAATGCCTATTTCACATGTCCAAACCCCACACAAGATTTCTGGGCAAAGGGCCTCTCATGCTGTTTCTTTCCAGATGTCTCAGCATATAGGCACATTTGTTTATGTAATTTAAAGATGGATCCTCCTTTGGCAAGAACCTCTTTGATCCTGTATAGTCTATTATTTGGGTATACAAGAAGCATGCATTTTTTTCTCAATGAGACCAGGCATCCTTCTGTTCAAAAGAAAAAAATTAAATCTATAATAACAATGTGTTGTAAATGAGTAACTCTTTTATAATTAGCTGATTGATGTTGAATATATAGAAGTCTTATATGCCTAAATGAAAACTTGAAAGCCAGAAGAGTGAACCCTGATTTAGTGATCAGTTGGGTCTCCAGATGTGTAGCACATACTGGGAATTCGAGTATAGGTTTTAAGTTGTTCTGATAATATTATTACTTGGGACTCAGAAATGCCTATGTCCTGCTGTTTTAACCATCATTCCCCCAGTCAGTCTTCCTAAGGCAGCAGCTGAACGCACGAGGACAATAGCAGAAAAGGAAGCACAGTATCATCCTAAGCACTGGTCTCTATGGAAGATGGCTGGTTTGGAACCTAAGGTTTAGATTTAATGAATAAGATGAATCTTTTCCACATCACTGCATTTCTCACACCCCTTAAAATGGAGGCAAAATTAATTTGAGATCCACACACTCAAGCATACCAACCAAGAACACTAGACTCCTGTTGCTTTTCCACACAAACTATTAATCATTTCCCAAACTTTCTCCCCCACTTCTCCCATAGTTATACAGGCCCTTATTTTTGTGTTCCAACATGCTGACCCAAATAAAGACCATATCTCATACCCTTGCAGCTCTGTGTATTTATGTACTGAGGGGATATAAGCAGATGTGCCGTGTTCAGCTCCTGAGAACTTAGCTGAAGAGAAGGCTGTGTATGATTATTGCTTCTTCTTCTATGTTCTCTACCCCCATGCTACCTAATGAAATGAGGACATGCTTCCAGGAGATCAAGCTGCCATCTTCGACCACAAGGCCACACCACAGGGTTATAAAACAGAAACCTGGAAGAACTTGACTCCTAAGGATGTTGGTGAACAGTGACACCATGCCAGTCTTGGACTTCACACTTCTTGAATTTTATGTGAGAGAAAAAGTAAACATATATCTTGTTTAAACCTACTCTTATTTGGAATATCTGTTACTCATCTTAATCACTGACTTTAATCCTAATTGACAGTTCCACCCAATTCCCTGTGATCCAGAAAAGAAAAGAAGTGGCAGGAACCCAAGAAGACCCTAAATCAGCAGTCTAATTTTTTCATTTGATATCAAAGAATAGTGAGAAACAGAGAGACAGGGGAACAGACAGAGACAGAGAAAGAATTAAGTCTCTGTCTGTCAAGGCAGAATGACACCCTCTCACCAGTAATTGGCTTAATCTTATTAGAAACTCCCTCTCTGCCATGGAAGGGAGCAGAGCCTGGTATAATGAGAATTTTCTGAAATGTCTTTCCCCTACAGCAAATCCTCAGTATTTGAGTTTGGTTCAATAAGCTACTCTTCTATATTTTAAGATCCTCTCTCTGTATTATGGTGACTGGGAGACCTACATCTGCTTCCCTGTCTGTAGGGAACTCTGCGTAAGTGACAGATGGTGATTTCTATATGTGATATTTAATGTCAGGCATATTAGTTAAAGACTCTAGGGAAGGCTCAATGATGTTCTTCATGATATATGCTGATAAAGTTTGTCATTGGAGCATGGAAACCATAACAATGAGTCAAGTCAAGGTTAATATAGAGGGTGCCAAAAAAATGTATACATATTTGAAGAAAGGAAAACTGCATTAAAATTGTAATAATATATACCAATAACAGAAGATAAATACAAGTCACATTTGACTTCTGCAATTACTACAAGTGCTCAAAGTGGTTACCATCAGCATCCAGACACTTCTGATTAAGGCAAACTACTGCTTGAGCAACATTGACCAATGTGTCCAGTTGTATAATTTTTTTGGCACCCCTAGTATATCCTAGAATTCCATTTCTAAACTCCACCCATGCTTACGATTTTGTGACAAAGGGCTATGGGCTTTTCTCATATAACCTTATAAGTGCACTAGGACAATCCTCTTAGGATGCTTTCAGGATTTTTTCATTTATAAAATTATTTATATATATAAATATAAATATATATATATATATATGCCAAAAATGTACACATTTTAAGAGATGTTATTTATGTATTACTTTTCAAAGTTGAATTAAATTACAGTAGCAATGTGTAGTATGACATTTCCTCAAAAGATGGCATTAATCAAAGGAATGTTAGAGTCTTTCAATGTATTACAATGTTAATACATTTTTTTTTCTTTCTCAAAATGTGTATACATTTTTTGGCACCCTCTGTATATATAAAATAAAACATATCACATGTTTTGTGTGAAGAACTTCCTTATTGGGGTCCCCTCTCCTAACTCCCAACCTTTCACTTTCTTTCTCCCTTCCTTCCTTCTTTCATCTATCTATCTATCTATCTATCTATCTATCTATCTATCTATCTATCTATCTATCTATCTATCTATCTATCGATCTACCTATCTATCTATCTAATTTATTTATATGTTTAGTCTGTCTTTCTACATTCCTCTTACTTTGATTACTTCCTACTTTTATCATTCTTCTGTCCTCTCTTCGTTTTTTTTTTTCTTTTTGTTTTTCCTTTAAACCCTTCCTTATCTCCTTTCTTCTCACATCCTTTCCTTTCTCTTTTTGTTTCCCCCTTTCCATTCTGTTTTTTCTGCTTCTCTTCCTTTCTTCTTTCCTGTCCTTTCTGCTCTTGTTTTCTTCCTCCCTCCTCACCTCCCTTTCTTTCCACTTTAAAAAAAAATTCTATCCTAGTATTTCTTCTCCCAGTCCTTCCTTTTGTCCCTTCCTTTCTTTTCATCCTTCCTATCCTTTAGTTTCCTCTCTTTTCTTCATATCTTCCTTCTCCTTATTTTTCTCCATTCTCTCCTCCTTTACTTTTCTCCCTGTTAGCTACTCTTTTCCTCTCCTATCCCACACTATTTTCTTTTCTTACTTTTTATCTTTCTTTATTTCTGCAAGCATTTATTAAGCATGTGGAGCAGTGGTTCTCAACCTTTCACAGGGGTCGCCTAAGACCATCGGAAAACACATATTTTCGATGGTCTTAGGAACCAAGACACGGTTCCTCTATCGGTCTCCAGGCCAACATGCAGATACGCCCACATACGAGTACCCAGCGACCCCTGTGAAAGGTCATTCAACCCCCAAAGGGGTCGCGACCCACAGATTGAGAACCACTGATGTAGAGGTATTATGCCGGTAACAGAAAGATATATAAAGCACAAATAAAAACACTCTAATATAAATGCTTACTTAATTCAATGCAATAACATTTACATTAAAAGCATCTACAAAATGTTATAGGACAAAAAAATGAGAGTGAGTATATCACTACTTAAAATGTTAGTGACACTATAGCCTCAGCACATATGACATTAAGTATAAATATTGGGATATGAGTAGGTATTTGTCAGATGGTGTGAGAAGGAATTGCAAAGGCAAAGAGTTATAGTAGAGCAACGGGTGTTTGGAGAATTCTGAAAATTTTAGTATGAAGGGAGTACAAATAGTGTTGGTACAAGATGGCTTCCTTTGAGGTGGAAAAGGCTGTGAAAGGCCATGTGAATTATGATCAGAAACATGAACTTTGTTTTATATATAATATAAATATATATTTATATATATATACGTATATATCATATATATGAGATGGTCTCAGACAGGAGTCAGTAAACTTTTTCTGTAAAAGACCAGATAGTAAATATTTTTGGCTGTCTTCACTGAATTCTGCTTTTGTAGTAGCACAAAAACAGTAATAAGGTGTAAAGGAATGAGCTATGTTTTAATGAAACTATACTTAAGAACACTAAAATTTGAATTTTATATCAATTTAATGTGTCATGACATACTATTCTTTAGTTTTTGCTGTTGTTGTTGTCGTTTTTTTCCTGTCATTTAAAATATAAAAACCAGTTTTAGCTGATGGGCTGTACAAAAACAGTTGGCATGCAGATTTGGCCTGGGAACTGACATTTTCTGACCCAGAGGTGATTTTTAATGAACTAGTAGGTGTTGGAATAAAAGGACGGGAAAGATTCTACATTGGTTTTGGAAGGTAAACTTGGTAGAATTCAGTGAATATTTGGACGAAGGTTATAAGAAAAGGGTTTAAGATGATTTCAAATTCTACCTTAGGTAACTGGTATATGATAATAGTAAATGAGATATGGGTACAAGAGATGAATAACAACTTATAACATGGAGAGAAGTTGAGGTTCAGCTATGCTCATCTTTATTTTTACAGTCTTATGTATTTATTTTATTGACCTAAAATAAACTGCACATACTTTTTAGAATGTACAATCTGCTGAGATTTGACATGTGTATATGCCTGTGAAACTGTCACCATCAAGACAATAAACATATACATCATCCCCAAAAGTTCCCCCTTTCCCCTTTGTAATGCTTCCCTCCTCCTCCTCCCCGCTGTCATCCCTTCCCCCCTTACACAGACAACCACTGATATAGTTTGTATCATCTAGAATTTTAAATAAATGGAATCATAAAACATGTATATGTTTGTCAGTTTCTTTCACTCAGCATAAGTATTGCGATTCAGTCATGTTGCTGTGTGCATCAATAGTCAATTGCTTTTTGTTGCTGAGTAATATTCTATTGCATGTGTATGGCATAAATTGTTTATCCATTCACCTGCTGATGGACATCTGAGTTGTCTCCAGTTGGGGCTGTCAACAAATACGGCAGCTGTGGACATGTGTGTGGAAATCTGTGTGGACTTTTGCTTTCTTTTCTCTTATTCTCGCCAAGAGTGTATGGAAGTCCCAGTACCTCTCCACAGGTGCCAATGACAATGTTTGGTATAGTCTTTATTGTTGATTTTGTTATTGCTTTAATTTTATGCATTCAGTGGGTGTGTAGTTATCTCACTGTGGTTTTAATTCACATTCCCCTAGCTATAATGACTTTGGGTTTTCGCTCATCATCCAAAAAGAAGTGCCCAGCAGTTAATTGGGAATGTGGGACTGAAAATCAGGGGAAAAGTTACATATGAATATAGAGATTTTTCTGACCATTAATAGACAATTCTGGCTTTTGGAAATTTGATGAAAATGGCTAATATTCAGTTATCCAAGATAATTTGATATTTATGAATTTGTGATATGTATAAAATGTTTGCTATCTTTTAGAAAATGTACTTCTTAATACTTCATTCTTACCTATTTCCTTCCATCATTTCCCTTCCATTTTAGTGCACAGAGGCTATGGACAATGATTCGAGAGAACTGACAATTTTATTCTAAGACTTGAAATTTTTAGCACTAAGCAGCAAGAGTCAGTAGGGAAGTATTTTTTTTTAATTTAATCACATTTATATTCTCAGTACAAAAAAATAATCAACATATCCTTAGAAGAACAGCACTAAGGAGACATCATGTTGTACTAAACATGCTTTCGTTATATGAACACACGATTTGAGGCTCTGGAACACACAAATAGCCAAAAGCAAGTGGAATACTTTTGTCTTAGGTCTTGCTAGTCACATGACAGAAATGTACATATAGTTAGGAAAGATGGAATTCAACTTTCCTAGAAATAATGTTTCATTTCAGTTTTTATTATCATGTGTACTTTTTACATGCGTATGGAAAAAGGTATAGAAGAGTTGAATAACTGAGAGTTCAACAAATCTATATACTTAAGGGTCTCTGTTAGCAAGAGAGTTGCAAACTACCACAAAATTGTGAGATCATTTTGTCAGTGAGAATGAGTCAGTCACTGCTATAGTCCCAGTATTTTGTACACAGTGTCTACTTTCTTCTATTAATTCATAATTGAACACATAGTTGCCAGGCACCAGCCCAGCAAGTCACTGACTGAGCCTAAAACAACCTTTTAAAATCCTTAATGATTTTCATTTCTCTCTGGATTTATTAAATATTGGATTCAGTATTAGAGTGTAAAAGCATGGTAAAATGTAATTTCTTCCAAGATCCTAAGATATCAGGTACTAACGTGAAGTTCCAGATCAAAATATAAACTTTTACAAATGTAGACCAGTGCTCGTTAAATGGCTCATAAACTTCTCACACCTGTTGAGATTTTAAACGTGTCTGGGTTCCGAGACTGAAGGAAAATTGCTTTTACATATACTAAAAAAAATAGTTAATTTTAAACTTATAGAAATTTAAAAGCAAAGTACAAAGAACTTTTTTTCCTGAACCATTTCAAAATGAGTTGCCAAATGGATGTTACATCAGCCGCAGAGGTTAATATTTATTTCCTACTACAAGGAAATTCCCCTACATAACCAAAACACAGCAATTAAAATCAGAGAATTAACTCTGATACAGGGCTGCTATCTCATACTGAGACCTCATTTAACTTTCAGTTTTCCTAATAATATCCTTTACAGCAAAAAGACCCAATTCAAAATCACACATTGCATTAATTTTCATGTCTCTTTAGCCTAATTGTGTCTGAAATAGTTCCTTACTCTAGCTTTGACATTCATGAACTCAACAGTGTTGATGGCTATAGGGCAGATATTTTGTAGAATATTCCTCAATTGGAGTATTTCTGAACCGTTCTCCTGATTACATCAAGTTATGCATCATTGACTGTACTCTCACCAAGTGATGCTCTGTTCTTGCTGCATCCCATCAGGTAGCACACCACTGCAATTTGTACCTTTAATGATATTCACATTGACCCCTTAATTAGAGTGTCTGCCAAGATTCTTCACTATGAAGATATTATTTTCCCTTTGTAAATACGAAATATTTAGAGGGGAGATTATTTGAAACTATGTTAATACCCCATTCTACAGCCAACTTTCTATTAATTAACTACTTTCCATTAATACAGGCTCATAGCTGCCTGTTTTACGTAAGACAATGTATTCCCTTACTATCATTTACTTTGATACTCAGATGACCCACGATTGCCCAGTGGCAGCTCAATGAAGCTCGCTTCTGTATCCTTTTGACTTGCCCCCATCATTCTCTGAGCACATCTTGACTTTGTAGCAGAAGATGTCCCAGGCTCCTTTTACACTCTTCTTACCCCAGCTCTAGAATCAGCCATTT
Source organism: Hipposideros armiger (assembly GCF_001890085.2). Classification (NCBI taxonomy): domain Eukaryota; kingdom Metazoa; phylum Chordata; class Mammalia; order Chiroptera; family Hipposideridae; genus Hipposideros; species Hipposideros armiger. The sequence goes on from NW_017731386.1 coordinate 3,118,509, forward strand.
CTACAAAGATCCCTGGCTATTTAGTTGGAGAATAGTACTTAGAAGCCCGTTCTCAATGCTATTGCATTATTGCTTTCTCAGTCCTTTTCAGGGGACAGAGCTAGGAAATTCACACACACAGACACACACACACACACACACACACACACACACACACACACACACACAAATCTAATCTATCTATCTACCTACCTAATACCCATTAATTTGCACTGATACCTCCAAGTCTAATAACTAGAGTTCATTCAAGTTTTCTCCATTTCCATATTTATAACTTCTTCAATGGTAAGAAACTTAGCTTCCATCATTCCTTATTATATGTATTTGCCCAAACCTCCCATCACCATCTCTGCACTAAATAATACTCCATTGTCTAGATGTACCACTGTCTATTCATTCATCAACTGAAGGATATTTTGGTTGCTTGATTTATTTTTAATATATTGCTTATTTAATATTTTCATAAAGGAATATTCTTAAAATGATCATTTCTTGGCATCATCAATATAAAAGGGTGTATCATTTGAGGTTTTCATCTTAATAATTGTGGATGTGCTATACTTCTGCTATCCCAGGGAAATTACAGTCAATGAAAAGCATGGCTAGGTAGAGTTAGGCTGACTTGTATTTAAATACTTCTTTGCCATCTACCAGTTCTGAAACCTTGAAAACTCACTTACCTTTCTCAGTTGTGCCTTTGGACCAATCCTAATCTGGACACAGTAAACTTACTGAGCCTTGCCACAATATTTTGAAAGTTATCATAACACCATTCTTGATGATTATTGAGCTTAACCTGAAATACAAATTCTAATTCTGTCCTTATGCCCAACTTTACCTTCCAGCTCTTTTCAGTTAGAGTGGCCTCTAGCCATCCACCCACCCATCTATCCATCCATTAACCACCCATTTATCTATCTTACTCATCAAACATTGAGTAACATTGTGTGTTAAACACTGAGCTAGGTCCTAAGATGCAGAGGAGGGAGACACAGCCTAGTGAAAAAGCCAACATAAAATGGTATGTTTACAACATGCTATGAGGCCACAGAAGAGACAATGGCACATGACCAAAACATAGCAATTCAAAATCAGAGAATTAACACAGAATCGGAACAGCCTGGCAACTGCTCAGAGAGGCTTCTTGGGCAATGAGTTGGGCAGGGCAGCAGTGGGAGGTGAGCAGTAGTGTGGCAGATAGAGAAAATATTTAAAAAGTTACAGAATGAGACCTGAACCTGAATGTCAATAATTCGCCATACATTATGCCCTGGCCTGATGCAAAATCCCCTGCCTGGCACCTTAGTACTTCTGGGTTTTAGGTCCTTCTTGCCTGGTGGAGCTTCCTAATGAGAGACACAGGCTATAGACCCACTGTACTAGCCTGCTGGGAGAAATCAGCCCGACTGTCCATTATGGCGTTCTGCTGGCCTATGTGGACATGTCCACGCCCTCTAACAGACTTTGCAGATGCTGACTAGAGAATGGCCTATTTTGGCAGACCTTCCTTAGCCTCAAGGGCACACTTATTTCAGATCTGAATCTTTCCCTGTCTATCCCATAATGCCAGAGTTCATTCTCTCCCACAATCCAAGGCCTGACAGTAATATTTGTTAGCATGGTTTATATAACTGAAAACTGTGTTTCAGATTTCAGGTTTTGAAGTAGGCTTCTTATAATGTTCATATTGATCAGAATAATTCACATTGACCAGATAATCTTTGGTGCAGAGACTCATGATAAAAAAGGAAGGAAGAGAAAAGTGTAGCTCGAATTGAAGTAAATGCTAAGTGAAGTTAAAAGGAAGTCAAGATATCTGACTAGAGGTAGGGAGAAATGAAAAGTTCAAATGTGCACACTCAAGTTTTCACCCCTCTAGTAAAACTTAGATCAACTGTCTCATTTAGCGTAATAATTTCCTTCTCTTTGTAAACTCCTTGAGGCCAAATTATTCTTGGGTCATCCTCAGCATATCCTTAGCACACAACACTAAACTGAGCCCAAACAAAGCTTTGTGTTAATTTTTTCTGATACCTAAGATTCATCACCATAACTTTGGTTAGATATATCATTTGTGGACAATTCTGTGATGTATATTACAGCTTAAAGTGTTTTTCGTCTTTCGCTTTACTGCAGTGGTAACTATTTGCATCTTCAAAAATTCTTCCTAAACTTTATTGCTTTTAAAAAGCCTGTCCTTACTAACACTTCTCAGCTTGGACAATTCCTAGTTTAGGTCCTCAGTGCTTATTACAATAGCAGCAAATGCAACTTATTTTCATATTATGTTTAATCGTTCACAAACTATTCTCCTATCAAATAATATATATCAGTCCTATGTGTTTGTCAAGGAAGTTAACATTATGTCTCTTTTAAAACAGAGCAAACTGAGGTTCGGAGAAGACCCATGATTTTCCCAAGTCCTCCCAGTAAGTTCAAGTCAGACCATGATTGAGACTCTTGATTCTAGAGCATAGATCTCAAAGCTCCAAATCCTCTCTGTAAAATTTGTTTCATACTTCTGTATTTGTATTAATGGGTATGTTTTTAAAATATAGTAAATACCTTTTCCCTCTGAATTTCACCCCCATTCCTACTGTCTAGCATATAGCTCTACATATATAGTGTCTAGGACATATATTGATCTACTGAATATGTCAGCGCTATAATAAAAATTATGTAATTCATGTAAAAGTCTTAAACTATACTAACCAAAAGTAAAAAAAAAAAAGAAAAAGAAAAAAGAAAGAAAAATCCAGTGTTTTTAGCCTGTCTTTCCTCCCTCCACTCTTCTTATTTTCTGTTATAGAACACAGACAATAGCATATTCTCCCATTAGTATGGAGACCACTGAGACACTCTTACATTATTCAATCTAACCACAGTGACTTCCAAGGGGAAAATAAATACTTCGACTAAGGCTTCACTGGTCTGCATCGCATGCACAAGCATAAAGGATTCTTTTGCTGTCAAGCTTTCAGTTGGGAGCAAAATCCCCCTGCTGAGCCCTGGTGCTCACTGCAACACTTAAGCTCTGATTAGGCACCTGGACTCTTCGGCTGGCACCTCTTCTTCCACACGCTGAAAGCTCAGGCGGGCACAAGAAATGGGATTCTGGACTATCAGCTGGTAACAGATGTGGCAGGTCCAGAGAGCTGACCACCTGTCAGCACATCCAAAGATACAATCATTTTTCTGCCACCAGTGGGCCATGCATTTGCAATGATGTTTCTGAGAATATGTCTTACTGAATCATGAGATAAAAGAGGGTGGGAGGGGGAGAAAAGCATTTCCTTGGGACCCTATTCGATGAACAAAATTATGCTGAGGGTCGGAGTTAAAAAAAAATGTTATAAAGCACAGTCCCCAAGGCAGGTGCTTACAATCTAGTTGAGGCACCAAAATTCAGAATTCTAAAGATACATGGCTGTGGAAGATAAGGTGTGAAATGTGCCACAACAGCAGTGAGTGCAACTGTAAATACTACAGGAGTTCTAAGGGAAAGTGATCAAAAGTGGTAGAGATTGGAAGTGGAGAAGATCTAATGGAGAACAGAGATGAGTTAGACATGAAATTCTTTTTAAAGGAAGTTTAGGATTTTAAACAAAGATGGGGAAGGCACATTTGGGCACAATAAACAGACCTGTAAATTTGTGTTAGAAGTAATGTGTGTGGACAAATTGTATGGTTAGTACTATAGAGGAGTTTGGTTCAAATGTTTACAGGGCATATAAACACTACCCTAAAAAGGCTGAACTATATCCCTTAAGAAGTAAGGAGTCATTGACATTTATGGGAAATTGTACCAAAAGTAGAAAGTTGTGCATTGTGAAGGTCAATTTCAAAGTGGATAGTTTGAAAAGGGGAAGAAATTGAGTCAGGAAATTTTCCAGGAAATTATCAAGTCATCCCGATATAATGAGGTGGTAGACATAGCTTAGAGCACTAGTAAGGGACAGGGGAGTACAGATGTCAATAAAGCAGAAGTTACAGATGCTATTAGACATCACTTTCAGCTAAAAGTATTTATGATTTGATATAATCTTGGTGTTGGCAACATAAAGAGGGGCATTATCTTCAGAGCTTTCCACTTTTCTTTCTGGCTCATGCACTCAACAAAAGTTTACTGGGTACCTATACCACAGGCCATGGGCTGGCCGAGTGACTCAGTTGGTTAAGAGCTCACTCAAGAGTGCGAGCTCTGAGCAACAGCGGTTTGATTCCTGCCCGAGCAGAATGGCTCAGCTAAAAAAAAAAAAATTACTGGGTACCTATACCATGAGCCAACCTCAGCATCAGGCACCACCTTCATCATTTTGAGCAAAGCAATGGTTCTCTTGACCAAGCTTAGAATTGTACCCACCTTTCTTGCACCAAATTCTTTCCATCAATGCCTCCTGTGTGATTTTAGTTTGATAAAAAATTGCTATTCCCAGATAAAGTCGGTTTTACTTTGTTAATACACCCCATTAGGTCTATACCAAGAAGTAATAAAAATAAAAGATTTGTTCTTTGTGGCCAGAACAAACTAACTGGCAGTGGCCAGTTAGCAAGGTGAAGGGAGAAAGATGTTTATATTCATCTTCTGTCTATTTGTGGGGATGTGTTATATGCAAAGACTGATAATCACCCCCCTATAAAATTTCCAGAATAGCTATGGCACTGAACAACACAAAGTGTTCACAGCTCTCACTGGCGTCCTGCTTCACAGGTTCTGTGGGGCTCCTTTGCACAGCTCTGTAACAATGCAGAGTGCCCTAGGGTGGCACAGACTATGTTATCATTCGGTCTTCATTATTTGTGCGACTCAAAGATGAGAAGGTACAATGCATAGTCATTCTATATTCTTTGCGGATTGTTCATTTTGATTCACATTTATTATGAAAATTCTAGGTAAGCGATAACTCAGAGAAAAGAAAGTTGCTTTTACAAAAGAAAGGCCCAGCTGAATTGATGGGAGAGATAGCCGATGCACACAATACCCAGAACACACTCAGAAGAGGCAGAGATGACTGATAAGCCAAGGTCTCATGCTTGATGATGTCTACATGACATTTTGTGCCTTGTGCTGCTAAGAGGGTGGGGACGGTCCAGCCACCTCCAACATGAACAGCTGCTCTGCATTCCAGCGTGCGCCTTACAGTGTCCCTCGGTAAGCAAAGGCTGCTCCATTTCTCAGCGTGAAAGCCCTAAACAATCCTTTGTTTTCTACAGGGCCTTCAAGGGGTGGGCTGGCAACCTTCAGTATATCCTCTCTAGAATTCCCAGACTGGAGGGACATACATTTGTGAACAGAAGGAGACCTCTGTGAAAACAAGCTAGAGAGTGAGTTCAAATGACTTATCTTCCAAAATGCTTGGGGTCAAGCAAAAGCTCTAAAAGGGGTGTTTTCAAACAATTGGGGGAAGAGAGAATTCTTGAAACATTAGGGCAGGAATAAATAATTCATAAGGCACAAGCTGGAATAAAATAGACATTATTATTTTTTAAACCCAGCTTTTGCTTCAATTCTAAGTTCTGCTAGCACACAGAATAAGGCTTTAGAGAATTAGAAAGTGCAAGAGCAAAAATGAGAGAAAGAGAAAAGGAAGACCAAGAAGTCTATGTATCAGATAATATATGGAAAGAAATGCTGCTTTTGCATAAACATAAGTGGGGCATTCCCCCTCTTTTTGTGAAGACCTGTTACAGAAAGAACACTGACTAGGTATGTGGTCTGAATCGCATACTCCAGCCTCAAAACAAGGCTGTTCAGGAGCCTAAACTCAGCTAAACACACCTTATTTTGTTCGCTGTGCTCTGAACATGCCCACGTTTCCATTCCATGTACCACGGTCTCCCTTCCACAGAAAGACTGCATTGATTTCTTCTGCACCAGGGATGTCAGATAAAATACAGAACACTCAATTAAATCTGAATTTCAGAAAAAAAGAATAAGTATTTTTTAAGTATGTCTCAAGCAATATTCAGATTCAATTGGGCATCCTATATTTTAATTAAATATTTTATTTTGCTATAATTTTAGATATATTAGAAAGTGTAAGAAATAGATGGCAAGATCCCTGTATTCTTTACTAAGTTTCCTCCAATGGTTAACACCTTGCAAAATTGTAATATCACAACCAAGATATTGACAATACCATCAAGATATAGAACAGTCCCATCACCGCAAGGATCCATTCTATCACCACAGCCACTTTCTTTCTGCTCCAACCCTCCTTATCTCCAGGTGATCAGTCATTTGTTCTCCACTTCTACCATTTGTCACCTCATCCATGTTATGTAAGTATAATCACACAGCATGGAACCTTTTGTGATTCCCTTTTTTCACACAGCATAATCTTCTGGAGGTTCATCCAGGCTGGTGTGTGTATGAACAGTTCATTCCTTTTTATTGCTGAATAGTATTCCATAACATGGATGCGTCACAGTTTAACCATTCATTCCTTAAAGGACATCAGTGTTGCTTCCAGTCTGGGGCCATTGCAATAAAGTTGCTACAAACATTTATGTGTGGGTTTTCTCATGGATGTAAAGTCTTCATTTTCTAACATAAGTGTCTGAGAGTGAAATTGCAATTGATGAGTCTTACGGTAGTTCCTTTTTTTTTTTTTAACTACCAAATTATTTTGCCGAGTGGCTGCACCATTTTCCATTCCCACCAGGTATGTATGAATGATCAGTGTCTCTGCATACTATCCAGTATTTGGTGTTGTCACTATTTTTTATTTTTGCCATCCTGATAAGGGTGTAGTAATATCTCACTACGGTTTTAATTGCACTTCCCTAACAGCAAAAGCTTCTGAACTTTTCATGAGCTTATGAGCCATTTTCCTGTGCTCTTCAACGAAATGGCTCTATTTCTTTGCCCATTTTCTGGTTGGATTGTTTATTTATTTACTGTTAGATTTTGAGGGTGCTTTATATATGCAGAATAGTCATTTGTCAGATATTTGGTTTGCACACACTTTATTTACTGTTGAATTTGAAGGCTATTTATATATTCTAGATAGGAATACTTTCTCAGATATTTGGCTTGAGCATATTTTCTCCCACTCTACAGCTTGTCTTTTCATCCTTTTAACAGTATCTTTCAAAGCAAGAAGGAATTTTAGTTTGACAGTCAAATTTATCAATGAATCATGCTTTTATTATGTAGTCAAAGAATTATTTGCCTAGCTCTAGATCCTGAAAACTTTTCCCCTATTTTGTTCAAGTTTAATAGTTCTATAATTTACTTTAAGTCTGTGATTCATTTTCACTTAACTTTTGTATAAAGCATGAGACTTAAATCAAGGTTTACTTTCTTTTTTGTTTTTTTGTTTTTTGTTTGTTTGTTTTTTGTTTTTTGTGCTAATGGATGTTCAATTTTTCCAGCATCATTTATTATAAAGGCTATGTTTTTTCCTTTACTTAATTGCTTTATGTTTATTTTATTTTATTTTACTTTTTGGTCATATATATCAGTTGGGCATATATGTGTGATTCTGTTTCTGGGTTCTCTATTCTGTTCATCTACGTATTTATCCTCTCACCAATACCAGAAGATATTGATTACTGTAGTTATATAAATTGTGTAATTTAATTCCCCCTACTATATTTTTTAAATTGCTTTAGCTATTCCAGTTGCTTTGCCTTTTCATAGACCTTTTAGAATAATCTTGTGTATATCTAGAAAAATATCTTGCTGGAATTTTGACAGAAATTTTGTTAAAAATTTTATTAATCTGAGAAGAATTGAAACAGTTACTATGTTGAATCTTACAATCCATGAACACAGTATACCTCCTTATATATTTAGATCTTTGATTCATTTCATCAACAATGTACAGTTTTCAGCATATAAGTACTCTGCACATTTTTTAGATTTATACTTAAATTCATTTTGAAGCAATTGTAAATAGCATTGAATTTCTGATTTCTATGTCAGCATTATTGCTAATATACAGAAATATAATTGATCTTGATATGTTTATCTTATATCATGTGCTCTTGTTTAACTCACTTAATAGCTCTAAGATTATTTGTTTTTGCTTTTTTCTTTTTTTTTTTGTAGAGTACTTAGCATTTTCTACATAAACAATCATGTCGTTTGCAAATATGAGCAATTTTATTTCTTCTTTCCTATCTTTTATCTATATATTTTTTTATTTGCCTTATTGTACTGCCTATAACTTCCAGTACTATGTTGAATAAGAGTGGTGACAGTGGATGTCCTTGCCTTGTTCCTGATCTTTTGGAGGAAGTACTCAGGTTTCACCCTTAAGTGTAATGTTTGTTTTTATTTTTTGTTTTTGCTTTTGTTTTTTTTAATTAAAGTTTATTGGGGAGACAATGGTTAATAATGTTACATAGGTTTCAAGTGTACAATTCTATAATATATCACCTATATATCACATTGTGTGTTTACTACCCAGAGTCAGTAAAACTATTTTATAGATGCCCTTTACCAACTTGTAGAAAATTCCCTTCCATCCCTACTTTTCTGAGAGTTGTTATCATAAATAGATATTGAATTTTGTAAAATGTTTTTCATGTGTCAGTTGATATGATCATGACTTTTTCTTCCTTCCATCAATATGGTGGATTACATTTATTTATTTTTGAACACTGAACCTGCCTTGTATCCATGAAATAAACTCCACTTGGCCGTGGTTGATAATAACTTTTACATTACTAGATTTAATGTTCTAATATTTTTGAGGATACCTGCATCAAAGTCCATGACATATATTGGTCTGTAGTTTTCTTTGCCTCTTATGTCATTATCTAGTTTTTGTTGCAGAATAATACTTGCCTGACAGGTTGAGTTAGAAAGTGTTCCTTCTGCTTCTATTTTCTGGAAGAGACAGTAGAATATTCATATAATTTCATCCTTAAACATTTGTTAGAATTCTCCAATGAAATGGTATGGGTCAGGAGAGTTCTTTTTGACGAGTTGTAAAGTTACAAAGTTAATTTCATTACTAGGTTTAGGACTATGATCTATTTCACACTGGGTGAACTGTGGTAGTTTGTGTTTTCCAAGGTAAAGGTCTATTTGTTTAAGTTGTCCAATGTGTATGTGTAGAGTTGTTTATAGTTTTCCCTTATTCTCTTTTTGATGTCTGCAGTGTTTGTAATAATATACCAGTTTATTCCTGACATTGATAATTTGTGTCTTCTCATTTATGTTCTTTGTCAGTTTTGCTAAAGGTTTCTCAATTTTATTGATTTTTTTCAAACAACCTACCCTTTGTTTTGCTGATTTGCTCCATTAATTTTTCTGTTTTCTAGCTCATTTATTTTTACATATATTTTTTTCTTTGTTTTGCATTTATTTATTCTTTTTCTAAGTTCTTGTGGAAGCTTAAATTATTGATTTGATACTTTTATTCTTTCTTAATGTATGCATTTAGTGCTATAAATTTTTTCTCACAGGCCTGCTTTAGCTGTGTTCTACATTTTTTCCCCAGATGGAAAATTATTTTATTTATTTAATTGAAGTTTATTGGGGTGACAATGGTTAGTAAAGATGCATAGGTTTCAGGTGTACAATTCTGTAATACATCATTTATATATCACATTGTGTGTTCCGCACCTAGAGTCAGTTTTCCTTCCATCACTATATATTTGATGCTTTTTACCTCATCTACCACCCCACTCCCCACTTACCACTGGTAACCACTAAACTACTGCCTGTGTCTATGAGTTTTTGTTTCTTCATTTGTTTGTCATGTTCCTTTGTTGTTTTCAGTTTTATATCCCAAATGCCAGTGAAATCATATGGTTCTCGACTTTTTCTGTCTGATTTATTTCGCTTAGCATTATAATCTCAAGTTCCATCCATCTTGTCACAAATGACTATTTCATCTTCATCTTTTCTTAGGGAAGAACAGTATCCCATTATGTATACATACCATATCTTCTTTATCCAATCATCTATTGAAGTACGCTTTGGTTGTTTCCATGTCTTGGCCACCATAAATAAAGTTGCAATGAACATTGGAGTACATATATCTTTACGGACGTTTTCAGATTTTAGGGGTAGATACCCAGGAGAGGGATTGCTGGGTCACATAATAATTGATAATTCTATTATTAATTTTTTGCAGAACCTCCACACTGCCTTCCATAAAGGCTGCACCAAACTGCATTCCCACCAACAGTGTATGAGGGTTCCATTTTCTCCACAGCCTCTCCCACATTTGTTATTATTGTCTTTTTGATGATAGCCATTCTAACTGGTGTGAGTTGATATTTCATTGTGGTTTTTATTTTCATTTCTCTGATGATTAATGATGTTGAGCATCTTTTCATGTCTATTGGTCATCGGTATGTCCCGTTTGGAGAAATGTCTACTCAGGTCCTCTTCTTACAAATCTTGATATGGTATCTTCATTCAATTTCATATATATAGGGGGGTGGGGAATATATATATATATATATATATTTTTATATATATATATTTTTTTTTTTTTTTTTTGTATTTATTTTTTTCATTTCCTTTGAGAGTTCTTCTTTGGCCCATGGGCTATTTAATTTCCAAGTGTTAGGAGATTTTCCAGTTACCTTTTTCTCATTGATTTCCACTTTAATTCCATCACACTCAGAGAACCCCATTTCAATGATTTTACATATGTTGAGGCTTGTTTTATGATCCAGGATACGATTTATCCTGATATGTGTTTCATGGACACTTGAAAAGAATATGTGTTCTGTTGCTGTTGAATGTTCTATAAATGTCAAACAAACTTTCTGGTTGAGACTGTTCTTGAGTTCTTCTGTATCCTTCCTCATTTTCTGTCTAGTTGTTCTATCAATTGTTCAGAAGGGGTCACTGGTTTCTCCAAGTAAAATTATGCATCTGTCTATATCATCTTTCAATTCTATCAGTTTTTGATTCACATATTTTGCATCTCTTTTATTTGGTGAATACAAATTTAGAATTGTGGAAGTTTGTTGATAGATCGAGCTTTTTATCATTATATGATGTTCCTCTGTTTCTGGATAATTTTCTTGGGTCTGAATTCTACTTTATCTGATATAAAAACTGCCACTCCTGCTTTTTTGTTTGCTTTATTAAACTTTTCATGATATGTCTTTTTCCATCCTTTTTCTTTCAGTCTGCCTATATTATTATTTTCAAGTGATTTTTGTATATACAGCATATAGTTAGATCATATTTGACTGCCAATTTCTACTTTTACTTGATGTATTTAAAACACTTAATATATTTTTATATGTTAAGTCTGAAGTTCTTAGTGTTTGCATCTATTGATTGCCTTTTTACATTCACTTTGAGATCTTCCCAGGTCTTACTCTGGCAAATGATTTTCAAATGAAACTTGGACATTTTCACTTTTTTAAAAATGAGATTTGGGATCATATTCAAGCCATTTGTATTAGCTGACTTCCTATGACACTGCACCAGCAATGGAAGGAATTGTCACGTATCACTACCAGATATAGATAGAAGTCTCTCTTCACTGCCATCCCAGGCAGATGAGTGCAGAAGAGGACATCTCATTAATACTGCTAGGTGGGGATGCTAACTTGTATTCCTCACATGGTCTCTATTGACTCCCCAGTAGGAATGTCCTTGATACTGCTGGGTGATGGTGAAAATCCTGACTCTCCACTGGGCATCATCTGACACTACTCCAGTGGAGAGGTAGAAGGGTGCTTTGTTGCTGGTGAGTTGGGGTGAAGGTCCAGGCTTCCCATATCATCTCTACTGGTACTATGGAATGATGTGGCAAGGAGTGGCCATAATACCAGCCATCAGCTTTGGAAGTCCCGGAATCGTATTTGGCCATCCTGATACCACTTCAGCAGAGATGTTAAGGTACTTCATAACAGCTTCATGCAATTGGAAGTCAAGTGGAAGTCTAGGCTCCTTGCTCAGCCTCTTCTGGCTAGAACAGATAGGGATGGAACCATACAGTTTTCTGTAGTGTTTAGCTGCAATACAGTAGTTATTTTATAAATACCTTCCTCCCTTCCTACTCCGGCCCTTTTCTGGTCTTTTGGATGAAAAGAGCAAACTTTTGTTGAGGTTCTTAAAATTTGTGTCACTGGCATTTCTAGGTTTCTGAATTCTGCAGCTCCAATATGGAATGAATGACATAAAAAGCAAACCCCCAGAGTACTCACTTCCATGTTGTTTCTTGGGTCCTGAGTTTCCTATCCAGTCTGCCTTCTCTCTCTGCCTTTCAGAGGCTTCTTATATTTGTTTTACATATAATTACCAGGGTTTATAGTTACAGTTAATGGAAAAAACAGGGAAAAGTATGTCTATCTTTCCAGAAGTACATCCTATACTATTGATTGATAAACCTAGCTACTTCACTCTGCCTGAAACATTTTCTATTTCTTTCCCATCTTAACTTGGATTCCATAAATATCAGTTACTCTTCCTATTAGTTCTCAGTTTAATTATCACTTTGTCATGTAAAATGCATTATGTATTGATGAAATATAATAATTTGATTGTGCCATGCAACACTAAATTCAGGTATTATTTGTGTGATTAAGTTATTTCTCCACACTTAACTGTAAGTACCATGAGGGTAGAAAATAAGATTGCTATTTTACACACCAGTCTGTATCTAGGGTCTTTCCCAAGGCTTCACATAGAGTCAGCAGTCAATGACAACTGTCAAATGTTAATAATATGAAATATCAACAAGAGGGATATAGAATAGTAATAAGAATACAGGTGATTGGGAACTGCAGAAAGTGACTGCTATTAGATTACACACACACACACACACACACACACATACACACATGCACACACACACACACACACACACACACACATAGAACACAGTAGAATAAGGAAAGGCCCTTCCTGCTGGCCCTTCCTGGGTCTTGCTCAGCAACATGATATGATATAGCAATTTTTGCCAGAGGACAATGCTATATAGTAGAAGGTCATTCCACTTTTAATGTTTCAATATTTGTTCCTTAAAATATTCACATCAGTGCACGGCATCTAGATTGGTAAAATATTATAAGTTCAGTGGCTGGAGAAGTCCATGGTTGAATTGGTGCTTACTATCTCAGTTTTCCTGTTAGCAAGGGAAATAAAGACAATATTTCCAGGCAAACAGCAGACTTATGCTGTGAGAAAGGAAAGTTGGAAAAGGAGAAGCATCATCCTGTGTAGAGGAAAGAAAGCACAATGACAGCACACCACTGCATTTGCTGAAGAGTCGCTAGTTAAAGCACTGCTTGGTTGCAGCTCTCTGTGGACTCAGCATAGCTGCACCTCTTAAAGCAAGGTCAGGTAAATTAGCCAAAGTTAATTTCTTAAAATTACTTTGTCATCAAACTTTTATGTCTTTTCTCCCATCATGAGTAAACCTTCAGAGTGATTCTGCCTATGTTTCCATATGTAGGTTGAAGGGGAAGGTGGACATAATGTTCATTTTCATTTTTACAGATGGCACCTTCACTCTTCTTTAAAACTCTGAGAGGAGATGTTAGACACAGGAAGTTAATATTATAACACAAGCCAACACTTTAAAATAACAGAATTTGCTTTTAGTCATTGAGATCAGTAGCACTAATAATTTCACAGACAAAATAATACTTTTCTTTACTTTTTTCTCCAGAAAAATTTTCATTTCTAGTTAGACTTTCATTTAACTCCTTCATTAAGTTTACATGATATAGATGTATTATTACTCCACATTAGAACAGAGACATGGAGTGCCAGGTTTGAGGGAAGACAACCTAGTATGCAACAATTGGAGGTGGAAACTGCCTTGAGACTGCTCATTTTCTATGTTCCATACAGGGAATAAAACAGCCCCAACTGAGGGCAAGTTGATCAAGTATTATTAATAATTTTATTCTTGGTGGAATACACCAACCAGTTTCCCTGTTCAGTTATCCATTTGTTCTCTTTCTAGGGTGAAAGTGAAGCTCTAGAATATTTAAGGGATTTGAACGTCCCGCCACAGCACTCACCCCATCTCCTTCCTCAATCCTGTTTCTGTCATATATTCCCCACCTGAGTAGGATCAGAAGCTGCCAAGAATGAGAGATGTAGGAGGATATGATTCATGAAGCTCCAACTATTCAAGAATGTGGTGGATTTGAAGTTTCAAAGCAAAACTAAGCCTTTCAAGTTTGGAGTTTGGTTAATAATATGAAGGATTTAAGTGGGATTTTTCTTCCAGGCAGTTCAAAGAGTTTCATTTCTTAGTCTGTATTGTTTCCTAAAATGAGTGAAAGGGGAAAGAATGGTAAGACATTGTTGGCCTCTTTTCACAAGGCAGACTATTTGGTGCCATTTTCCCAAATGGCAGTGGGTTGGAGGAATGATGTGAACAGCACTTTATCCATGAAATGGTGTGGCTCAGAGCCCGTGGCCAGATGATTCCAATTACTAAACGCTGGGATGGAGAGTTCATATATCTGAATGAGTCCGATTGTTATTAACATATTAACAATCTCCTTATGTGTAAACTACAGTTAAGGAAAAGATAGGAAAGATTAAGGCTCAGTTACTTTTCTAAAGGCCCATGTGACCTATTTCTTGAGCAGAATGTAATTCACAGGTTTGAGATGAATAAACTATGGATTCAGAGGAGGAATTTATAGTTGTATTAAATATTCAGCTGAAGCTTTGTACAAGAGGAAGAGTTGAGATCAGCTTTAAAAGAGAAAGATAATTTAAGTAATGTGAAGGATTGGAAATTGCCTTTAATTGTTAATTTGTTGTTTAGGTTTAGATGATCTGGGTAGGCAATCCAGACACAAATCACAAAGCACCTTTCTTGTAATAGAACTAAACTAATTATTACGGAAATACAAGTTTGGGCGTAGCTCTTTCACCCAGCCTGATTTGGGTGAATCTGTATGTGATTAGCTGATGATGGTCACTGGTTGAAGCTGTCTATGACAGTGCTTTGGAAATAAGATAACAGCCAAGGCATGTTTGTTCCCCAGAACATGGGAATGTTACATCCAATATGAAGAACACAAAATACATGGAGAAGGAGGCGCATTGGGAACAGAAAGGAAGTTGAAGGTAATGAGGTCTTCCAGGCAGATTGGCGCCCAGACCAGAAAAACAGAAATGGCTCATAAGACATGCTTATACTCCTCTTTTCAGATTTTTCACTTTGAGATAAAAACAGTTATGCTGATCTGCTCTATAGCATTTATGGCTCTCCATCACCTAGTCCAAATGTATACATTGCAATAAATCTGCCCAAACATATCTGTTCTTTTATTATCATGCTTAATGGCCCCTCCTTATTTTTTTACATGGATTAATTTTCTACATACCCTTTAACATGAAGTCCAAGTCCAGCTTCCTCAGTAAATCTTTCCATGGCTGACCCAAACCCATATAGTTCCATTCCACTATTTATATTCTATTAACAATAAAACCTGTATACCCTATCATCAACCTAACACATTTTCTAGGCAAATATATTCATGAACAACATCATTCACATATCTGATGTCTGCCACCAAAACATCTCCTAAGATTAATCCTTATGCATGAAATTTCTAGTCCCGATACACTAAAACTCGTCCCTTTCTAGAAAGACACTTCTAAAACAGCTTATCTTTCAACTAGTCTTCTCACACTCATAGCTAATCTTTGATACTTTCCCTCAAACTGAAGTTCTTCCCTTCTTCAGCACTGAATTAAACTCCCTTACCTTTTTGCTCACACATAATTTAAACACATAAGTAATGTAAGGTCTCTAATGTGTTCCCCGAAGATATATTTCTGCATCATAATGTTCTACTTAGATCATAAACTACTCAAGGTCAGTGTGAGTGCCTATTTAACTCTCTTCATGTTCTTCTTACAGCAGCATGTACTAAGAGATCCTGAATAATTGTCCTCATGAAAAAGTAGTTGAAGGTGTTTTTCTCCTTAGCATTAGAAAGAAAATCAAGGTTAAGTTGGAAAGTCATTAGAAACCATTGAAGTTTAATGAGAAAACACTATATTGTACCTAGGAATCTGTATTTCTTTATGTCTTGACTCAAGATGAGTCTTCAAAAAAAAACCCACAAGTGTTAGTAAAGGCTAATCACTAAAGAGATTTATGCCATAATGTTAAGAAAGAAAGAAACTTTGATTAAAAAAAATAATTAAAATTCAAGGTATGGATGTGATCTTTGGCTTGGAAATGTATAGGATCAGAAAACCAAGACAGTGAGTTCACGAGTAGGGTCACTGGGGACTGAGCATTGCACGGTTGGCATCTCACCTTGGCAATGAGATGTTTAGAGACCCAGGATCCACCACAGCATTTGTCCTTCCCAAAGTTAAGTGCATAACTAGCCTTCACATACCCAAATCAGGCATTCTCATATATTCTCCTTGAAGTTGGCAAGGTGAACTCCAGAAGATGGGAGTTCAGTTGAATTTTGACACTCAGATTAATTGATCAGCTGTGCAGTGCCCGCATCCCAAGTCAGGTCATTCCATATTGGATCATTTAATCCCCCCCTGAAATAATTAATCCAGTAACTTTAATAGTTCCCTACTCCTCATGCACACATGATACACAAGATATGCTGTTTGTCCATGGTGCATGGATGTCCAAAGGCATGCTCAGACTTAGCAATGACAGTCCTAAACTCAAAGGAAAGGTCTGAGGCCAAATCCAGCATGAA
Organism: Hipposideros armiger; assembly: GCF_001890085.2. Taxonomy (NCBI): domain Eukaryota; kingdom Metazoa; phylum Chordata; class Mammalia; order Chiroptera; family Hipposideridae; genus Hipposideros; species Hipposideros armiger. Next base: position 3,135,147 of record NW_017731386.1, read on the forward strand.
TACTCATTCACTTCAGAAGTATCCAGTCAAACATTACATAGATTAGCTTTGGTTCACAAAGTGAGTGTATTCTAGATCAGGGGTCAGCAAACTTTGGAGATGAAAGAGCCAATCCTGTCCCTCACAACAATTTAAAAATTACTCAAGAGCCATAAAACAAATGAAATCACCATTACATGAATAATATATTTTAAAAGTTTTTATAAATGAAACTAGGATAGTTTTGTTTTTGTTTTTTTTAATTTTCAATTTTACTTCAGAGCCACACGTACATACCCAAACAGTTGCTTGTGGCTCACGAGCCGCAGTTTGCCAACCCCTAATCTAGATTATCCTTTTTTGTTTTCTTGTACCTGGAAAAGTACAAGGTACAAGTTCCAGTACCTTTCTGGGACTTGAGTACTGAAACAGAGAAGAGCTAACACACACACACACTGATAAAATTTTGACATTGGTCTTGCTAGCTTTCTCTGAGGATTATTACTTTTTAAAGTAAATCTGATCAAGTTGAATACATTCAATGAATTACCTATAGAAATCAGAATATGTGCAGAATATGGTCATCAAGGCCATGATTCCTTCTTTAACCTAAGTTATTGTCACTCTCACCTTTACTGCAGAAACTCTAGCCACCAGCGTCTCTCTTTCACTTCTGGAAAACGCATTTCCGTCCTGCCGCATTTTCCCTAATGATGCTCTTCCTAGAACATATGCTGTTCCTCTTCCTGCCTGGCTCCTTCTCAGCTCATGGGTCTCTACACTACAGTCACTTTCCCATCTATGCCTTTGCTTTCACTGGCCATCCTCATCCCATATTAAACACATTTAATTTATTATCTCCTCTCAAAGCATGACATTCTCTACCTTCATGATACGCACCAAAATTGCATTTCCTCAGTTTCATGTTTCTCTGTGTTAATCTGTCTATACTAGTTTTTCACACTGTGCTGTGGATCCCTAGCACTTAAAACTAGGTAGCCTCTCAACAATTATAACCATGCAAGCCTGTTGACAGACCTTTCATACCTGAAATCTAGGCTACTGTTAGCTTTAGAAACTGAGACCATTTTGTCTATATTCCTCGTCCAGCACTTGGGACTACATCTTACCTCTTAGGAAGAGGTAAGTTACAGGCAGAGAAAAGCTGAAATAACTACTGACTTTGGGGTTTTTGAAGCTGAAGATTGGAGACATAAAGACAAGGTGAATTGGGGAGAAGGGCTCTTCCTTCACACCCATGAGGAGCCATGTACGTGGCTGTGGCTGCGGCACTGCACTATGGCCCAGTGGTTGACCCTGCTATGTTTAATAGAGCAACCAGAAAGGAACGTTTCATAGGGCAGCTCTGAAAGGAGATGAATATTAGTAATTGACTTTCTAAGCATAAGACATACTTGGGGATGCTTAGAGAAAACAGAAAATTTTGACACACAGTTTTGATATCCCCTAGTTATGTATGCTAAATTCCCCCAATTCATAGCTACAGACTAGGAGGATTTGGGGATACTTAGGTTAAAGTGAATAACATGAGATTTCCCTGATCTATCATTTCTTTGATTCTAAGACACATACTTCTGCTTTTTGTTTTGTTTTGTTTTGACATTATAACATTTTTTAAAAAATCAAGACACTTCTTCAATATGTATCAAAACATACTCGCCAGCTGCTGGATGTGGAGTAACTTCAGATAAATTCATCATTGCCTCAGAATTTACCACCATAATTAGCTTTCCTGAATGCTATCCACCCATTTATTGCAAGGTTGGCCAAGTCACTGGTATTGGCAGCTACTTGCAGTGGAATGACTATATGCAATATTGTTTTCAAAAGATACATAGTGGATGTAGCTTTAAAACAAAACTTTATTATCCCAGTATATAACAGAACAAATCACAATCTCACTACCAAGCAAAACAATTCAAGAGGTAAAAATTGCCAAATCTCAGGAATACGTCACTATATTTCTATGAAGCCGGAGGGACTGGTATGCCTACTCAGTACTTCATGAAGGCCTATCACTTAGGCAGCAAACAACATGTATCATGAGGTTTTGGATAAGATTTCAGATTTTTTTTTACTTCCATGGATAGATATTTCAATTATTATTTTTAAATATGACTAGAAGTTTAAACAAAAAAGAAATACAAATAAAGCACTGGTGTTCCACGTACCTCAAAATTATGTCCATCATAAAGCTGCCAAGCACAAATCTCATGGGTTATGAGAAGCTGTGTGTCCCTGTGATGCAGCCTGTAAATGTCAACTTCCCAAGACACTTCAGTCTTTGGGTGTCAAGAGCTTTCTACTAAAATTGAGACTGTCATATGGAACTCATATGCTATTTTATGGGTAAGTTTGAGCTAGAGTTTCTTTAAAAGGGTAGAAAGAGTATAATGAATGGTAAAATTATACTTAATTTTCATGCAGTACCTAAAAAAATAAATGTGCAATGTTGATGAAATACAGTATGTATAGAATGTGTGTGTGTGTGTGTGTGTGAGTTTGTGCGTAGGATTTCCTGTTATGTTATATGAAGTTGTCACAAATTGTGGGGTTCAATCTTACAGCCAAGGTCTTGGGAGTGCATGGTCACGAGGCAGGCTTGAGATACAAACAAGGTAAGAATAAGCCTTGGGTATGGGGGCTAAGTCTGGATAATGCTAATGGGGCTCTAACTAAGCAGCTATAGCCTTAAAATTGAGACAGCACAAGAACTGTCCACATGAGAAATGCTCTGGGGTTAGGTGCCTATAAAGGGTGGGTGGGAATAGGTGCTGGTGGAGACTTTGTAGAAAAAACTCCTCCAGGTCTTGTGGTCTTGTGTCAGAACAACCTGGTATCCATGCAAACCTTTGGGCTGAGTCAGCTGAGCTACCTGGCTGTAATGAATTCTTTCCACTGTAATAGCACAGAATTTCCCTCAACACTGCCTTCCACCTTCAAGGATCCAGTGGGTTCTCATCAACTAAACCGTTCCCATTTTCAACGATGAACTCCATTTATTTGCAGCATGTCAGTACTGTCTTCTTAATCAATTAATCAATTCAATCATTAATTTATCCATTTGGTGGACAGGCATCTATTAAAGGGCTGCTAAGAATGACCATGTGAATAAAACGTAGTCCTTGGCCTCAAGGAACTTAAAGTTTAGTGAGAAAGACCAGTGTGAACAAAATATAATGAATTATTCCTCCAGAGGTCAGTCAAGTAAAAAGTGATTTTGGGTTGCTCATTTATATGCTTGTTCTGTTACCTTAGGCAGAAAGAATAGGGCCAGAAGGAGAGAGAGTGGGGAGGAAGGAAAGGAAGAAGTAAGGAAAGACAAAGAGGAAGGAGATAAGATCATTCTTAAGAAGAGGTGAACTATCAGACAGGCCAGAGCTAGATTTTGGCCAAGAACAGTCCCAGGACACCATCTTGCCCCCTGAAGGTGAACTGTAGCTAATTGTAACGGATTATAATACTATCAGCTTTGTGGTCAGGGAAAAATCTCCACCTCCTCTGTCGCCATGATAGTTCCTACAAGGGCCAAATAAGGACAAGAGAATCCCACCTCCAAGGGGAAGTCATCAGGGAGGACCCGCCTTGGGAAGGCCTATAAAGCCATCCCTAAAACTTGAATATTCCACACCCTCATTCTAAGGAAATCCTAAACCTCTTTGTTCTTTGGCACAGTCACTCTCCTCCTGGCCTGCCTACTCCCACTATTTTGGGAGGGTGCCAACTTCTTTTCTTTTCATAAATCCACTGGTTGCTTGGCTTTGCTTGCTTGGCTTATTCAGTGAGTCCTTGAATTCTTTCCTGCAGAATAAACCAAGAACCCATTTTCTAGCACAGTTTTGTTTTCCCTAAACTTATGGATTTTCTGCAATGGATCATTCCCTCAAAGCTAAGTGAGAGTCTAAAATATGTATGCATGCATGTTTGCATGTATGTATGTGTATGTAAGTGTGTGTGCCTGTGTGCGTATACACGTATATCAAACAAATTATATATATATATATATGTGTGTGTGTGTGTGTGTGTGTGTATGTGTGTGTGTGTGTGTGCGTATACGTATGAGGTCAGACAATTAAGTTTGCGAACTCATCCTAGAAAGAGTAGTACATACCTCATTACTGAATATCACTATAGTCAACTTCGAAGTACTCCCCTTAGGAAGCTATGCACTGACACCAGTGCCTAGTCCACCCTTCAAAACAATTTCGGAACTCTTTTTCTGGAAAGGCCATCAGAGCTGTCATTGTACTACCCTTGATGTCCTAAATGTCACCAAAATGTCTTTCTTTCAATATTTCCTTTATCTTTGGGTAAAGAAAGAAGTCATTGGGGGCCAGCTCAGGTGAGTAGAAAGGCTGTTCCAATACAGTTATTTGTTTACTGGCTAAAAAGTCCTTCACAGACAGTGCCATGTGAGCCAGTGCATTGTTGTGATACAAGAGCCATGAATTGTTGGCAAAAAGTTCAGGTTGTCTAACTTTTTCATGCAGCCTTTTCAGCACTCCCAAATAGTAAACTTGGTCAACTATTTGTCCAATTGGTACAAATCCATAATGAATAATCCCTCTGATATAAAAAAAGGATAGCAAGGGGTGACTAGTTAGCTCAGTCGGTTAGAGCATGGTGCTGATAACAACAAGGTTGCTAGTTTCATCCCCACATGGCCACTGTGAGCTGCACCCACCTTAAAAGAGTCAACTATGCCATTGTAGCATGAAAGCAATGTGTAACCAATGACCTTGGCTCTTCCCCAATAAAATTTTTTTTAAAAAGGAAAAAAAAAAGGTTAGGAACATCATTGCAACAAGTTCACAAACTTAATTGTCATACCTCATATAAGTATATGTATATGTATTACAGAGGTGACAAAAATGTGTAAGCATTTTAAGAAAGGAAAAACTGTACTAACATTGTAATAATATATACCGATTACAAAAGATGAATTTGGCAACCCCAATATACACATATGTATCCCAATTGATTATATTCTATTGGGTTATTGGAAAAGTCATGACGTATTTTTTCTATGTTTTTTGTTGCAAAAATGCGTCATGGCTTCTCCAACAACCCAATATTTGTTTGATTTAACTACAGCTTGGTGGGAGGAGACTGAATATACATGGAATAAGAGAGGAGCAAAGTCTGACAGAGGCAGAAGGGGTCTGGTCCTCTCTATAACACTGAAGCCTGTCATACTATGAATATGCAAGGAAGCCTGATGAGAATTGTCTTCACAGATATATAAGCCAAGCTCCTGGGCCTACAATGCTTTCCTACCATCTGTCACCTCATCTGAGAGAATAACTGTTGACTTCTGTATGAGGAACTGCTTCTAACTGCAGCTGGGTGGCCAGTACCCTTAAATTACCAGACCCAGATGAGCATGACTTTCTGTTGTTTCCATGAAACCCCGAAGGTCCTGCCTTAGATTAAGATTTCTGTTCGGTGAATGTGCACTGGAAACGCCATTATCCTTCTTGACAGATAGATGTCCTGGAATTCTAATTGCATTCCCAAAGGCAGAAATCTTTTTTTTTTAATTAATTGAATAAAAAATAAAAAATGGTGTTTAAGTTAGGGATTGACTTCATGAAGAGCCAAGACCAAAGGAAGCATGGAATCCTGGCATCCTATAAGCCCTGTAGAAGTTAGAAAGTGGTTATAAATAAATTTATATTTGTCCCCACTCCATCTCACCTTTCACTTCAACTGCCTCTGTCGCTCCAAAAGAAAATCAGGAAGTCAGTGCTTCTAATCATATTGGATTACTGTCTTTTATGATCCATGTGGGATATTCCTCCTCCATGAAATCACCATTTACAATTCAAGTGCAGATTAATCTCTATAGAAAATAAAAGTTAGAGAATAATTCTAAAAGACAATTAATCCCTTACTTTATGAAAAGAAGTTCAGGTTCGACTTAATCGAAGAAGATGTATAAGGACATAATGTCCTTCAAAGTTACGGCTTGAGTCAAAAGAATTCCTTGCTATGGGGAGTCTTAGGAAAAGTGTTGAAAGCTAGAAAGAATTCAGTCAAAAGAAGAGGAGGAAAGAGTCAATTTCAGGGTAGTAAGTGGAGCTTGAGCAATGATCCAAATATGGAAATATCCCAAGCATCCTTAAGAGACCACAAACAGACAGGCCCAGCCATGCATGGTAATGCTTCGGAAGGAACAATCTGCAGTTCATTGACTACCCATTCCTCATCTGAACCCTGCAATATTATGTTCTGTTTTACAGGAGCTAAAGGTAGAAGCTCAAGGAAAAATGAATCCAAACATAGAAGGATAGCTATCAAGATAAACACAAAGTGTCTCCTTCCTTGTAATAACTCTAGGTCAGTTACAATGACATGTGGCAAAGTTCAAATAAATTCATGGACACATAAAAGTAAAGATAATGCTAAAATCATTCAAGGCTTTTTGTTTGTTCGTGACAGAATCAAACATAAACCCATTCAAGCAAAAAGGGAAATTAGTTGGCCCATTTAACCAAACCACACAGACGCACACTAACATACTCACATGCACACCATAGGAAGAGTCAGCAATGAGGTCAACCAAATAAGGTTGACCAATAGTGT